>NC_071115.1:23192500-23537500 GCF_024256425.1 Clarias gariepinus | reverse complement strand
CTTATTGAGAATAAAAACACCATAATGTGAGTAAAAAACCCATCGAAATGGTGAAAACATGCAGAATCGAGAGAGTTCTTTTGTCGCACAATGATGACTCATACTTCTGTTGTGAATCACAGGCAAAGACAGATACATTCATACACTACAGATATCGTAACTTAACGCTACAATTTAATTCTGCTATTTGAATTAAATCAGGGCAGAGTTCTTCAGATAATATCGTGTCTGTGGGTGACTGTGATTCCCGTCCCTAGTCAGATAAAGAAGAGTAGCTTCTGTATAACGGTAACCTTAACAAGCTCAATATGAGTGACATCAAACTGAGAGACATGCATGTTTGTAAAGCATTACAGTACAACAGGCGGACAACTGGCTAATAACGTCCTGGGTGACAGCATACTGGGTGACATCATATTATGTTTTTTTTTTTTTTTTTATTTAAAAAAAGCATCCCAATAAAACCTATGCAGAAAACTGGCTATTAAGGTCCTGGGTGACAGACTGAGTGACATCATACTGAGAGACGTTAATGTTTTTTGTTTTTTTTTAAGCATCCCACTAAAACTTATGCAGAAAATTGGCTAATAGATTATTCCTGAGTGAAATTGTATTTAGTGACTTCATAGTGTGGTCCTTTTTTTTTTTCCAGCATCAGGGTGGTTATCTGAGGTCTTAGGTTGTGTATCCTTTTTAAACAGCTTAACATGCTCAAAAAGCACACAGGTTGTGTGGTGCTCCCGGGTTAAACATAAACTATATTTTTTATTTATTATTGTTAACGTTCTATTTATGCTCAACAGCTTATCCACTTTAAGGGGTTAAGAGAGTTGAAAGTCCTGTGTAGACTGCATTTATTCATTCTTACTTTATTTTTTATTTTTTTACTTCAGTAAATGGTTTGGGGTTTTTTTTAAAAAAAAAGAGAATTGTGTGAGAGAATTATGAGTAAAATCATGAGTCACATTTTGGCACGCATTGTGCAGCGCTAATGTTGGACATTTTAGAAGGTTCTGAGTCCGTTGAGGAAAAAGAGAGATTGCTTGAAAATCTAAAATGTGTGAAAAACCACATGTTTTTTTAAATAGGTTCTGAGTCACTTTCGTATGTGGTCTTAGATCGGATGCATAAACGCAATCATGTGACATGAATGAGAATGGTCAGATCGTAATTCATGTTACTTTTTGCTACTGCACATGCATGATGTGCTGGCTGTCAACACCGTCAGTGTGGGGATTTCATAGCAGTGCTCAAACAGCTAAAGCGGTGCGACTGGCTTTCTTGCTTCTTCTGGACATCAACAAACTGAGTGCGAGCACTCATTCGTTTCAAACAACAGATTGATTTTAGCAAAAATATAATTGGCATTTTGCTCTGAAGGATGGCACTCAGTTTGTTGATGTCAGTTTGTTTTATAACGTCTGTCCTCTGAAATAAAATGTATGCACATATTGATACATGTATGTCTCTGCTCCCATCAATGTGTGCATACATTTTATTTCAGAGGACAGACACGCGTCCACGTTGAAGTCAGATAAAGGTCACTTGGAATTTTGAACATGAACGGTCATGACTCAATACAATCTGAATAAAATGATCAGAATTGAGCAACGTAACTTGTAATGTTAATGTAGCCGTAGAGTGTGTTGCAGTGTGCTAACGAAGTGCATGTGTTAGTAATGTTTTTCGAATTAAATTGGACATCATACACTTTCCATGAGTCACCTATGTCATTGCTTTCCAAACACTTTTGTGCTTTCTCTGGTGCTTTTACCATTTATCATTTCTTTGATGTTTAAATTACAACAAGGAAGTTTGTGTGTGTATGTGAGAGAAAAGATAGAGAGAAGGGATTAGATGGGGACAGATAGAGAAAACAAGACAAGAAATAGAGTGAGATGGAGATTTGTGTAGACGGATAAAGCGAGCTGATTTAAAAGCAGACGTACAATAGTTCATTGATCATGTTGAGGTGATCAGTGCAGTTAAGATATAATGAGCTTGTAACCAGTGAAGCATCAATTTGAACATGGTATTACACTAGAATCAAACCTCTTGATACTAAAGATTTGGTATCAAAGTCAAAACGTCTGGCATCGTGACAAGCCTAATTGTTAGTTTATTCAGCATGAATGAATTGGATTACTTACTGTAGCAACTGTTTAATGTCTTTAAAATACGTTTGGAGGAGAAGCTAAAAGCTCAGTACACAGTCAGGGTACAAATTACATGTAGTCGTTGTGATATTGATTTGATTCGCAGTCTCACTCTGTTACTGCTCAAAGCTGTCTGCTAAGACAGAGGATTAACGAGACAGAAAAGGCAGCAGGACAGCAGGGATACCTGGTGGAAGAGAGAGAGAGAGACAGCTGGGGAGGGACAGACAAAGAGACACATTTGTAAGGAAACAAATGGAAGAAAAAAAACGAGACAGAGAGACAAGGAGATTCTGTAGTAAATAAGATACACACAATTGAATTGAGAGAGAAGGGGATACAGAAACCAAATGTGTGTGTGTGTGTAAGCTGTCCATCAAGCAAAACTGTTTCAGCACATTTGCTTTTCATGTAAAGATAAAATCCTGTGTGTGTGTGTGTGTGTGTGTGTATAAGAGAGAGAGAGGTAAAGTGGGGGTCCCTGATGATGAGATTAAATGCAGCCAGGCAGACTGTCTCCTCCGGCCCCCCAACACACCCATACACACTCACACACACAGTCTGTTTAGTATTACTTTGCTCTTTAGAGACTTAAATTACTGGTGCAATTGATCCCTGTGACCTCACGCTGAGCTGTGGGAATCAGACACACACACACAAGCACATGCACACGCACACACACACACCGGACAAGACGCCCACCAGTCTGAGCTGCCTTACTCAGCATGTGACGGTGTGTGTGGGCATGTTTTTATCAACATAAATGTCCCCACAAGGGACTTGAAGTAAACTGCTTTAGATTTTTTAATAAAAATAATAAAAAAAAAAAGCAAAGGCCCAAAGCGTCCTTTCGGATACTAAGACTTGATTTGGGTGTAGTGTAGCAGAAAGAAGTGCAGAGGGATCAAATTTGTCTCATTCAGAAAGAGACAAACAGCATCTTATATTCCACAAATCTTTTTTTTTTTTTTGTGCAATCCCATAATTCCTTTCATGCTAAGGCGGGAGTCCTGTGGTGGTGTCACTTGATCCACATCCCCTCATGATGTCATAAGCTGTAATGAAAAAGGCAATTATTATAATATCAACATTTAATATAAGAATTTTTGTGTGTGTGTGTGAGAGAGAGAAAAACACTGAGCTTATTCTCTTTGATTGTGTTATTGAAGCCCCTAGCGTGTAGACACCATGTTTAGTTATTTAAGACACGACCGCTTTCAAGTCTCAAGTCTCCGCCTCCTCTCCTTTCTCCCTCCCTCACCCCATTCCCGCGCTAGCTCTCTCACATCACCTGTCCCCTTTGCTTTCTTGTTCCCTAGCTCTTTTCTTTCTTAGCTGTTTCTTTAACAATGCTACACACTTCTTCAAACTTCACACTAAATTCAAAATTGATAATAAACAAACAAACTATTTTTACGTTTATAATAGAAGTGAACCGTTGATTAGCCAGTGACCAGAATTAGCTGTTTTTCAGTTTGATCTGCAGGGGCACCATTTTAATGGCATTATATTATCAAAAATTGCACGTGTTAAAAGCTTCCGATCTGCATTTACTCCAAACTCAAATTAGCCTCAAACCCGCTTTTTACACCAGCCTCAAGACATCACGAGTCGCTAACTATTAGAAAATAGCGTGCATTAGGAGACCGCATGGGACGGAAAAGATAAATTGCTGCACACTGCTCGGCTTTTGTGCAAATCACAAGTGGAGCATCTATTTCTGCTCACATCGTAGTTACAAATGAACTGATGTGACACATTTACACCTGCAAAGCAGTGACTGGGGAGACAGTAGGCTTGCACAGAAAGCGCTGAGAAGACATATTTTAATATAACTGGAGTGTGAATAATTTTTGACTTACCAGTATACTGCGACTTAGCGACCAAAACCAGAAGAGGATCAGTGATTTGCAATGGCGCAGATTCAGTCCGATTAAAAAAAACCTATGGAGCGACTTGCACAGCATTGTGTAGAAAAAGCTAATGATAACAGGTTAATCATGAACAGTCACACAGCTTTAGAAGCTTGTTTTAATAAACTGTGAGATATAAAGAAATTTTAGTGTGTGTGAGATATAAATTCTGATATAGTTCCTTTTTTAAATCTATTTTTGTGTACTGTTAATCCGTGAAAATTGTCAGAAGTATTGATCTGTTTTTAATATTTTGCCCTGTATGCCTTGTATGAGAATATGCTGTTGTAAGCACATAGCTTAAGGTTTAAGGAACATTGGCATGTAGGATGAAGTGCACGCGCACACACACACTTTCTCAGTGTGTATTAGTGTGTAATTGGAGTCGTTGAGGTGGCGCGGTAATTCAGTAAACGGCGTGATTACGGCTGTTAAACACTGACACGCTGAGCTCTGTAAATAATCCCGCTGTCAGCTGTCAGACTGGGTCTTACTGAACATTGCTCTCTGTGTTTGTGTGTGTGTGACAGAGAGAGAGAGAGAGCGCGGAAACTGAACAAGCCTTCAGTGCATGATGGAAAATCATGGAGAATCAATCATATGTCTGTCAGTCAGTTCTATCATTTTTCGATTAGAAGAGGACACTCGATTAGTTTGAGCTAGAACACTGTGTCATTGCGAAGCCTTGAGCGTAACACGCAATCTTTCTGTTTCTGTGTCTCTTTAGATCTCCAACATCACCAAGCTTAAGGATTTCCTGCTACAGCACAGAAAGGACTACGTGAACGCCGGCAGGTGAGACTGACATACGAGACGCAGGTGTGAACTTCCTGTTCGTAACTGATTTGTTATTTCTCAAGATGAAAAATACTAAATATCTAAAACACGTCTCTGGTGAAACAAACGACAGCCCTGTCTCCATTCTAACCCTCCCTTTAAACTCGACCCCTTTTCCCTTTAATTGTATTATTCATGCAGTTATGATCCCTAGCGATTACGTGCCCTATTAAGTCATTTAACAAGCAAGCACTTTGAGTCTGGTGTGTATTTTCTACACTAAAGTCTCTGAAAGGCTCGTCATAACATACTCCCCCCCCCCTCCTCCTCTGATCGAGCTCGCATCAAAGAAAAGCGACAGAAGGAATTTAAAATAGAAAATTTATTTTTTGAGTAAAAAAAAAACAAAAAACAAAACATACAGCTGCTGAAGTGACTCAGAGGTGTGAAATGTGAGTGTGGGTAAAAGCAGTGTGTGTGTGTCAACCCAGGCTATTATTTTATCCCCATTTAGTCTGAAGCAGCTTACATTAACACTGTGTGTGTGTGTGTGTGTGTGTGTGTGTGTAGTTTACTCTCGTCAGATGTGACTCGTATGACTGACTGCGAGAGAGACCAGATCGATCAGGACGCTCAGATCTTCATGAGAACGTGTTCGGATGCCATCAAACAGCTAAGAACTGAAGGTAAACATGCACAAACGCACACTTCCCAGTGTACCAATTTGTTATTTAATAAAATGTAATATTTTATATATTTAATGGGGTCGTGTGAATGTGTGTAGCAGAGAAGACCGTGATTTCTGCTCAAATGAAGGAGCACCGCGGGGCTGTGCTGGACATGATAGAAGTCTACCTTAAAGGTACAGATGCAGACATCGAGCAGATTGTCGTATCTTATCGAGAGCTCACACTTTAGGAGCATTAATGAACTATAAATAGAACTGTTTCAGGACAGAGTAATTCCAGGCTTTTAATTTATTCCAACAACCTGCTAGGTTTGATAATATATTTGTGCTAGTTCTGTTTCTGGATCAAAATGTTTTTAAAGTCTGCCCTCATGCCTTCTCATGATTGCCAGTGCTGAACTCAAACCCAGTATCAATCTATAACCGGGATTTGTTTAGTTTTCAGAAAAAATAATTCTACTCGCACCTTCATGCCTTCCCAAGAGAGATGCCTGTCCCCATGCTAGTCAGCCCAGCTTCTCCCCAGACTCATTTATACTCTTTAATTGAAATGAATGAGATTTACTGCTGTAGCTCCCTTTCTTGCCAGTGTCTCTGGATCTTCTCTCTAGTGACTCAGTCGTTGGAGCCGGAAACCACCACAGGGGAGTCCCCATCTCTTGTGTCCCATTCACACCTTCTCATAATAATAAAAAACCCATAAGGTGGGTAGTAATTGCAAGTGTCTCTGCCCAGCCTAGGGTGCTTCTCTCATGTTCACAGGCTTCTGTGGCCTGTGGGATTCATGGTTCTCCAAGGCTTTTTGTCCACTGAAACCCAAAGAAGTATTTCTGACATCATTGGAGAACAGGAGTCTGTTTCAGTAAAATTATTTCTTTTTATAATTATATAGTTGAGGAGGCTCGTGCCCTTTGCGTGACGTCACATCATTTTAGACAACATACCCAGCATTTATACTTGCATAAAGAATTCCTGGCCAGTTTTTATTGGTTAGTATGCTCAGGTTTCAAACTCCCTGGCATTACTTCTTCTCTCCTCCAGGGTTCCCCACAACACAGTGTAAAATAATGTTTAAATGACCCACTACAGTATGTCTAAGACATGAGCTAAGGCATGCAGTAATTGGAAAGTGTAAATATCAGGTGTCAGGGTGAATCCAATCAATTAGTCAGGTTTACAACTCTCTCCTGATGTTATCTCTGTGTTTTCCCTTGTTCAAACATTTCCTTCTCTTCCATTCCAACCTCTAGAGGAAACATATATATTTCTTTTTAGAATGCCTAGGAGTTAACCATTTGTTTTCAGTTTTGTGGATTATATGGGGTTTGGAATAAAACAGCCATATTTAACTTTATCTTCTGTATAAGCATCAGTGATGTAACTCACCAGTCAACACCCAATACAATATATCTCGATGACGTTTTAATAAGGGCCCAAACACTATGACATCAGCCCTACGTCATCATAGTGTGTGAAGGGTCCTATTGTTTTTCCAAAGATGAGCCCTATTTTTTTCCTAAGGAATGTACATTTTTTGGGGGGTCATAGCATGCTCAAAAACATATGAAAATTGGCAGACAAGTTGGAATCTGCTCGGTACACGTTTAGAGCTCATTGAGCTGAACAGTTTTAGTATTGCATGTCATGGGCTCAACTCAACAGGAAGTCAATTATTTTGTGTCATTTGCCAAAATGCACCCGAAGGAGTTTGATATATTCTTCCTAGGAAATTTATACGAGCGCCACCAAACCAGGCCTAGGTGATCTAAAGACATTAAGGATGCAAAATTTTAGAGGGATTGTTGATATCTCAAACGGGTCAGCTGTGACGATGCCTTAAACTTATGCTGACAATGTGATGTCTGTGGGACATCACATTGAGTGACATCATAGTGTGATGCCTTCTTTCCAGTATCTGTTTTTTTTTGGAGGTCTAAACATAAAATTTCCCCTTTTTATAAAATTATTTCTCCTTTAACTGCATGTGCCCACTGTGCTGTCTTTCTGGTGTGCCCGGTTGGCGATGGTGCAGGGTGCCTGGGCCCGCTCATTATTACTTGCAACTATATTTAAGGTTAAAAATTGTAATACAATTGGTGCGAATCGCCACACAAAAGAAAATCGATTCGTTAACTGAATAGATTTTTTTCCCTCCATCTCTAAAAACCATGTTGGTTTGTGTGTTTCATCAGGTGTATGTAAGCTATATTCAGAGCAAAGAGCGATCCGTGTGAAGAGGGTGGTGGATAAGAAGAGACTGTGAGTCACATGACATTTTATATGTATTTTATTTGTGTGTGTGTGTATTTACAGTAATTTGTTTCTGTGTGTGTGTGTGTATATAATGTGTTTCTGTGTGTGTATGTGTATATATATATATATATATATATATATATATATATGTATATGTATATATATAGATAATATATAAATACAGAATATATATATATATATATATATATATATATATATATATATATGTGTGTGTGTGTGTGTATACACAGCGCCCCCCACAATTATTGGCACCCCAGGTTAAGTTGTGTTCCTAGGTTTCTAATAAATTCTATTAATTAATATATTTTTTTAGTTGCAGAAACATAATCTCACAAAGTCTCACACCCCTAACAATTGCGATAAAATAAATGTAATTAAAGCATTTTTGTCATTTTTAATGTAGTTTTTAATGTTGATCAGAGTATCTCGAAACTTTTAAGTAATAATTCATGACTTCCCCTTTTCTCTGTGGTATAAATATGACACTACACAGAGGCCTATTTCTCTTATCCACTCTTCAACATGGGAAAGACAAAAGAACACTCCATTCAAGTAAAGCAGATTTATTTCGACCTTTATAAGTCACTTGCCTAAACGTGCCCATATTTACAGTCAGAGGAATTATTAAGATGTTTACAACAACAGTGAAAAACAAGTTTATTTTGCACCCTGCACAGTAAGGAGGATGGTAAAAGAAGTAAAAAAAAAATCACCAAACCCCACTGTTGGAGAACTGCATCAAAAAGTGGCAATTCGGGGTCACAAAGTCTCCATAACAACCATCAGATGCGATCTACATGCCAACAAGCTGTTTAGGAGGCATGTAAGGAAAAAGCCTTTTCTTTTTTTAAGATGGAGCTTTTTGGCAGCAAACGCTCTAAGTGAATGTTTGTAAAACAAAAGATGTGTATGCGGAAAAGCACCTCACGCCCACTGTGAAGTATGGTGGAGGATCTGTGATGCTGTGGGCCTGTTTCTCTTCTAAAGGCCCTAGGACCCTTGTTAGGGTGCATGACATCTGAAATACCAGGACATTTTAAATCAAAACCTGATGGCCTATGTCAAAAAGCTGAAGATAGGTCATCATTGTGTCTTTCAGCTGGATAATGACCCAAAGCATGGGTGAAATCTACACAAAAATGGTTTAACAGACACAAAATCTAGCTCCTCTCATGGCCATCTCAGTCCCCAGACCTCAACACAATTGAAAACCTGTGAGGTGAGCTGAGGATAAGAGTGCATAAGAGAGGACCCAGGACTCTGAATGGTCATGAAAGATTGTGCAAAGTGGAATGGTCAAAGATCCCTCTATCTGTATTTTCCAATCGTGTGAAATGTTATAGGAGTAGATTAAGTGCTGTCTTGTTGGCAAAAGGGGGTTGTACGAAGTAGTAACATCAGAGATGCCAGTAATTGTGGCACACATGATTCCATGTAAAAAAAAATAAAAATTGAAATTCTTAATGGGGGATTTTTTTTTTCCACTGAATAATTGTACTTCTATTAAAGGTTTTTTTTTTGCATTGTGGTTCTATATTGTAAAAAAAAAAAAAAGAATTCATTAGAAGCCTAAGAACACAACTAAACCAGGGTGCCAATAATTGTGGAGGGTGCGTGAGTGCGTGCATACACACTGTGGGGCCGTGAGACCGGTCTGAAATGGTGTCTGCACATACTTATGTGCTCAGGTCTCGGCTGGAACCAGAACAGAAAACTAAAGTGGAAAAACCTCAGAGTGAAGATGCAGAGCAAAGTGTACCGGAGGAAAGCAGTGGTAAGACACACACCAAGATCTAAAAGAAATACTGATCTTTTTAACAAGGCTTTTCCATGGTGGAAAACATGCAGGCTTTTACAAACACTTGAGACTCCGTCCATAAACGTTAAAATAAAATTGCTTTGAGAGAGCTCCACCAGATCAGTGATTAAAACTGTCTTAAACTGTTATTAAATCTGTTTGTTATTACCCTCAGAGTTTGTAAAGTGTCCCTGTAAATTAGCTGTTATTAAAGAAATTATATGTTCTCTCCAACAAGTTAGTTAATACAGATCTGTTATAAAAATTAATCCACACCTCCTGCCCAATCAGAACAGAAAATTTAGAAGTACAGTGGTATAAATCAGTCAATTAAAAATGTAAATAAAAATATCCAATGTGTGGTGCATGTTTATGGTTGTAGAGAAGCCAACGAGTGATGGTGGTGTTGACCTGTGGGAGGACACCAGGGTGGAGGACGAGCTCTCACCTGAGGAAATTCAGATGGTATACATTCACATACATACATACATACAGAGTTGGTGCTACTCTCATCCTGTTCATTCATGTTTGCAAACATTCTTTTTGCACACTGTACTTTATGGACATTGGACTTTGCTAACACCCAAGACATTTATGGACATTATACATTTGAACATTCATGCACATTTGCACTTACCCTGGACATTTATGGACATTGCTACAGAATTTCTTTTCATTTTGCACACTTTTGCACATTTTTCCATATTTGTACAGCCATTATTGTCTATATTTTTTTTTTATATTTTATTTTTACTCTGTTCCATAGTTTATTTCTATTGATAATCTTGATTTTAAGGTCACAAGCGGTTGTATAAACATTTTACTGCATATTGTACTATGTATGACTGTGTATGTGACAAATAAAATAAGAATTTGATTTGAATTTGATGTGTAAATCTTTGTTCAGTTTGAACAGGAGAATCAGAGGCTGGTGAGTGAGATGAATAGCCTGGTGGATGAAGTAAGGTAAGACATACACGCGCTAGTATCTGAAATCAGCAAGCTCTTTGTAATATGTTAGAATAAAATATTCTTTATTGTAGCCTTTTTTTTTTTTTTTTTTTTTTCATTTAATGGAGACAGGTTTCTTGTGGTTGGCAGTCAGTCAGGAAGGACGCAGTTATCAGGAGTAGGATTTGGATGGAAGAGCCTGTGGATGTGAATACCAGGAGAGTAAGATATGGATGTTAGGATCAGGACCGAAGGCTCAGGATAATGCATGTGAGATCTGGATTGATAATGTAGGGCTTATTATGGCAGGAGTAGAATATAGAATAAAGAATTGCAAGAATAGGATCTGCAAGACAGATCTGGAGAAAGGGTTCAGGATCACATGGGTGAGATTTGAAGGAAATGCTCAACCTGGCAGGTGTAAGATCTCTAGGAAAGGCTTAGGATGGCAGGAATATGACTTGGAAGGAAAAGCTCAATATTTCTGGAGTATGATGTAAATTGATGGCTAAGGATGTCTGGATTGCAAAATAGAAGGGAGGCTCAGGCTGGCAGGAGAAGAATATGGAGGGGAGGCTTGGGATGGTCGGGGGTCAAATCTAAAGGAAATGGCTCAGGATGTCGGGAACAGAATTTAGAGGGAAAGCTCATAATGGCAGGAGTATGACCTGGATCGAAGGCTTGGGGGGGGTGCGAGTAGGATCTGGAGTGTAGGCTTAGGATGACATGAGTATATAATATGTTATTTTAATTCAGTGAATCCTTGTGTGTGTGTGTACAGGCATATAGAAGGTAAGGTGGTAGAGATTTCGCGACTGCAGGAGATTTTTGCTGAGAAGGTTCTGCATCAGGTATGTGTGTGTGTTTGGGGGGATTTGTTATACAATTATACAATCATGGTGCCTTTTTAGAATCTAAGATGTTTTTTTTTTGTTTTTTTTTTGTTTTTAGGAGACAGAAATTGATAACATTCATCAGCTGGTTGTCGGAGCCACCGAAAATGTTAAAGAAGGCAATGAAGACATTCGAGAGGTGAGAAATGCTATATATACAAATACAGCATATATACAAGTTGTATACAATACTGTGTATTACTTATCCAAATATTTCTTTTAACATTTTATTTAAATGGATATTGATGAGTTCTCATTTCACACATCCTTGGGTTAGGGTTAGGGTTTAAATAGGCTTAACTTCTCAAGCCTATTTAAAATCCCTTTTGATTAAAGACCAATTACACATTTGAAAGGATTGCAAATGTTCTTTAATCTGAAGTATTATACATTTAATCCACCCTTCTTCCTTCAGGCAATCAAGAATAATGCAGGTTTTCGCGTCTGGATCCTCTTCTTCCTGGTCATGTGCTCCTTCTCTCTGCTCTTCCTGGATTGGTATGACAGCTAATGACTGAAAAAACAGCATCTCATGAGAAGATGTGATGTCAGATGGGACTGTAACACCAAGTCGTCGAATCAGAAGTTCAGAAGAATACACAAGCATGTGTGTGAAGCATTGTGCACATGAGGACTTTAATCCCGGGCCTATTAAAATGGGCTCATTAACAAACAGCACCTTTGATATATTTTATGTGTATATATTAATCTGATCTCTCAGTTGTTGTTGTTGGTCTTTCAACTGCTCCCGTTGAAGTGCTCGCCACAGCACACCATCCGATCCGCACACCACTTGGTGTAAAGGATTTACGCCTGACACAGCCCTCTCATTTTTTTTCCAGGCTTGGGACTGGCATTACATCCAGTGGCTGGTGTTTGGGAATTGGGTGGGAATCGAATCCGGGCCTTCCGCGTGGCAGGCGAGAAACCTTCCACTGAGCAACCAACGGCCTATTAATCTGATCTGTCAGTGTGAGGCTAAAAAATAAACTTGTTTTTTTGTCAGAATATTGAAGATGTTTTTCATGCGTCTTCGCCCTGACTGTTGAAATCTGGTACTGTAAATTGCTTTCAAATATAAGGAACACAAGGTGTTCACTTACAGGTCACTTAAAAAAAAAAAAACCTCTACATCTCAAAAATCTCAGACAGACAGATAAATACTTTATTTGTCCTGACAGAAATTTCAGACATCCCTCAGCAATTGAGACAATAACAGGAGACGGTTGTTGGTATGATTGCACACTGTCTATTTTGCATATAGTTATTAGAGCCAGGGTAAATGTGACAGCTGACAAAGTTAAGTAATCCTAAACTACTATAAAAGTCACAAATAATAGAAAAAGGCATATATTAAAAGAAAGAAAAGGGCATATATTAATAATCATAATGCGTGAAATTAAGTGAAATGCAGTGCAAACTGATGTGCAATTATATTTATGACAGGGACAATAGTAAAAATAGTAATAATTTTGTAAAGAACAGCATGAAAGTGAGTCTGTGTATTGGTGTAATATGTAACACTGAGAGTAGTAGGCAGATAATGAAGCTAAAATATGAGAGAGTTAAGTGGGTAGCACTGTCGTGTATATAGCAATATAACCTTAAGATTGGATCAATTAAAAAAAAATATATATATATATATATATATATATATATATATATATATATATATATATATATATATATTTGGTCAGGGTTGGCCATGATGGACAACATTTTGTTTAATGTTCTCCTCTCCACTACTTAATCAAGGAAGTGGGTGGCATTCCTACTCCTGAGGGTACCTCCCCAGCACACTCCCGCATAGAAAAGTACACAGGTGATGACCGATTGGTTAAACATCAGCAGGAGCTTTCAATAGATGTTAAAAAAATCTTAGGCTTTCTTGTCCCGATAGTTAGTATTCACCGACCAGTCCAGTTTGTCATCCAGCTCTGTATGACCTCACCATCTCAACATTCACTCCCTCAATGGAGACAGGTAACACAGGAGCCCTATGTTTAGCTGTAGCTGGTTTAGATTGCACCAGGCCAAAAATCCATAACCAGGCTTCTGTACCCGCCCACCTGTCCATCCCTACTACATCACACAAAGGCAGTGTCATCTAAGAACTTCTGCACATGGCAAGTGCTGAGTTGTATGTGAATTTAGAGGTTTATAGGATGAAAAGGAAAGGAGTGAGGATAGTCCCTTGAGGTGGTTCTGTGCTGCAGACTATAGTTTTTGAGATGCAGTCCCTTGTGCTGACATACTGTGGCCTTCGGGTGAGGTAAGGGGTGGCTGATAAGACTTCAACTAAACATCAGTCTTCACCAGCGATGCAGGGATTTTGTAGCGCTAGCAATGTCTTATAAAACAGCTAAAACCTGGCATCTGGCTTTTTTCCTTCTTCTGGACTGCAACAAATACAGTTGGCTAATGGTTTTTCATCCTCCAGAGCAAAATCCCAATCATATTTTTGCTAAAATCACATTCAGTGTTTAAAATGAATGAGTGGTCGCACAAGGTCATAAGATCTTTTAACCCAGATGGCTTGAACAAAGACGGATGGATGCACGCATGAGTGCTATTTTAAAAGACAGAAGGATCCATATCGGAGTCAAATAAAAGTTGCTTTCAATTATGAATGTGTTTTATTTATATGTTGCCTTATGTATTCTATACTTTGTTGCACTCATAACTTAATGCTTTAATGCAGCATAGCATGAAAGTGATCAGCCTGTTGTTTTGATGAGATGTTATTGAAGACCAGGTTGGCTTTATTATACCTTCAGCTCGTCTATGTTGTTGGTTCAGGTGTTTCATCTTCCTCTAAACAATAATCCATAGACTCTCTATGAGGTTCAGGTCAGACGAGAAGGCTGGACATGGAAGCAGATCTACATCATAGTCAGCAAACCAATTAGTGATAGTTTTGGCACTGTGGTTGGGCACTAATTCTGTTGAAAAAGAAAATTGGCATCTTCATAAAGCTTGTCAGCAGAAACATGGAGTTCTCTAAAATCTGCTGGCTGAATTGACTTTGGACTTAATAAAACAGTGGACCAACCCCATCAGATGTCATGGCACCCCAAATCATGACTTGATTTCTAAGCATCTTAACTCTTCCTCCAGACTCTGGGACCTTGTTTTCCAAATGAATTGTAAAATTTACTTTCTTGTGGAAAAAGGATGGTCCAGTTTGTTTTGTCCTTAGCTCAGGTAAGATGCCTCTGACATTGTATTTGGTTCAGAAGTAAACTGATACTAGGGATGCAACAATTGTAGCCCATTTCCCAAAGACTTCTATGTGTGATGGCTCTTGATACACTCCAGCCTCACTCTACTCTTTGTGAAGCTCTTCAAAGTTCCTGGGTTGCCTTTGCTTGACAGTATTCTTAAGTCTGTGGTAATCCCTATTGCTTGACACCTTCTCCTACCACATTTTACTACACTATGCTATTTGTTCCAACCAACACACTCAGCGTTTCATTTAACTAAAGCCTATGTGAATCAGATTTTTGGAATAAGTGAGTCGAACCACCGTTTCTGTCTGTGCGTGTTTATTGGAATACATCAATAATATTCACAACATCTTTAATATTCATGACATTAAATCTGTGAACATCAAGCACTAATCACAGATCATTACACAAGTCAAATAAATTACCCATCATTGACAGTTACCAATAACCAATATTAATGCACACCAAACAACATAATATCTCATTCACACACGCGCACACACACACACAAATAGGAATTAATGACTGAGAGACATAGAGCAGGACAAGATTGGTTATTTTATACACTTGTTAAATGCTGGGGTGATAAATTCTGGCTTCCACACCCACCCACCCACACACACACACACACACACACACGAGTTTGAGCTGGCTGTTTAAACAGTTTGTTTGTCAAATACTAGAAAGGTTCATATTACATTTTCCATTCAACCACCTGAACACATGCACACGCACACACACAAACACAGATTAAACAGATGCTGACCTGCATTTTTACCCCTTACTGTCCATAGATTGCTCCATAATAAAGTTTATAGAGCATATTGAAGTTTAAATCATGCATTTGTAAATTGTAAATGTAAACTGTGGTACTGTTATTTGTATTGCACGAGCAGATGAGGGTTAACAAAGCTGTTTAAAAGAGCTACTCAGAGTTAGCAGTCTAGCCTAACTAGAAATGTTCTCTAGTGCTGCACATGAATATTGTTTACACAGTTAATCATTTATATGATGGTTTGGACACCTTAGAGTTATCTTTGTCACATAAAACAGCCAAATCTAGTGCACTAACACCGCCAGCTAAATTTTGCTGAGCACAATCAGCTTGCTAGCTAACCTATTGATTCCTAAACTGGCTAGCTAAAGCACAAGATTCTTTCTGTAAACAGATCATAAAAGTGCAAGCAGACATCTATGATTGTGTAAACCTGTGATAATAGTTTAAAGCAGATGTATATTAAACACTTTGTGTGAGTAAACAAAGAAATAAGTGGTTAAAGATTCAGAAAAATTCTGCTAATTAGCAATGCTAATTAAGGGGTGTTCCTTAGAACTAGCATTTGATTTTAAAACTGACTTAGTCTCTGGTGTGGTGGCCCAGGTCAGGTCAGGTCAGACAGAATGTATCAGTTTGATATTTTAGATATGTTTAAAGCTCTAACACACACACACACATACCTCCATACACACATCATAGTGTAACTGTACACCACAACTTACACACCACTCAAAGTCATAAATATAACAGTACATTGTCAGTACTATGCACTTAAAATTTTACTCACACACCTGCATGATGTAAAAGCTATATATGATGCGTTCGCACGCACAAAACAGAATAATATGTATTTTAGTGATAAGTTTGTACATTTTTAAATCTTTTATTCATTAAATAGCTAGAACAGTAGCTCACAAAGTACAAGACACTACACACACTGTGGTGTATGTGTGTGTGTATATGTGCGGGGGGTTACGATGAGGGGTACAGAATGATGCGGGATGGAGCTCCACTTGTTACTCTTAGAAGCTGTGATCTCTGAAGTGAAAGAAAGAAAAATCATCATCATCATCCTCTGTAACCCCATTTCTGCAGTTTCCACTTCCACAAGCAGGTATTGTTTCTCTATGAATCCCTTGTAGGACAGATATTTAAGTGGTGAGGGGTTCTTTAAGGAGATGTTTGCTTAACACTCATGAAAGAAGACAGTGACAGGGTTTTATGGTCAAATATCTGCTGCGGCAGAAAGGATTAAACATTGGAAGAGAAAAATAGCAGGTGAGGAATGAACCGTTTATACACTGCCTGGTTCACAAACAAAAATTCACCATTTCATAAAGGTCAAATTATTGGTCTGCATCAAGCAAAGTAGATTTTAAATGATTAAAATTGGGTTAAGAACTATTTAATGCATTATGAAAACCTGTAAGGATAGTGCTGAATCATCATTTTTCATTTTTTGAAGGAAAGTGGTCAGAAAAAAATTTTTTAAATCAAGAATGGAGATCATCTTAAAAAAAAACCACAATAAAAATCATGGCTATGTTTAATAGTAAAAGTATAGCCATCCAAAAGTAAGAGGATATTCATATGGTCATAAAAATATGTCATGTAGTATGATGGGTCCAGATTGACCTTATATCAGAGTGATAGATGCATCAGGTCACTGATCATACATAGTGTCTACTGTACAGTCCTCTGGAGGCAGTGTTATGACCTGGGGTTGCTTTAGTTGGTCAGTTCTAAACTCACCAAAATTATGTGGCAATAAAATTAAGTCAGAGGACGACCTGAATGTACTGAATGAACAGGGTATCACATCTACTTACTTTTATCTTCATGGATGGCATGGGCAAATTCCAGGACTTAAATTTTAAAAGCTTGTTTTGCCAGGCAGTGTATATGTTATAAAGGATAGCTGTAGCAAACTTTATCGCACATTAAAAAAAAAGAAGAAAAAAAAAAAGATAAACTAATTACTACATATTAATACTATTTCTAGTATATCTATTCTAAAAGCACAGCTTTTTTGTGATTAGTCATCTTACCAGTAGGCATGGAGATGTTAATTTCAAATTCGGATGTGATTGCTCTCATCCAGCCTGATGATTGTGACATTTACAAAAACAAACCAACAACATTAAAGGAGTGGTTTGTATTTTTTTTTTTTATATAATATATTGTATATATACATGTATTTATATAAAAATGTACAAGGTAAATCACAATGAAAACACCTGTGACAAGCCTTTCAACCTTCTAGCCATCACTGTTAAAACTATTGTGTTGGGGGGTGTCTGGGGTGGACCTAATTTCTGGGTCTGAAAAATCTACATAAAAATACCAGAATTTTGTCTTCACTAGCATCATTTGTGGTGCTGATTAAAATTAAAAGATACAGTGTGTGTTTCTTGTCGTATTAAAAATGAAAAAGAAAATAGTGATGGGTCACAGAGAAAAAGAAAACAAATTCCTCCACAACATGATGTTCCTGTTCTGCAGTCCCCCTGCAGTAGCAATGTACAGCCTGAGCTGTTAAATTAAAAGCATTATGACTACATGGGTCGTACAACACCGCGTTCGGAAGTAGTACAGCCGATGACCAGCCCCTACGTATATGTATGAGTGTGCTATAAGAGCATGTCATAGTATCAACCTTTTTTTTCAGCTTGTAAGGTACAGCATTAGCTTATTTATTATATTTAATAAATATTATATCATTAATATATATACATAGAAATGTTACTTACGCTCCCTCATCCCGCAGCAGGGAGAGGAATTTGCTGACACGATATTCCTGATCCATCTGCAGATAAACACATATAGAGAATGTTAGTAATACACTGCAGGTTAAACTCAAGACAGTCTCAGTACTTAATGTTCGCTTGTCTGGTATTAACAGGTTTTTAATTCAAGCTTATTAAAGACTGCTCAGTGAGCTAATTTTACCTGCAGTGACATCTCGATGAGCATAAGGAGCTTCTTAATTCCAATCCGCACTCGCTTCCCCTTCACCTTCTGGGCGATAGTTGCTCTTTCTGCATCCGTAAAACTGCCCAACAACTACATACACATAACACATACACAGAGTGGTTTTACTACCTTTCCGAGGACACTAAATTTTTTTTATCCCACTCTTTTGCTCTGGAAATGGAAATGTGGATATAGTGTACCTTAAAGTCAGTTAAGGTCGATGAATGGACTATAATTCACTTTTTAAAAGGTACAATATACTGTATTATATGCATCTTATTTAAGTATACGCAGTAAGTATAGAAGTTGGCTATGATTAGTGAAAGACCTCTAGCGCCTCCACCAGGTGATCTCCGCTGCCAATGTTGGGGACGTGGATGGTGGTGCTGAAAGCGTTGAGCATCTCCATCTCCTGCAAGACGTCTTTACGGCTAGTGGTGCCGATGATGAGCAGCTTACGGCCCTGCACGCATTGTTCACAAACACATACACACATTACACACGTCCTGTATACATGTACACACTCACAAAATGTTAAAGGGCAGTGTGATACACACTTGAGGAGGTGCTTTCTTCAGTAAAACCAGCAGTGCCTGGAGGACGAGGTTTGAAAATCTTGGGCCGATGGGAACGTAATCTGTGGATCGTTGTGCAGAAAATGAGTAATGTCGTGATCTGGTTATTTTTAAACCAGTACACTTATGCACACATTGTGTATATTAGACTCACCCAGCAGGCGCTCGATGTCGTCCACTACCACACAGCTGAGCTGGGACTTATAAGCATCATCAAAAATCTGTGCAAAAATCAGTGTTGTAAAAGTTTTCATAGGTTAAACTAAACAAAATATTATTTTCGATCTATAACTTTTACACTTTCATTCTGTATTCTATACACCTACCTTTTTGTTTCACCTTTCTTTCTTTTTATTTAACTTTTACTCATATGTTTTCACTTTCACTCCATTTAAAATAAAAATTAAATGTGTCTTTTCAATTATTTTAATCATTGTTGTCACTGAATCACTTTCAGTTCCTTGTATAAGAACCGTACCTAAAATGATTGATGGATATTCTCCATGTATATGATAACAGACCTTTTTAATGGCTTGACATTTTGAAATCTCGGAGTGGCCGATCATTTTATCAGGACTGCAAATCTTAATGAAAGGAAATTGCGAATCTTCAGCGATTTTAGCGGCTAACGCCGTTTTCCCGCTGTGTGGAGGACCTGTAAATAAACAGACATAACAGATTGACAAAATTTCTTTTAGGCAAAATATTTAGGCTAATACTGAATCTGTACAGGGCATAAAACTGACTTAATAAAATGTTTATGTGTATATCTTTAAAGCAAACTTTATTTATTTATTATTTTTTTTAATTATATATTTTTTTGACCAGCTCTCATCATAGTACATGAACAAGAATAAGGTCAGTCTCAGCATGTTGGTCTGGACACATGGCCTCAGAAGTAGAAACAGTCCATTAAAACTTTGGCATAAAGTTTTTTTATTCAAGGTGAAAACATCATCCTATGTTTGCTATATAACTCACAATGCCATCTGACAGATGGGACTACAGAGATTCAGGCTCCAACTTTCAAGTTAATACCGCCATTAACCTTGGCGTACTCTGCACTGCACTCTGGGACATGGAGTCCAGTGTTAGCGCCAATATCTCTACTTCTTTTACATTGGATTTTTCATTAATATGACGTTCCATGATGTTACTGATGGTGTCACAAAATGGTGGGTGAGAACAGAAGCTCTTTTTTGCATGAAAAAGTCACCCCTGACCATTTCATTTAAACTGTTGTAACTGTTCTAGCAAAGTGTTGAACAACTAATGTCTAATTAATAATAGAAATACAGCACCAACCAACAAATTATTACCAAAATAATCACAAATGTATTAATGTATTATTAAGAACATTATTCATGTGTTTCAAGGTAGTCGATACCTTCAATAAATCTAAATGAAAGAAAGCTAAAGTCTTTATTATAGCATTTAAAGAAATTCTAAAAGGCCTGTTTGAGCCGCTGATGCAAAATGTAAAAATGTGAAAAGGACAAAAAGCAGTAATTTTTTTTTTTTAATGTTTTTTTAGGAAATACATGCACAGTGGAGACCCATCTAAATGTCTAAAAATGACTTAAAAAGTACATTTTGCAAAATAGGTCCCCTTTAATTATAGTAGAGTGAAATGATGTTTTTTGCATAATCTAGAAGGCTGAAGTTAGAGTTCACAGTCAGCCATTATACAGCGTTAAAGAAAAGGGGGGTAAGTGCTTTTTAAAACACAGTTTAAAACTCAAAATTTAGGTGGGTGGCCCTCCAGCGCTCTCATATCGATTGGGATGCTAGTCAATCGCCTGCGTCTGTGAGCTCATGCAAGCGGAAAGAGTGGATGGCATGTGAGCAGTTTGAAAAGATATGGCTGGCTGGCATCACATGACTCCGAGGAAACACGTGATAACATTTAGCCCTCCCTCCCTGGTTGGTGATTTTTAAACATTAATATGGCCAGAAACACATTTTTATAGTTTTATCATGGGCTCAAACAAGCCATATGGGACCTTTAACCACCGAGCACCTTTGCTTTGCTTTAGCAAAGAGTAAATCGTGGCTAATGTGACTGTCTTGTTTTAATACTTATACAGTATTATCTTAATATATCTTAATATTTATATATTTATAATTCATTCTGACCTTCAAGCAGCACAGCCACCAGCGGAGTTCTGTCGCTGTTCTTGGTTTGCTGAACAAGCAGCTCTCCGTCATCCAGCACATGACTCACTGGATCACCCCATTTAATAATGCCGTTCATAATGTAGCTTGCGTAATCCTCCTGATTCGTACCAAACGCCTGAAACAGACAAAATCGACCGTTGCAACACAGCAAAAACGCACCGCCGAGCCTTTTGGTTCAGTGAGTAAAAGAGAATAGGAGATGGAACCATAACACTGCACCCTACTTACAGGTTTGATGTCGTTGTTTAATGACCCCATAAAATCCGCTCTGCAGACCTGCAGCTTCTCAGCTTTCTCCAGGTCTACCTCCACTGTGGCTGTGGCCTAACACACACATACACACACATTCATTAGAGATTTTTCATACAGTGCAACATGGAGAAAGACAGAACACTTTGATCTGTGAAAAGATAAATGGGTATTGAAAAAAACTGCCGGGAAAATATTAAAGGAACTGGTTATGGCAATATACAATGTTGTGGCCCAAATATGACCCTACCATAAGCAGACAAATTTTCCCCAAATTCCCAAATACAACCATGCACAGATATGGGTGCAATTTAAATTTAATCATTCATTTAAACACATAATCATTTTTACCCTGGGACTTGTATGGTCCAGCTGTAACTAATCCCTCCAGTTTAGCTGTCCTATCTTTCCTTGTTTTTGCTTTCCTACATATTATTGTGTTACTGCATCCTGTGTTATTAACCTTGATGTGTCGGTTCATGGCGGTCGATTGTGCAGCTCTCACTAATCCCTCCAGTTCAGCACCGCTGTAGTTCTTCGTTTCAACTGCCAGCTCCTTCAGGTCCACATCCAGCGATAACAGGTTAAACTCTCGCATTTTAGCCGTGTGAATGCTCAAGATCTGGACACGACCCTTCTCATCAGGCAAACCTACAGGAAGGTAAGAACGAAGGTGAGTGTACAATGGAGGTATGGAGGAGTGGTTCATAAATAATATCTTAATATAAACAAATCAAAGGTATGTAAGTAGAATTTGGACTTTATTCCCATTCAAAAAACTACGTAGGACGTTCGAGTCAAATCGAGATTTTTGCTTGTGCAGAATAAAAGACCATAGTTAAGAGAGTAAACATGTACTTTATTTCTCTATATAATGTCCTGCTACACTAATGCACTTATCTGAGAATTTCACTAGTGCTTCAAAACCATCAATGAACTTTACTCCAGAACCATGACTGCCTGTTTCATACCTGAAACGCTAGCCTCCCAGGAACTCCTTAAATGGCCCAAACTTATAAAAATGTCTTGGAGTGAGGTCAGGAACCCGCAGAGGGTGGGTTGAGGTCCTGTGATGTGCAAATGGTTTTGGATGCGTCTCTTCCACAAGTTAGCGACAACGCAACCCTTCGTTTTTCAAGGATCAGGCATTTCTCTCGATAAATGTTTACCAGGATGACTTTTAATTTTATGTCTTCATTCATGAGAAATGTTAACACAAATGCCGGTTTGACTCGAACACCAATTGCTTTGAAAATCGAAGCATGAATTGACCCAGTAAATTTTCCCTGTAATTATACCCTGCATAATTTAAAACATAATGCAAAGTCTTTTTGACACAGAATTTTCAACTTTTTCAGACTTTCTTATCGTTATCGTTTTTTATCCAGGGAATTAAAAAGATTCTGCAGAAATAGGATTGACCTTTGTACCAGCTCTACCTTCTTGTTTAAAATTTTTATCATCATCATCATGATCATTAGATCTCAGCTTGGCCTACATTTTTCTCCTATGTATTGTTTATCTGTCAAGACCACCGAAGTTAAGATCCTAATGTGACCGGCTACTGATCTGAAATGTCTCTGTCCTACATAACTGCTGCTTCCTCATAGAAAGGAATTGCTGTGATTCAGTTGTTCTATTCGATAATTAAAGTGGGAAGTATAATATGGATCTTATTAAAACCTTACCGATCTCCATTTTTACTTCAAACCTGCCAGGTCTCATCAGAGCATCGTCTATTAGATCAGGTCTGTTAGTCATTCCTGTACAATACCAACAGGTGAAAATGAGAAGTGTGCAATATAATCAGATAAATATGGAGTATAGAGACATTACTCATGTGCACAGTAACATACACTCAAGCATAGACAGCCAGATAGACTTCACAAACTGTTGTGTTAGTTCGTGTGTCTGTTTGTGTACCAATAACGAGGATATTGTTAAGTTGCTCCACACCATCGATTTTGGACAGCAACTGATTGACCACGGTGTCATGGACGCCGGTGCTGCTTGCTGCTGTACCACGCTGCTTACAGATGGCATCCAACTCATCAAAAATTATAATGTGCAGCCCGCTGTTAGCACCCAACTACCACACACATACACATACACAAACACAGAAACATAGAGAGAAAGAAATTTGTTAAAAACAAGGAATTAAAAACTCAAATGTCCCCAAATGACAAATCTAATAAGAATACTTACAGTGGTGATTTTAACTTTTTTTCCCCCTCGATTTTCTCCCTAATTTAGTCGTGTCCAATTCCTCCCCGTCACTAGGGGGCTCCAACATTAAGGCTACTACTACCACACAGTCGGGATGGCCAAAGACTTTCACGCGTTTCCTCTGAACCACGTGACGCCAGCTGATCGCATCTTTTTGAACTGCTCGCTCACGCACCGTTGGGGGCGGCGTAACACACTCGGAGGACAGCGCTATCTGCTCCTTCCACTTGCGTGAGCTCAAAGACGCCCCTGATTGGCTGTAGAGTCGTGGTTAATGTGAGAGCACTAAGTACCTTCCATCCCTCCCATCTAAGAGAGCTCGGCCAATCAGCTCCCTCAGGGCTGCGAAAGGTTTCAGCATTACCTGGTAATCGAACTCACGATCGCACAATCTCTGTACAGGGTTGTATCTTTATTTGTTTATTACCCTTTTCTGCTCCTCCTCAGCGTCAGCAAACAGTTTCCTGATGTTGGCCTCAGACTCTCCGACGTACTTGTTGAGAATCTCTGGTCCATTTACGATTTTCGGCTCACGTGCGTTTAGCATCTTCCCAATCTGCCTTGCCATCAGGGTTTTACCGCAACCAGGAGGACCAAAGAGGAGAATGCCTTTTACGTGCTTACATCCTGCAGAGAGAGCACACTGGCTATTACAGACATAAACAACAAGAGGGAAACCTGCCACGAGCTGTATCATGTATCTGTATGAGTAAAGCTTGAATGAAATGAGACAGACCATACCCATTTGTTCCACTATGTCAGGAGGAAAGACGCGTGAGGCGAATGCTCTCCTAAAGATGTCTGAGAACTCTTTATCCAGGCCGCCGATGCCCATGCGCTCAAAGTTCCAGTCTGGATTAATAATCGTCTGACGTGCCTCTTTGGTTTTGGCTTTTCCTGATTTATAATAAAATGTTGAAATTGGGAATATTTCAGCGTTTGATGTTTAAGTGCATGTTTTAAACTCTTCATAAATCTTTTTATAAAGCAGCGCTTACCAACAAGTGTAATTGAAGAATTCTCTGCTTTCTCAAAGATAACCTGACTGTTTCCCACCAACAGCCCAATCTCAATCTGTACACACAGAAAAATAACAGAAGAAAATCTGGCAATTAATCGTGCTGTGTTGAAACGAGTAAATTGTTGCTAAGTTTAATAAAAGTAAACAATGTAAAGTTGATGGTTTTAATCTACCGTTAAAAAAATATATAAACAGCATAAATAAACAAGCAGACAAATAGACCTTTTGTTTTTTTCCGCTCGCTGTCTCTCCCTTTAGTATGCTCGCATCCATTGCCTCGATGTCCTTCACCACCAGGCCGAACAGTTTATCGCAGAAACTAAATACCAACTATAAACACACACACACACACACACACACACACACACACACACACACATCAGCATTTCTAATACTGTGCTTAAGTAATTGTAATAAGAATAATTGGTAAAAGATATCTATACTATATTTGTCTTTTAAAATTATATTTATGCTTATTTTGTATCTTTTGTGATATATTAAATCTTGTGTCTGTGCTGCCAAAAAATGTACAATAATTACCACAAAAGATCCCCGTCTTTGGTACAATTTAAGGTTTATTAATGCTTAATTATTACGTTTCTGATTTGTTATTATTATTAATGTAGTCAATATTTTGTTACTTAAGGCACTTTTAACATTCTCATGGAAATAAATAATAATAAAGATTTCACTCAGCTTATTTTTTTTTTAAATGCGTTACAGGACATGCATTAAAACTACAAACAGAAATAACTCCTGGTTCATTTCCAGCTCTGCACTAAACACTCCCGTGATAACTGTTGCTAGATTGATTTGAGCCTAAAGGCCTCTTCTGATTACGCTTTACATGTTCTTCTCATTAGACTTGTGGTCTTATACTAACTGAGTTCTTGCGTGTGTGTATACTGTATGTAATAAGAGTTTTCATGATGCATTCTCTCTTCGCTGCAAAATGTTTCCTTTTTTTATTTCTTTTTTTTCTGCAACGTTTGACTATGACAACATTCATATATGAGCTTAAAAGAAAATAAGAGATTGCATGATCATATAAAAGGTTTTGTACCTGCTGTCCCACAGTGAAGGCCTGGTTATTGAACTGCTGAATGAATTCACTCGCCATTTTGTCTGAATCATATGGAGATGAGTCAGTGTTTTTCTTTTGCAAAAAGTCGATCTCGATCATCATCGCGCCGATACACTGCTTTGATTTGTCAAAATTATAGTTTTGAACTGAAAACAGAAGAGAAATACCATAACAAATGTAAGGCACTATAAACGGAAAATCTTTGAATGAATTATGGCAAAATATTAGAAATCCTATAATTCGTACCTTCCACTTCCTGTCCGATAGAGAGTCCAGCCCATTTCCTCTGTCGGAGAGATAAAGCACGGTGTAACTGCCATGAGCTTTTATATAAACAGATTACAGGGAGAGCTGCATGCAGATTCGCTGACAAACTTCATACGAGGAGTGTTCAAGTCAAACCATCATTTGTGATGCAATTTCTCTTAAATGAAATCATTCACCAACACCACTTGCACATTACTGGAACTCGACTGGGAGTTATTGCCACATCCCCTGTACAGTCCTGATCTCACTCCAAGCCATTTCCACACGTTTGGGCCATTAAAGGAGTTCCTGGGAGGCCAGTGTTTTAGACATTAAGCAGGAAGTCTGATTATGGCTCCAGAAAACTTTCTACATTGATGGTATCCGAGCACTAGTGAAACGATGGGATAAGTGCATTAGTATAGCAGGGGATTATATGTAGAAAGAAAGGTTAAGTTTTTACTGTCTAAAGCTGCTTTGCGGCAATGAAATTGCTAAAAGCGCTATACAAATAAAATTGAATTGAATTGAACTGTCATAAATGTGTACTGGACTTCTGCACAATCAAAAGTCCTGGTTTGACTTGAACACCCCTTGTAGTAAGTCAATATCTGAGAAAAGTTACCGACCAACTGAAAAAATTCGCCATGCATGTGTAATTTTTATGTACGTTCTAAATAACACTAAATTAAAAACCAGTATGATTCATTTCAATTTAAATCCTCACTATACATGCTAAACTTAACTCTTTGTACAACATAGATGAGCTTGCTGTCATTAAGTGTATAGACAGAATTTGACAGCAGGCACAAAAACGCCAAACACGACCTGTATTACTGTATATAAATCTAATAAACTGACCGTGCTAAGAGAAGAACGTGAGTAAGAATCAAAGAGTTTGTAAAAATGATATGTGTTTGCCTGTGTGTACCTGAGGTAAGCTGAATGCTATAGTCCCAGGTGTTACTGTGTTATGAGACTTCACCGTGAACACAAACTTGTGGTTTGGAGTGGTTTTAACACTTACATGCCTGCAGATGGGAAAGAGAAGAATTACACAATCACCAAGTCATTCATTTATTCTCTTTTAAGGAACGCCTCATAATCAAGGTCACTGAGAATCCGGAGACTATCCTGGGAACGCTGGAAACGAGACATTGGCATCATGCTGGTGAATTCTCAGATCTTATTGGTATAAAAGGTGCTGATTGAGGCCTCCAAGTGGCGCAGTGGTAAAGTGTTCACCCTATCACCGGAGATCGCTGGTTTGATTCCCGGGTGATGCTGTAACCTCTTGCAGCTGGAGGTCTAGAGAGAGCTGATTAGCCGAGCTCTCTCAGAGGGGAGGGATGAAAAGGTTTTTAGTGCTAAAATAGTGCTTTAATCACGGCTCTACAGCTGATCAGGGGCGTCTGTGAACTCACGCAAGCGAAAGAAGCAGATAGCGCTGTCCTCCGAGTGTGTTACGCCGCACCCAACATTGTGTGAGCGAACAGTTCGAAAAAAGATGCAGTTGGCTTTTAGTTGCCGTGGTTCGGAGGAAACACGTGATAGTCTTCGGCCCTCCGGTAGTAGGATCTTAATGTGGGAGCCCCCTAGTGACGGGGAGGAATTGGACACGACTAAATTAGGAAAAAAAATCAGGGGGAAAAAAAGGGTGCTGATTGACTTTAAATAACAGCGGATCTTTCAATCGTTTGGCAATGAGGTAAATGCTTTGAATACTTTACATTTGCTAAACACTTTTAAAGATCCTTAGAATCATACAAATTCAGAACGATAATTGTTTTAAAAGTCTGCAAGGTTTGGTACTTTAAATGCATTCTTCCTTCCAAATATGGCGTCTGTTTGCTGTTTAACAGATACAGTATGGTATGTTGTATTACTGTAATACTCACTGTCCAGACTGCAGGTCCTTCTCACTCACCACTGCGCAGTTTGTTAAAGACAGCTCATCAGTAGGGCATCGCGCCGCTTGCATTGTCTGAGAGAAGTACAAAGAAAGAGAGTGAGTGATGTTCAATTCGACGGGTAAAAATGGATTCACTCATCTACCTCAAAAGAGATGCTTTGTTCCAAACCACACCTTGTAATTTTTTTTGCTGCGTAGCACACTGCACCATTTTGTTGCTGCGTATGTAAGCTAGAAATGTAACATAATCAAGGACATGTGCTTTTTTTCTCCCTTTCTGTCTTCAGTTTGGACACTCACCAGCCAGCTAACACATCAAACTTATAGCCAGCTTGCAACTCATGCAGTGTAACAGACTCAGTGGAAAAAGCCATCCTCTACCGCCTTCACAATTAGCTAATGTCATTGTAATTGACAAGAGAAAATGTGTAAATCATCCCTTCTGCCAAGGGAACACAGTCAGATTTTCTGCTTTAGGACCAGAGGAACATTTTGCACCAGAGCCATTTGCACCCTTTCCCACAAAAAACAAAACAAAACACTGGGAGCCACAAAACCCTTTTCACATCTAAAATGAAGATAACACTGCATATATTGTTTTATGCTATGTTTTAAAAAATAGTGTGTTGCATTTATAAAATCAATGAACTGCTACAGAGAAAACGAAATCATTTGCATGTATGCAGGCAAAAAATTTTATCACTTCGAAAAAAAACGCTGGGTTGAAGGTTACTTTTAAATAAAATACTCAATGTCTATTTAAGTCCTCCTCGTATTTATAAAATACATTTTAAAAAGCCAAACTTAAATTATCCACCTGCAGCAAACCAAAAATGCTCTCTGCCGTCATCCTTTAATCATATGTACTGGAGCGTGCAGTCAGCAATCACCCCCAAAAAAAAAAAAAATGGAGCTTCATATATTTATTAGCATTATTATCGATGACAACATCATATTAATATGACACAATAATTAAAACTTTAAAATGAAAGTAAATTAAATTAAATTTATTATTATCAATAATATGGAGGAAGTGACGTCAAAACTGGTGACTTTACGGAGTGTTCCGAATGGTGGAGGTTTTCCAGGGACGTTCCCTTCACTGAGACCGAAATACTGCCTACTTGAGCTACAAATAAAAACTATTAATAATTTCTATACAAATTATTTTTTATATTTTTTATACACTCTAGCCATATGTATATTTCATACAAAATATTCATAAATTCATAAATAAAGCCAATAATCTATGTGACCCATGCAGACCATGTGCTGTTTCAAGACATCATTATTTAAAGTTGCTTAAAGGACTCCATTTTGACCAGCAGCTGCACTAGATTGCTGCTTCATTCTGGAAAACATTTCTGACTCAATTTCTAATGAAAATCTGTTGACTTTGATTATCTTGAGATGTCTCTAGACCTTGACTGGAATCCTAAGACCACTCTAACAGACCTTCAGAAGTCTTTTGTAGAGACAGGTGACCATGCTATCCAAAAGGTTATCATGGTAGAGTGGTTAGACAGAAACTACCGCTGAGTAAAAGACAATTGAGGGACTTTGCCAGCATAAGAAAAAAAAAATCATCTGGACTGATAAGACAACATTTTAACTCTTTGGGCGGAGCTTAAAAATGCCACATTTGGCAAATGCCTGGTTCTGCTCATCAGACGGGTGTCTACCATCCTTTCCTTGAAGCATGGTGGTGGCAGTAGCTCTGTGGGTGCTTCTGAGTGGCAGGGGCAGGGCTACTGGTCAGAATTGAGGAAAGGATGAATGCAACTATGCTAATGTATCTTTTGGACGAGTCCCTTAATGTCCATGAGTGGACAAGCCAAAGCTCAGACATGTAAACGATAAAGAATCTGTGGAAAGACCTGTAAATTTCAGTTCATGGATGCTTCCCATCTTATCTTGCTGACTCCCTGGACGACTGAGAGAAAGGTGTGCAAAGCTTGTAAGACTCAAGAAAATCAGTACCTAAGGGACACGGTGGGGTAGACAGTGTATCTGGTGCCAACCCATTGCATGGCATTAGCACACACACTTACACACCCACTCGTACACTACGGGCAATTTGGAAACACCAATCAGCTTCCATGGCCTGACCTTGGACTGTTGGAGGAAACTAGAGTACCCAGAAGAAACCCACCAAGTAATGGGAGAACATGTAAACTTTCCCTGGAGGTGTGAGGCAACCAAAGTGCAAACCAAAGACACTGTGCAAACAAAAATGATTGATTTAATGAAATTAAAAAACATTTTTAATAAACAATTCTAAACGCTGTATTAATTTGGGTGGTACAGGTTGTTGTGTGTATTTTAATAAAGGCAAACGTCCTGCTGGGCCTGTTGTGAAGATTGTATATATATATTTTAATCAGCGACTGACTAATTAGTAAACAAGATATCCCAAAGCAGTGTTTCAGCCATGTAGGAATCACTCAGTAAGGTAGTCTACCATGAATGCAGAAATAAGAATATAACAGAAATAATGGTTACTTACGCAGATTGAGCAGAAGATCCAACCAAATGGATCTGCATAGTAACGTGTGGCCTGTGGTAAACTCTGCTTTTCCTTTTTCAAGATCCTCCACCCTCTAAGGCCTTAGTAACAGCACTTACATGCGCAGATAAGCACTAATTGATCAAGTGACATTTAAATGGATGGAAACATTTGTGAGCTAAGGGACAGGCAAGTCATTACAGCAGAACCACCAGAAACCCCAGAAGTGGGAATTGCTGCAGTACTGGCAACCAGCCAAGGTCTCCATTAAATCTCAGGCAGGTACTGTATGTGCAGACTAATAAGCGTTTGCTGGCCAACAAGGGTTGAGTTCAAGATCAATTTGATCCATTGGTCATGTGATATTATTTACCCTGTCATTACCCAATCTTCTCCACCTCCATATTCTACCACACCTTTTTCACCTATGCTACCCCCTACAATCCTCAGCACCATACAACAGCACATCAGATCATCTCTATGCTGCATATTATTAGCTCCACATTTCACATGATCAGACCCACTCTCTGTCCCATCATCCTATACAACATCCCATCACTCCCATTCTATCACTCCCACCACCCGTCCTCTCTCTCTCTGTCTCTCGCTCTCTTTTTCCAACAAAAGCACACCAGAGTAAAAGAGTTATGTGTTTCAGTAAACATTTTGTACACATTTACAAGTATATAAATGTCACCATGATACAGATTCAATAAACCTATGAAATAAAGATCTAAAAGATTATCTTGCGGCTTTTAACATAGTGATGAAACTGCAAATCTGACTGAAAAGACAATGCGGGCAAATACAGGAAATTATTTATTATGTGGGATGAGAGGTATGAGTTCACTAAATAAAAGTGACTCTTTTAACATCATTTGCTCTGAAGCTTAACTATGAATTTAGAAAAAAAAACAAGGCAGACTAAAACAACGCAAAGAGATGCAGTTTACAGTCTAAAACAGGGGTTCTTAATCAAACTTAATATTTAAAAGGCCCGCATGGTCAAAGGTCTGGCCCGATTGGTTATACGCACATAGCTTGCTTGGAACTTACAGGCAACGTACATTCATATTTAAGGCAGTCTGTAACAAAATACATTGAAGTCTAGAGGTAAAAGTATATATTATCCAATCAAACAAACATGGTATTGGTGCTAAAGTGTCTTTTTATTTCCCGATCCATTCGTCGTTTTATGTACATTTGCATACACTTTAATTTTTTTATCAGATGAAAAAAGAAGCACATTTGCTAAATACGATTTCACGCCCTTTTATGTAGCGTCCTTTTTTGAATTCAAATATTTTAATTGTAATTCAGATGAAACTTGGCCAATTAAGATGTCACATAAGAAAGGCATTAACCTGAAAAAAATGTATTATTCTAAAATGCAAAATTGTTAAGAGATTGCAACGTGAATTTGACATGGTTACAGACACTACAGATTTTTTGCTTTTTAAGCTTTTACTAATGACCAATTTAAGGAACAATCTTTATAGGTCATATGTTTCTAGAGGCTTACACCAATTTTAGTATCAATACTCAAAGAAATAATTAGCAATTTAAATTATTGTTGTTTGAAGCGAGACAGTATAACGCCTAATAATGCCTAAAGTTATCAACTTGAAATTTTTAAGGAAGCAAGACTTCCATGTTGCACAAACATGTCGCAGAACATTAACAGCTTTAACCATAGCAACTCTAACTTTAAAGCAACAAGCATTCAAGCGTCAAAGTTTCAAAATACGTGCAAAATAAACTGCACTATTAGCCAGCTAATCTCTGATCCAGGAGGACAGAAAGAGTGAAGCTGATCGGTTGGTTCCATCCACCTGATCTGAGGTGCACATGCTGCCTCATTCATACGACGTATTTAAAATCGCAAAAATGAGCAAGCAAAAGACGTGACGTGATCTCTTATTACAGTCAAAATATGTAATGCACTAGATTCAAACGAATGAACGACTTGAACTGGATGAGACTCATGAAAAGAGCCGTTAAATTTTGTTTCCTGTTTAATGCGCTGTATAGATCCTATGGGAGTCACATGACAAAAGATATGAAAGGTGAGCTGCTCATTCAGTTTATCATAATATGCTCTTAGCTGCATTGTAATATTTTCATTACTGGAACTTTAGCCAAAATTTGTGTATGTAGCCGTGCTGGGGGTCTGTTTATTAAAAATGTAACATTTTATTTAACAAAATGAACTAAATGACAAAAAAGTTTAAAGAACCGAGTCAATAAAATGATTCTTGAAACTTCCTATCACTAATTACACAGCGGTCTAGTGTAAGAAAGAGACGGGGTAGCTGCAGATCGGATTAATGGGCGTGCCGAAAGGTAGGGGGCGTGTCGAAAGGTCTTGATGAATGGTTGCGCAAGTTGCCTGTTTAAAGGCTAATATTAAACACTATTGTTCTTTCTAATGCGTTTATGTAATGCACCTAACATAATCCTCAATATTAAAATTCCCTTCTTTTCCTGTAAAAATATCGATAATATAAATATTCCTTTCTAATCTAAACATTCTACTGCGTTGCCACGGGTTACTGACGTCATCCTCGTGCGTTTGAGTCATGGTCGTGGCTAAAAGGGATATATAGCTCCGACCGGAAACTAACAATAAAATTAATTGTTATACCTATTGGATCATTTTTCACAACCAAAACTAATCCTTTTAGTAATACAAAAAGTTTTATTGTTGTACAGTGAGAGAAAAAAAAAGGTTAGATTGATGTGCGCATGCCCAATAGAGCTCGGGCTGTATTCCTTCTAGCCTTAACTGTATTAAACCCATAATCAAAATCAAATTACAATTATTTAAAAGAATATAGTACCACAAGCTGTTCATAAAATGTTTAATGTAATTTTAATATTTTTGGAATACTATTAACTTTGTATTGGTTAAACAAGACCAAAAAAAAGTTACAGAATTAGTCATTCAGAATGTTTTGAACTGACAGTTGTTTTTCCGTAGTTTTACTAAAAGTGCATAAAAACTAAGAATCTTCTTGTTTATACAGTTTTTTCACCGCTTTTTATACTGTTTTATATTGCTCTTTAAAATGTCACTTTAATCAACTAAAATAAGCACACTTGCACTGTTCTTATTGCACTGTTCCATTTTTCACCATATCAGCCTTCTGTGTTGTAAACTGTCCCTTTTTGCAGAACAGTAACTCAATCATCTTACCTCTGTTGTTCTCCAAGTTTGTGTTATTTAAGCTTTTTTTTTAGGTTTATTTAAGTTTTTTCAGTGTTATTTGTAACAAGGGTTGAGAAAAACGTCATTTCAATTCTCTATATGTATGCACTGTACATGTAGCAGAATTGACAATGACGTTGACTTTGACATTGCCTGATGAGGACAAATATGGTTCATAAAACACCACAATAAAGAGGAGGAGGAGCACAATTTTGTAACCTTTGAAGTGGCACTTATTCAGTAAACAGACCCAATTTTAGCCAATAAAACATTTTATTTAGGAGCTGCTCCGTTTAGGAGTGTACTCCACCCAACCTGTACACTCAAGCTGCTCTTTCATTCGTTTATGCTGTAGTAGCAGTTCATGGAACAGAATTCTTCATAAAATGACGAGGCCTAAAACATTTCACGAGACCTAAAAACATCTCTAGTGCAAAACAGACACCGATACAAACTGCCAACCCTTACTTCAAGGGCAAACCTGTCCGTGTTTCGTCTCACAGTAATATGAGTCTGTCGACAACAATTAAACGAACAATTAAATGACGAAAATAAAGAAAAAAATAATTTATATTACAGTATCTAACCACACCAAGCCTTACACCCGCCATGATCTTCCACGCTAAAATAAAGGTACTTACATATAAATAGGATTACCGCTGATTGGCCAATGCAGAAGCTTCTTTCTCCAATAAGAAAGCTTTCGACACGCCTCCTACCTTTCGGCAGGCTGATTGGCCAATGCCAGCCCACCAGTTTCTTTTGACATGCCCTCTACCCTTCGGCATGCCCCGACCTTTCGGCACGCCTATTGCTCCAGCCTGCAGTTATCCCTACTTGGTAAGAAACGTCACTGTCTGCATTCAATTAGCACTAAATCAAGGTGTGTCCGCTAGATGGAGACACTGACCTTTTCATCGACTACGTGAATCATGAGGCATGCCTGACTCGCTTTTCCAGGTCTGCAGGGCATAATCTGAACGGTTAGCTGTTAGACAGCTCGATATCGTCCTGTCTTATCCTGTCTTCTTGGTGTTCACCATTTGGCAGCCGCTATGTCGTGGATCATCCTGTTCACATGCTAATTTTTGAAATCCACCTGACCTGGTGACGAACCCTTTGGTCTCTGTGACATTAAACATTACGTCCTCCAGGTAATCATCAAATATGGAAACTATTGCGCTTCTCCCGGGAGGAGCAATGGGAATTTGGAAAGACTGAGTACACTGTGACAAGTATTTTAAGAAATTAAGAAAGTGGACGATGTATTTAATGGGTTTCTTAATTCCTACCGCTGGGTAACACCAAAGAGACAAGAAGGCAAGGATGACTGTTAAGATCTCCAAACAGACTAAAGAAATTAAGGTGAACCTAAACCTACTTCCAGGCAGGAAACATGCTTTATTACTGAATTATTGCATTCCTGATATGAGGTGTGGGCTGAGCCATCTGGTCCGGATCTGATTCAGGCTTTAATGTCAGGTTTTAGCTTTAAAGTAAAGTGTTTGGCTTCTAAGTTTAAAATTAGGGGTTAGAGGGTTTTTTTCGGTTTGGGTTTAGAATTTGGTCTTTATATACTGTAGCTAAACAAGTATTTTAACTATTTTCTTTATGTTAAATATTAAAAGATTTGACATTCAAAACACACATAAAACTTATAAGATGATTTATTTATCCATTCAGGGACTATCCCGCTTATCCTGTACAGGGTCATGGGAAGCCTAGAGATTATGTCAGCAGATTTTGGGCCTATATAGGAAATTTACACTGGACGGGGTGCCAATCCATCGCAGGGACCATACATGCCCATTTACACACTACGGGGAATTTTGGGAACGGCAATTAACCTAATCTGTATGACTTTGGAAGGTAGGAGAAAACCGGAGTAACTAGAGAAAACCCCACCAAGTACATGCAAACTCCATGCACTCAGAACCCGAGATGGGAGTTGAACCCCGACCCTGGAGGTGCGAGGCGACAGTGCAAACCACTAAGCCACCGTGTGGCTAGTAATCTAACGTATCTAGCAAACATTATGTACGACTGTTTTTAACAGTAAAAGCTAAATGTGCATAAAAGAGTTAATGCATATACTGTCTACTGTCTAAACAAAGAAGCGATTGAGCACATCAATGTTAAATATTTACTAATATAAGTTCTGTTGGCCAAAAGTATGTGAACACCTGACCGTCACTCTCATATGTGGGCCTTTCCTGAAATTTTCCACATGCATAATTATACAGAATGGCTCCATATGCTGTAGCTTAACAATTTACCATTACTGTAGCTAAGACACATGAATGTGTGACAGTGCTCATATACGTGAAGAAACGTGAATAAATGTTTTGCCAGTGATGGTGTGAAAGAACTTGAGTGTCCTGTACAAGAGCCTCTGCCTCAAACCCACTGAACAAATCCGGTATGAACCAGAGCAAGGATTTCACCCAGTCTTCCTCACCTTACATCGTTACCTGACCTCACTATCACTCTTGTGGCTGAATGGGGAAATCCCCCAGGCGAGCTCCAAAATCCAGTGGAAAGCCCTTACAGAAAAGCAGAGCTTATTATAACAACTCTGTATTAGTACCCAGGGTTTTGCAATAAGGTATTTAACAAGCACATACGAGTGTGATGGCCAGGTGTTGTCATAGCTGCATAGTTAATATTTGTGCACTTTTACTTTATATACTTGTATATGGGGGTCATTGTATAGCTGTACGTTTTTGTAATTGCGTGGTATCTTGTCGTTGGAACACGTTTCACAGCATTTTTCATTTTTTTAAAACCAAGCATGCAGCTTTCCGCGGTCTAGCTTTCACAGACACACACAAACACAAAGTGCTGAAATGTGAAACAGCACATCGATTAGCTGAGACAAACCCTGCCGTTTGTGAAAAAGAAATGGTTTGGGTTTTGACTGTAACCCACACACAATTACTTGAAGTTGGCTCTTTTTAAAAACATATTCTACCAATAATACTGAGGTTAAAGAACTGAAACTTTATAAGCGTAAAGCTTGATGATGTCTATACAAAGGTTCCTTTAGCAGTACATGATATTCCTTGTAAAAAAGAAAAGATGTGGTCTTAAGTCCAATGCCATGACACGACTATTTTCTAGAGGCAAGGTTTATTTGATTGACAAGCTGTCCAGACATCCAGCACAGACCCTGCCACAAATACAGCTCTGAGCTCATAATGAGCACAAGCGATAATTATTTTAGGCTACTTTATATTATTTGTCACATGATTATTTGTCACAATGTACGAGTTTATCCCAAAAAGATTTAAATCCCGGTTGAATTCTATGAGATTCAGTGATATTATGTTCTCTATGTCAGATTATACCCATGTCAAATTGGACCTGTGACTAAGGAAAATGACATCACACCTTTCAGCTGACCTCATTCAACACATGACATCACACCTATTATTATATATTTTTTATATTTATAATAATCCTGTCATAGGAGTGTCACAGGCTTTCTTCACTGAATGTTAACAGTAGTCAGCATCATCGTCAACTTTTTTGTTATACTATGAGCGTGTAATAGGCGTTCCTTGCCGGATGTAACAGTAGGCAGCGTCCTCACTGAATGTAATATTGTGCTGGGCCGTCTATCGCAGGTACGTCAGAATGAACACAGGGCTACTGAAACCCCGGATCAGACTGCAGAGCGTCTACAGTGATGGCACATATGACAGGCCACAGGTAATGGTATCAATCAAAAAAGTCATACCATAGGTTATATGGTGTAAACCCAGATTTGCTTAAATTCGATATATCCAACATTTTGTTTTGCAAAATGCATGTAAGGGTGCTTTCATCCTAGACATGACTGATTTGTACCGCGCTCAGAAACTATGGGCAGTGTTTACATTATTATTATTATTACTATTATTATTATTGTTATTATGCATAGTTGTATACACTCGTGCATTTTTCAATCTTTGATACCCGCTATTAAACACAAAGAGAAGAAGAGAATGTGGAAGTCCATCTTTGTGCTATATCGGCCTAATATTATTGATATTTCTGATAAAAAAATGTCTAGAGTAACGTTATCGCATGTCTTCCTTTATCCACTATGGCTGTGTAGGTCAATGGATAAGATGCGCACTGCATGCACACTGGGATTTTGGAGGTAATAGACGGCACTGATGATGTCACGTCTAAAGACCGGACCACTACTGTGTTCAGGTACGATCACACCCGAGTACACTGTACCATGCTCAAGATCACCTTTTTAAGCAGACCTGGGCACGTTCCACAAGCCTGCACATTGATCTTAATGAGCCAGATTTTGGGGTCAAGTGTTCTCAGAAACTATATGTTAAACTTAAATATGTTTATGGCATTTCAGCAGGTGCTTAGCCAAAGAAACTTACATTTTTATATTCTTACACATATGAGCAGTTGAGGGTTAAGGGCCTTGATTAAGGGCCCAACAGTGGCAGCTTAGTGGTGCTGGGAAAATGCTCTAAGGCATCCTAATCCAGCTTAACAACATTACAAGCTCCCTGACTGCCAAGATACAGCCAAAAAAAAAAGTTCTGCCTCATTGCTGCTACCCTACAATGCCAATCTACAAGCCACCAACAGAGGACAAGGTAGAATCATGTGATACATATGTTACGATGGTGACAAGCAGATAAAACATGCTATTAGTCTGAAAGACGCATTAAATGTTTTTTGAGGAAGACTTGACTGGAAAGTCGGCTTAAATGGACAAGGAAGCTGAGGAGCATGAGAGATCTATAGGTGGTGGTAATGCAACGTACAGAACTCCAACTAAAGACGCGGAGTGGTACTAAGATGAAATGTGTCGAGAAGAAAGAGAATGTGGAAGTGCCGGATAAAGCAGTTCAAGACTGAACAGGTCAAGACAAGATCAGGGAAGGAAGCATTAGACGTTTTTAAGGAAGGCTGGACTGGAAAACCGGCTTTAAGAGGCCGAGAATATGAGGGAGAACGAGACCTACAGCTGGCGGTAATGTAACCGAATGGATTACAACCTACGTTAAAGAACAACAAAAAAAGAAGATTAACACAAAGCATGTTTTCTGTTTATATAAACCCGGATCAATGGTTACTTTCCCTAATCGTACGTCTATCTTCAGAGGATCTTCTGACGCAGTGATGATGTTAACATGCTGTGTGTGATGCAATGACTCGGACAGTGTAACGCACGATTTAAAGGAGGAATCAGCGATTCTAAGCCAATACACTTTCGATTTCAATGTCAATTTCACCAAATATCTCCTGACAGTTGAGTAGCTGTCCATTGTGTGCAGGCTGAAAAACAATCCGGTGTTGCTACCCAGCCCTGGTTCTGTGAATGGGAAACGAATAAAGTGGTCCAGCCTGGGTCGCACAACACTCTCACAGCCAATCAGCAAACAGGATGTGTTCGTGCAAGATGAACAATGTTGAGCTCGGCAGTGGATGTTTATAAATTTAGGGGCGAGTATAATTATTAACTCACATATGTCTCACGTATCATAGATTCATTAATGTCCTTTAATAGAATACGCTCATTTGATGGTTTCTGTCTCTGACCGGACCGACTCGAATCACAGGCTTAAATCGTGTGATGGCTGCATCCACTTAACACACACTCATAAATAAATACACACACACACACACAACAGCAGTGTTCAGTAAAGAAGGATTACATAATAGCAATTTGTTTACTCAGGTTGTGTCCCAATCCCAGTGATAGTGTACAGCATATGTGACCCACAGTTCAGGGCGATTATTTCTTTACATAGACATCAGATCAAACACAAATCCCTGAATGAATAATTGATCAGTGATGCTTTATAATTAACTAGGATTAAAATGGCACAATATGGCAAGCACGCGCGAGGGTAATGCAGCAGCATCGCCTGATTCAGGTTGCAGATGGACAGACAGACGCACACACACACACACACACACACGCATATACAGCATCATGATAACACCATTTTTAAAGGTCATTCACGCGCAAGTCCTGATGTAGATTTAAAAGCCGCACTTTGGTTATTACACCTCATCTCGCTCTCCTAGTTCACCGACTGACCTTCCTCTAGCGCTCAAACAAACTATATATAATATATAATATATACTCGCTATATTATACTATAAACCGATCACATACACACACTGACGAGTTTTTTTATTTCTAGCTGATCTCTCGGTCTCTTACCCGGGTCGCCATCTTTCCGCTGATTGACTCTCCTGCTGCTTCCACTGCGCTATTTCACTTCCACCTCTTTTCAGGCACAGCTCCGCCCCCTCCCCTCCGTCAGCGCTCTGATTGGTCAGATTCGGCACGCGAGGCGGCGAAATGTCACCCTGAGCTGTCAGAATCAATTAGCTGGTTTACCTCTGATATGATTTCTGTTTTAAATGCAGAACTGATACATTGATAAACTGATTTTAACACTTAAATGTTTATAACAAATATATAAAATATTATTTTGTCAATTTGACACACTTTCATCCCCACCTATCCATCTAGGAGCCTTTATAGCTTAGTTAGGGACTATAGAGGCCAATGGTGATTACCACTGTATTTATTCTCATTTCAAAACTGTGGTAGGACCTCCAGTCAACATTCACTTACACACACACACACACACACACACACACAGTTTGAGGGCACCAACTAACCTAATTTGCATGTCTTTGGACTATGGGAGGAAACCAGAGTACCCAGAGGGAGCCCACCAAGCACGGGGAGAACATGCAAACTCCACGCACACAGACTCTGAGGCGTGACTCAAACCCCGACCCTGGAGGGTGTTAACCATTAAGCCACTGTGTTGCCAAAGCATGAATACTTTCACAATTTAATCTCAATAATAAGTGCAATTCTTGAGGATGGCCAGAAATGCATGAAAATACTTTATAAAGCTTTTGATTACATATAATTTTCAATTACCTTTAAATGCATTTTTTCATCCATTCATTCATTCATTCATTCATTTATCATCTTATATATTGCTTATACTATTTACAGGGTTGTGGAGGCCTGGAGCCTATCCTACAAGACTAAGGGCACAAAGAGATGTACACCCTAAACAGGGTGCTAATCCATTGCAAGGCACTCACACAACACGCACAAAGGACATTAAATAAAAATAAAAAAGAGATGCTTTAATTAAGCACGACATTTGCATAAACATCAGAATTATCAATAGTTTACAATTATATTAGATTTTCCTTTTAGAAATAGACAATAGCTGTATTTTTGTAACAGCTTAAAGTCGACATCGCACGAGGACGCTAACTTTGACCAATCAATGCACGGCGCGTGGGGCGAGGGGCGGGTCCAAGCGAATCTCGCCGTTTCAGCACTAGACAGCGACACGAAACCGCAGCGCGTGCCTAGATTCGAAATTGCAGCTACGATCTGCACGCGTATGCCCCGTTAATCAATACACACGCATGCGGCTTTGATCTAAAATGTTAATCGATATAATAGGCAAGAGAAAGAGAGAGAGAGAAAGAGAGCAACAGAGATAGATGGCTCAGTACGCGCTCAGCCAGGCACAGGTGCTGACGTCATTAATGCGCCATTTTGTTCATGTAGTCAGGTCGACCAAAACAACAACGTCTCATTGCTTTAATTTTGCAATTTGCCATTTTTTCCCTTGCCCTGCTCTACCTTTTTTTTCCTTCAGGGAAAAAAAATCACCCCCTTTGGGAATACGAAAGCAAAAAAAAAAAAATTAAATAAATAAATAAATATAGGCTATATTTATATATATATATATATATATATATATATATATATATATATATATATAAAGAGAGAAAAATGGGGGTTGGCTTATAAACCAAAAACAATATAGAGAAAAAAATATTATTAAACTAAATAATTATAATAAAAACAATCATCATAATCATCTAACAATTCAGGAAAATTTATGAGGTGTTAAAGTTAAACAAGGCATGGTGGCATAGCGGTTAGCACCGAGGCCTTGCACTTCAGGGGTCAAGGGTTTAGTTCCCATCTTTGGTCTGTGTGTGTGGAGTTTGCACATTCTTCCTGTGCTTGGTGGGTTTACTCCCGCAGTCCCAAGGCATGCAGTTTAGTTAATTGCTGTTCCCAAATTGCCTGTAGTGTATGTTTGTTTGTTCCTGGCACCCTGGCCTTGTGCCCTAAGTCTCCTGGTATACATTCTCCCCTGACAATGTACACAGAATATGTAGTATATACTGTACGATGAATGAATTAAGTAAAACATCACAAATGGTTGAAATACTAAAATGTTTTATACAGTATGTTACTAGCTAAGCTGTACAATCACTACAGTATAATAATAATAATAATAATAATATTAAGTTTATTTTATATAGCGCCTTTCAGGAGACTCAAGGCCGCTTTACAATAACAAAAATGTTTACACATGGAAAGAGACATCTGAAAGACAACAAAACAAAATATAGATAAACATGAAAACCGGTAGAATTTATCTAAACACATTCAAAGATTGGGAAAACAGGAGGAGAAAAGATATTTTTTAAGGCAGGTATTGAAATCCTGTAGGGAAGAAAGATCACGGATGTGTTTGGGAATAGAATTCCAGAGTGTAGGGGCAGAAATACTAAGTGCTCGTCCTCCAAATGATGCTAATCTATGGCGAGAATTTAACAGTAGACCATCATCTGCAGATCGGAGTATACAACAAAAAAGTCCTACCACGATTATAAAAATTGAAATACAGTAAATACAATGGTCACCACTGACCTCCATGGTCGCTAGTTGGACTACAGAGGTTTCCAGATGGATTGATTAAAGTTTAAGAAAAACCTGATTAGCTAAGTACTCTTCATTACATTAACACTGTTAAAAAAAAACATATGCCTTTATTTTCTCCCCACTAGACAAACAACTTCTTTACACAAAGTAATAACTTGTGCACAAGATAAAACAAACCACACTTTGGGGGAATTTCGGGGCTCTGTATCATTTAAGGTGTCACGGTGTAGTAGTTAGCATTTTTGCCTTGCACCTCCATGGTCCGGGTCTGATTTCTGTGTGCATGGAGTTTGCATGTTCTCTCCGTGCTTGGTGGGTTTCCTCCGGGGTATCCTTGTTTTCCTCCCACAGTCCAAAGACCTGCAGTTTAGGCTAATTGGCATTCCCAAATGACCCGTAGTGTGTAAATGAGTGTGTGTGTGTGTGTGCCCTGCGATGGATTGGCACCCAGTCCAGGATGTACCCTGCATCATGCCCCTAAGTCTCCTGGGATAGTTTCCAGGCCCCCCACGACCCTGAATACAGGATAGAGCGTTATAGACGATGAGTAAGTGAATGTATTATTTAAAGGTAAGAAGTGTCACTTCGCCACTGATGCTGGGTGCAGCCATGTTGATTTTATGTCACTTGATAAACTTAAGGAATTAGGGAGACCATTCTGGAATTCCATGTTGATGGAAATTTTCTTGACCTATTAGGCAGGAAAAGAAAGTAAATGTTAAGAACCTGGGTTGAATATAGCATTATGACCATTTTTAACACTAATCCTAGTCCACCATGAGTCCCTTTGGTTGATTGATGTATAGATGTGTAGACAGACAGACAGACAGACAAACAGACAGACAGACAGACAGACAGACAGACAGATAGATCGATAGATAGATAGATAGATAGATAGATAGATAGATAGATAGATAGATAGATAGATAGATAGATGGATAGATAGATAGATAGATAGATATTTCAGAAGCACCTTGTTTATTGTCTTGTCTACTATGGCTGAAAAATGTAGATTGTAGACAAGTACATGGGAGGTTTCACAACCGTGATAAGGGCCAGAATGTATTGTTTTATGAGTGTACTACATAGTAGTGATGATTTGGAGAGGCCAATCCCTTTATTCAATAACTGTACTGACTGACATTTGGTGTCTTAATAACACAAATAACAGTTTAAAATTATTTATGATTAATTTAACCCTAGCAAAACTACCTAGAACAAAAATATGTTTGTTGCTTGTAATTAAATTAGTGACTTGTATTTAAGACACCTACAGTAACTAGCATTCTTTTAAGATGTTGATGGGCTGCACCTGGCTAAGCAGCTTTCCTCTACCACAAAAACAGCAAGTGCCACCTAGTGGTGTTATTTGGTTTTACCATGTAACTTCTAACTATTAAAGGGTTAAACAACATTAGATCACAAAAGGCTTGCTGTGTAGGCATGGCAGGGAGTCTCATTAGCACGGTGGTCCACTAAGCCTGCACTATTTTATGGAAAATGCTAAATACTGAAAAAACATCTCAAGATATAGGACAGAGATATAATTTTGTTGCAAATAGGGATGCAGCAGGCCCATACGCCTAAGCACAAATTCAAAGGTGTAACACAATAAGTTTAAAGCTAAAATAGTGAATGTATTGGAGCTGGACATGACAAAACCCTAACCTGAATCTTATAGGCCTGAAATAATTTTATTTGTTTTTTATTTATATTATTTATTTAGTATTCTACTGTATGGGCTCTATCTATCTGTTTCTTTTTTATTTCAGGGATGTCAGGATTTATTTATAAGTTATGTTTAGTCATACCATGAACATAATTCTGTTATACTGTTTGATGGGTATCATACTGTGTAGTTATAAAATAACCCACTTTGTGTCAAGCCACTCTGGCATGCATTATTTTTAAAAAGCCACACAGTCTATCAGAAGCTCTGACACTATCCACTTTATTAGGACAATTGCTCATTCTTGCAATATCCAATCATCCAATCATGTGAAAGTGCAAGGCAATGCAATGTAATAAAAAAAAGAGAGAGAGAGAATTCTAAAACCAGTCTACTTGGCAACAACATCCATGCCACAATCAGACTCACAGAGATCTATACTGCAGAGTAATGGTGAGGAGGATTATATGATAATATATATTGCCAAAAGTATCGCATGCCAACACATTGAATAACTTTAAATTCTTAATCCATAGAGTGTAATATGATGTTGGCCCACCCTTTACAGCTATAACAGCTTCAACTCTTTTGGGAAGGCTTTCCACAAGGTTTAGGGGTGTGTTTATAGAAATTTTTTATCATTCTTCCAAAAGCGCATTCATGACGTTATACACCGATGTTGGACGAGAAGGCCTGACTCACAATCTCCTCTCTAATTCCTCCCAAAATGTTCTCTTAGGTTAAGATCAGAACTCTGTGAACCAAACTTACTCATCCATGTCTTTATAGACCTTGCTTTGTGCACTAGTGCTCAGTCATGTTGGAACAGGAAGAGGCCGTCCCCAAACTGTTCCTACAAAGTTGATAAAATTAAATTGTGCAAAATGTCTTGGCATGCTGAAGCATTAAGAGGTCCTTTCACTAAGAGTAATAAGCAGAATATTATCAAATATTTGATCTGATTTCCCCCTCAGAATTCTGACTTTAATCTTAGATAAACCCTCCTGAAAAACGCTTCCTGGGTGATGCTGTAGCCTCTCGCAGCCGGGGCCTAGAGATAACTAATTGGCCGAGCTCTCTGAAAGGGGTGGGATGGGAGGCACTTGATGCTCTCACATCAATCACAGCTCTACAATTATGGGTGTCTGTGAGCCATGCAAGCTGAAGTAGCAGGTAGAGCTGTCCTCTGTTACGCTGCCCCCAACGGTTTGTGACCGAGCAGTTCGAAAAGATGCGGTAGGCTGGCGTCATATAGTTTCAAGGAAGCACATGATAGTCTTTGCCCTCCCTGAATGGTATGTGGGAGCTAGTGACTGTTTGGAATGAGAAACAACTAAATTAGGGAGAAAATCAGGGGAAAAAACAATAAAAAAAAAATCTGAAAAAAAGTCAGAAAAAAAGTCAGAATTCTGAGATTAAAGTCAGAACTCAAATATATTTTTTTGTATGGTGCCCCTAAGCTTCTTTTTTAATAGGGCTATAATTCATTGTAGAATTTAACTTTTTTATTTGATTTTATTAATTTTAAGAGATATAGATAGAGACAGATAATGTAATGAGGGTTTCCTTGCATGTTGAAAAGATAAATACATTAAATAGAACTATAAAGTGATCAAAATTCAGTGCACTGTTCATAAATAAATAAATGAAGAGTTCTTGTAACAGATAAAGATCTATTGTAAAAGACATGGATGTGATGTTATAATAAAAATACGAAATAAAATCAACTACAGGTTCACAACCGAATTTAACTCAAATAATCATTACATATTACAGTTATGATGCATTAAGTACTATATCATAACATCACCTGGCTAGATCATTCCATCATCTCCCTTTCTCTCAATCCTTCTGTTTCTCTCCTGGGTTATACTGTAGGCTTCAGGCCCCCCACAACCCGGTACATTGAATGAACTTAAATAGAATAGAATAGAATAGAATAGAATAGAATAGAATAGAATATTTGATTTCTGACTTTTTCCTCAGAATTCTGACTTTCAATTCAGATAACACCTTCTGAAAAAAGTCAGAATTCTGGGATTAAAGTCAGAACTCAAATAATTGTTTTTGTTTTGTATGTGCTATATATATCTATTTTGTAGAGGTTTAGTATATATTTTTTGTCTCATTAATTATAAACAATTATAAAAAAAACAGGCAGGTGATGGAATGAGGGTTACATTAAATTGAACTATGATTGAATAAATAAATAAAATTCCATGTACTGTTCATAAATAAATAAATGTTTGTCATAACAGGACAAGATCTATTGGAAAGGACAGGGACGTGATGTTATAATACAATAATCAACGAAAGGTTTACACCTAATTTAAACCTAGAGATCATGCTGTGATAACACAAACTGTTACAGTACTGTTACTATTACAGTTATAATGTTGGTCTTAGACATTATAACATTACCTAGCTAGATTTCCTTCCATCATCTTTTTTTTCCCTTGATCCCTGTGTTTCTCTCTTAAGAAGGCTATTGCCTTGCTTACTGTCTCATCCCCGTCTCTCTCTCTCTCTCTCTCTCCATGTCTCACATATTTCTCTCTTCTTCCTCTATAAGCTACATTTCCTGCTCCTCATCATTATTAAAACAAATCATCGTGGTCGTCTTTGTGTAGCTGGATGATACCGGCGCGCAGGATTTATTCCCGCTTCCGGACAAACATCGGTGTGAGATGCGCATCCTGCGCGTGCTGACTGCTGATGTAAAAACCGTATAGAAATAGAGAGAGACACGTGCAGGCAGAGCTTTAATGCAGAATGCAATCACACACGCGCACGCGCGCGCGCACACACATCGTTGATTCGAGGCTGCAGTGAGAGCAGGCGTTAACATGCACGAGCGTTAAACCGAATATTACCGACGGCACGCGGATAAATCCCTCTGTATGGTGAGTGTTTTGTTTCTGTATCAGCACCATAGACGATGCATCATCAAGGATCAAGGCTTCATATTAACGTTATTAATTATTCATGAGGAGAATCACGAGATGCCAGTGTTCACGCTCGTTTTTTTTCTTTGAACCACGCGTGCCTTAAGTCGGTATATTACATTTACATTTCCCTATGTATTTTTGCTTTTCATTCCAATTCAAAGAAGCAGCATTTATCCATTTTCTGTGTTACATCAGAGTACAAACAATGCAGCTGGTGCAGAACAGCCATAATGCAGTGTACTGCTATGTGTATGTAGCTTATTAATAGGATTCTTAATGTTAGTAATATTGTGGCGTGGGCGGGGCGGCGGCTGACGACCAGCATGCCTTGCGGGGATGTCGGTGTGTGTTCACCATGTTGGGGAAAGGTGTTTGGGTTGGTGGCCTTGGCCCTGTTTGTGTGAGTGGGTGTGTGACGTGTGAAATGTGCTCTAGTTCAGGCTGACGCTGAATTAGAGGTAGGCTCCTGAGTGAAGGTGCTGCTCATGCCATACCGGCTGTATGCTAAATAAAGTACTCCCAGCCATTGCATTGGGCAGCAATTAAGCTCGCTCGTCTCTCCAGCATTTCTTCAGGCGTAAAAACGCTACATTGGTGTCAGAAGTGGGATGGAGAGTCACGGGTTTGAGCGCACAACGGAGGACCTTCTAAAAATCCAAGCGGGCCGCCGAGTAGCGGAGCGACTACTCGCGCAGAAGAAGCGTTTTTCTGGCGGAGCTAGCGCGAGCACACCACGTCAACCAACGCGGAGCGGGAAGCAGAAAATCCCGGCGCTGGATCTCGGGGCCGAGGCTGGCGCTGCGCAAGAGCCGGAGCAAGAGACAGCTCCGTGCGCTGTTAGCCGGCAAAGCGAACTGCCGCTGCGCGAGGCCGAGCGCGCTGAGCCCATATTGGCGGCACATCGCGGCGGAAGAGCCGAGCGACCGCCCGCAGCTCAGTGGCGCTCGGTTCGTGAACCTAGCCGGGGACAGGGCTACCCGTCGCGGCTAGGCCTCGACACCGCTTCCGAGATTCCGCGACGACGCCGAGGCCAGGGACCGCCGGACTACCGCTGCAACGTTCTCAGGCCTGAGGGACAGCCGGACTACCGCTTTAACGTTCTCAGGCCTGAGGGACAGCGTACACCAGCAGCCGCTAACCTAGCGCCGGGTGGACGGTTGTGGAGCCCCGCGGGGCTTTACATCGACTGTGTGCCGGACGGCGTCTTACTGCGGGCGCTCGTGGACACCGGCTCCACTGTTTCCCACGGGTTGTGGAACCATCGAACTCTGGAGGCCGGACCGCCTCAGGACTACATTCGCGTTCACTCCTCACCTGCCAAAGGACGCCGGCGTTCCCACCGCCAGCGCCGACCGCCTCCACGCCTCCGAAACGGAGTTCGTCATGGTGACCAGGGACGGTCACAGCTCGGGTGGGGGCAGTGTGGCGTGGGCGGGGCGGCGGCTGACGACCAGCATGCCTTGCGGGGATGTCGGTGTGTGTTCACCATGTTGGGGAAAGGTGTTTGGGTTGGTGGCCTTGGCCCTGTTTGTGTGTGTGGGTGTGTGACGTGTGAAATGTGCTCCAGTTCAAGCTAGGGCTGAATTGGATGTAGGCTCCTGAGTGAAGGTGCTGCTCATGCCATTACCGGCTGTGTGCTAAATAAAGTACTCCCAGCCATTGCATTGGGTAGCAAATAAGCTCACTCGTCTCTCCAGCATTCTTTCCGGCGTAAAAACGCTACAATATTATATTAATAATATACACTTCCAATCTAACATGGCTGTATTTCATCAGTTCAGCAAACGAGCTAATGCAAATGTTGATGCTAAGTGGCTGCAGCAGCAACAGTTTTGTTTTACAGTGAAATTATTACTTGCAGTAAAAGACTAATAATTAGTATAGCAATATATAGTATACAGTATAGTGCACAAGTATATTATAAATAGACATGATTTATGAAAGTGTTTCTAGTTTTGAGAAGAAGTAAACAATAAGAGGACAATTGTGACAGAGTGGGGCATGGTAATAGAGTGGTGTTCTCAGCAGGACATGGTGGCAGCGTGGTGTCCAAAGCAGGGCATGATGGCAGAGTCATGTTCTCAGGGCATGGTAGCAGAGCATTTTCTCAGCAGGCTATGGTGGCAGAGCAGCGTTCTCAGCAGGGTATGGTTGTAGAGCAGCATTCTCAGCAGAGCTGGTGGCAGGGTGGTGTTCTCAGCAGGGCATAGTGGAAGAACAGTGTTCTCAGAAGGTCATGTTGGAGAAGTGGTGTTCTCAGCAGGGCATGGTAGAAGAGCGGTGTTCTGAACAGGGCATGGTGGAAGAGTGGTGTTCTAAACAGGGCATAGTGGAAGAGTGGTGTTCTGAACAGGGCATGGTGAAAGAGCAGTGTTCTCAGCAGGGCATGGTGGAGAACCAGAGTTCAAAGCTGGGCACAGTGGCAGAGTTGTGTTCTCAGCAGGGCATGGTAGCAGAGTGTTTCTTAGCAGGGTATGGTGGTAGAGCAGTGTTCTCAAAAGGGTATGGTGGTAAAGCAGTGTTCTCAGCAGGACATGGTGGAAGAGCGGTGTTCTGAACAGAGCATGGTGGAAAAGTGGGGTTCTGAACAGGGCTTGGTGGAAGATTGGGGTTCTCAGCAGGGCATAGTGGAAGAGTGGTGTTCTGAACAGGGCATGGTGGAAGAGTGGTGTTCTCAGCAGGGCATGGTGGAAGAGTGGTGTTCTGAACAGGGCATGGTGAAGAACCAGAGTTCAAAGCTGGGCACAGTGGCAGAGTGGTGTTCTCAGCAGGGCATGGTAGCATAGCGTTTCTCAGCAGGGTATGGTGGTAGAGCAGTGTTCTCAGCAGGGTATGGTGGTAGAGCAGTGTTCTTAGCAGGGTATGGTGGTAAAGCAGTGTTCTCAGCAGGGCATGGTAGAAGAGCGGTGTTCTGAACAGGGCATGGTGGAAGAGTGGTGTTCTAAACAGGGCATAGTGGAAGAGTGGTGTTCTGAACAGGGCATGGTGAAAGAGCAGTGTTCTCAGCAGGGCATGGTGGAGAACCAGAGTTCAAAGCTGGGCACAGTGGCAGAGTTGTGTTCTCAGCAGGGCATGGTAGCAGAGTGTTTCTTAGCAGGGTATGGTGGTAGAGCAGTGTTCTCAAAAGGGTATGGTGGTAAAGCAGTGTTCTCAGCAGGACATGGTGGAAGAGCGGTGTTCTGAACAGAGCATGGTGGAAAAGTGGGGTTCTGAACAGGGCTTGGTGGAAGATTGGGGTTCTCAGCAGGGCATAGTGGAAGAGTGGTGTTCTGAACTGGGCATGGTGGAAGAGTGGTGTTCTCAGCAGGGAATGGTGGAGGAGTGGTGTTCTGAACAGGGCATGGTGGAGAACCAGAGTTTGAAGCTGGGCACAGTGGCAGAGTGGTGTTCTCAGCAGGGTATGGTTGTAGAGCAGCATTCTCAGCAGAGCTGGTGGCAGGGTGGTGTTCTCAGCAGGGCATAGTGGAAGAACAGTGTTCTCAGAAGGTCATGTTGGAGAAGTGGTGTTCTCAGCTGGGCATGGTGGAAGAGCAGTCTTCTCAACAAGGCATGGTGGAAGAGTCTTTTTCTTAGCTTGGGATTGTAGCATGCTTGCAGTATTTTTAAAGGTTATGGTGGCAGAGTAGCGTTTTCAGAAAAGTATGGTGGCAGAATAGTGTTCTCAGCAGGTTATTGTAGAGGAGTGGTGTTCAAAGCAGGACATGAAGGACATGGTGGAAGAGCAGATATGAAAGATATAGATATGGTGGCACCACAGAGCAGTGTTCTAAGCCAGGCATGGTGAAAGAGCATTGTTCTCAGCAAGATATGGTGTTAATGCAGAGCATTGGGGCAAGTGGTGGCATGGGACAAGTGGTGTTCTTAGCAGGGCATGGTGGCAGAGAGGTGTTCTCAGCAGGGCATGGTGACAGAGCAGTGTTCTCAGCAGGTCATAATAAAAGAGTGGTGTTCTCAGCAGGGCATAGTGGCAGAGCAGTGTTCTCAGCAGGGAAGGGTGGAAGAGCGGTGTTCTCACCAGGGCATGGTGGCAGACCAACTTGATGTTTTCACAGCGCATGGTGGCAGCGCGGCATTCATATTAGGGTATTCTGAGTTCTCAGAAGGGCATGGTGCCAGAGTGGTTTTCTCAGCAGGGTATGGTGGCAGAGTTAGTTTTCAACGGGGTATGGTGGCAGAGCAGAATTCTCAGCAAAGAAGGTCTCCATAGTAGGGTAGGTGATGAAGATTTCCTTGTAAAGTTGTCAGTAGGCTGGAAATTGGAGGTCACTCTCCTCTTCCGCTTGCTCAGATGCTATCTCAGGTGCTCACCTGTTGCTGGTGCCACCATCATGTTGTTGTTGGTGCTTGGCTGCCTTCTTCTGCCTGTCACACAAGCTATCCCTATCCCCTTTTTATCACCACTTGCCCAGCTTAACCTCTGAACTGGATGGCTTTGGAGAGCCACTGTCTGTGTTCTTCCTCCTTACTTTGGCTGACATATTGGCTATAGTCCAAGCTTAAACAATTTTTTGGAGAAACTCCACTGTGTGTTGGCTGCAGTTGGTCAAAAGGTGCTCAACTCCTGCTGGGTCTCCAATAGTAATAAGTGGATCTCCTGGCTTATCTCCTGCAAATGAGAGGCAATGCTCGATAGCTGACTATTTCATATTGCTTTACATTATAATAATTATTTGTTAATAAAAATTAGACATGGTATACAACGAGTGTTTGGTGAAATGAATGCATTTAGCATTAGCAACTAAGCTAGTGGAAAGCAATGTTTTGGTTAACTAGGACATGACATTAACACACCATCTATAATAAAAATATTATTGCAGCTAATACGTACAACTAGACAAAATAACATAATTGATATACTATTATACTTTACTAAAATGTCAGTGTTTCCATATTCTTACTGCATAACAATTTTTGCTTGTGTCTAAGTAATGTAGGAAGAGCTGATCTTGCCTGACTGGAAAAATGGAAGTCACTTTCACAGTAACTACAGTAGATGTGCCCGCGACTTTCGTTCACATGGAATTTAATTGCACGAAGACCATATGTTACCTCAAGCTCGGCCAAATACACTTGTGAAACCCCATTAAAATTTGTTCAGTAGTTTTTACGTGATGCAGCACAAACAAAAAGCCAGACAATATTTCAAAAAAATATATATATATCTTTAATATACAGACACGCCAAATTTACAGTTTTATTATATGTATAGATGAGTCGAAAATTTCTATCAGGGTCATGGCAGCCATTTTAAAAATCAAGTGGGACGCAGATGTCAGTAATTGACTCGCATATCCATCCCCTAACACACACACACACACACACACAGCCCACCACCCTGGGGGGATTACACCCAGACCCTAATTCTCACAAGTATCAAATTCATTTAAATGCTTACACTATTATAGATAACTTTCCTTCAATGTGTCTTTTATGAATTAGGTACATGCTAAGTTAATTAACCCACAAAAACATAATTAATTTTGTATTATTTTTCTAGTAAGAATGGGTAAATGTCTTTATACAATGAATAATTTCTTTGACCTATTTCGGACATGCCAGAATTTTACATTTCAGCCAGTAGACAGAGTGGAGCTGTTGCTGGCAGTATTGCCAGTATTCGGTTTCAGATGATTAACGAGAGTATATGGAATTTCTGATAGACTCTATCAATCATTGTAACTATTACGCTGGGTGATTTAAATGTCTGTCAGAAAAAAACAGTTTACAGCTTTATGATTTTATCTTGAATTTATGTCATCCAGAGCATATTATAAGGGAGTGTCAGTTAGGTTACAGTTGTACGAGAAGCATTCAAGTCAAACCAGGGCCAGGGGAAAAAAACTGTGGGACATGTACAAAAGACTTTTAGCACAGTATGATAAGACAGATATGAAACTCTTTATCCTTTGAAATCAATGGAAAACCTGTTGGGAAGAAGAAACACCACAAGCTTGACCTCACTCCAAGCCATTTCTACATATTTGTGGCATTAAAGGTGTTCCAGGGAGGCCAGCGTTTTTTTACCTTAATAGTATCGAAGCACTAGTTAAACGCTGGGATACATGCTTTAATGTAGCAGGAGGTTATATATAGAAATAAAGGGAGTTTTTACTGTGATAACTGTGTTTTGTTATTCTGCACAATCAAAATCCCGGTTTGACTTGAACACCCTTTGTATACTTGCACTAAATGTTATATCATTGTGAGCACTAAGGAGATCTTGCATATGGCTTCTCCTTGTGATACCTGTTTATTCTGTTCTCCTTGCAAACTTCCTGCCCATTTATTGTCAAGTGCATTTACAAAAAATCCCATTAAGCGCCATGATGAAACTGGCTCTCATGAAGACCATCACAGGAAAGCAAGACCAAAACTGAACCTCTGCTGTAGAGGTGAAGTTAATTTAGAGTAACCAGCCTCAAAAATCAAAGATTAAAGCCATTATAAAGGCTTAACTGAACATAAATAGCAGACACATCTCAATATAAACTGTTCAGAAGAGATTATTGTATATTTTAGATCCCAGAAATAAAGGTGTGTTCAAACATTTAACTGTAGACCCCAGGCATTATATCTGCTGGAATATTAATTATCACCTTTGATTGTTTGTTAAGGTGCAGACTGAGTTCAACAGTCACATTGTGACTTGGCCTGAGGGACAAGATTAATCCCTTGCATCACTGTATGAGCACTGAGGATCATGGGAACAACTCTGTCAGCATCACCAAGCTACCGTAAGGCAGCGCTGTGCGACGAGGCAGCTCAGAACAGCAGAAACACCAAGCGCTCATCAGTCATTGGCGTGCTACCATGGAAACGCATTGTAGCTGTTTCAGCGAGACGGAAAGGGTCAAAGAAGCTCCCTGCAGGAGGAGAGAGTCAGGAGGAGAGTGCCGTTAGGGTTAGCGTCAGCCTTGATGGCAACCTAAATCTCAAGAAGTCTCAGTCCTATGCTAACCTGTCAGTGTTTGCACAAGAAGGAGGGCTGAATGTTCCAAATTCCAAAACCACTAGTGACCTTTGTGTAAGCCCTGTCCTTGAGGAACAGGAACAGGATGGTTCAGAAAGCTCCAAATCATCGAAGCGGATCTTGGTACAGGCATCGACCAGCGAGCTGCTGCGCAGTCTGGGAGAGTTCCTGTGCCGTCGGTGTTACCGACTTAAGCGTCTATCACCAGGAGACCCGGCACTGTGGCTGCGTGGCGTGGACCGTGCGCTCTTGCTGCAGGGCTGGCAGGAGCAAGCCTTTATCTCGCCGCCAAGCGTGGTCTTTCTCTACATGCTGTGCCGTGCAGTGGTCTCGGCTGAGGTAGGAAGCGAACGTGAGCTGCGCCTGGAACTGCTCACCTGCCTGTACCTGAGCTACTCTTACATGGGCAGCGAGATCTCGTACCCGCTCAAGCCCTTTTTGTTGCAGCAGGACAAAGAAGCATTCTGGGATAGGTGCCTCCAGATCATTCACTGTACCAGCGCTAACATGCTAAAGCTAAATGCCGACCCACGCTACTTCACACAGGTCTTTGCTGACCTGAAGAATGAGAGCCAGAGAGGGGAAAACGAGAGAGTACCTCTTGATCGATAAACATCAGGTTTTGCTTGTGCAGATGTGTTTAAGAGAAAGAGGACACTGAAGACACTTGGACGTCTCTGAAGCTGCCAGCATTGATTAGTACCAGATGCATCTATAGAGTAGTTCCTCAAACTTCTTGACTACATGGGCATCTTTACAAAAATACTTAGTAAAGTATTATTATTATTACGATTATTATTACAAGAACTGTGTTTTTAGTTTAAAGTGTGTTTAAAGGCTTTTTTGTTAATTTATTTGTAGTATTGGTTACTAAATAGTTATGGTCATGATCAAACAAGAGTAATAAACTGCTACAGTATTTTATTGCATAAATGATAGTTTTATATTTTTATACCATTCAGGTGAACAGTGTTCAGTTCATTGAGTGATTAAAACTTCATTAAAGTGTCATTAAACTGTCATTATTTTGCACAATTATGTGTGTGTCAAAGTTAATTGTGTGAGTTACAATAGCGAATACTATATTAATACAGACGCAGATACTAATATACTATGATGCTAAGATATCTTCTATTGGCACATTAGGATAAAGGGTAATTTGCAGAGAAGAAAACAGTTATGAAGCAGCAAATAGGACATTGAATAAACAGAGTGAGCCAACATGGTAGACACTGGTCATAAATCAACATGATGAACCAGCATCATGAATCAGCAGTGAATAAACACAGCAGACAAACACACTGAATGAACTTGGTGAATGTAGAAAAACTGGTAATGTACCTGGAACACAGAACAGAACATTAGGTAGTCTGTACAACATCACAATGTACCCATAATGCCCGGCTGTGTTCCAGTTCCTGTACACTGAGGTGAGGTGAGGCTCGTTACATAAGGGGATATGTATGATCAAGCTACTATTGGAAATTTTGGTGGCTGCAAGACAACTTGGACATCTATACAGCATTACAATGCACTCATAATGCCCAGGGGCCGTGGGGATATTTGGTTTGTTATAGTTTATTCTACAGTACACCAAATGCTGGAGGTAATGAATTGCTAGTTAAATCTATAACTGTGGTCCAAACCAACCATAAACTTGGTCATGAGTTAAGGTCATGAGACCTACATGCTTCTCTCAGTTATAGGATTAGACCAAGACATTTTTACCACATGGTTAGTGTCTGTGTGGTGCGCATAGACACACTCTTGACTACATTGATACTACTGTAAGACTGAAGATGTGTCTCAATTCGGGAGCCACATCCTTCAAAGGTTGCATTTAAAGACTGATTACATCATAACGACTAAGAGACTAAGGCTGTCCTGGCACCTTTAAATGCAGCAAACAAATGTAGCCTTCTTTCCCCTAACAACAGGTGGATTCTTCGCAGCCCTTTACAAGCAGGTAAGGCAAAATGAAAATCCTCTGTAGACCAGACCATCTTATTAATGAGAAAGGTTAGGGGAAAAGACTAGCTCAAAGCTGACAGAAAGAGTACAGCAACTCAAATACAGTTGCAGTCTTATATTGAACAATTTTGTAATGATTTTGTTTTGTTTTTTAATCACAAGGTCAAAAATATCTATACAGCACACCTAAAATGTGGTTCTTCGTCCTTAGCTTACAGAATTCATAGTGTTCACCTAAATTTGTTGCTTTCCTGCAATGACCCAACTTTTAAGTCCATAAAGTTAAAAAAGTTGCCTCATACTAACCCTCAAAGCATGATGCTACCATCACTATGGTACAATGTTCTTGAGGTTTAATGCCTCCCCCTTGTTCCTCCAAACATAAAGGTACCTCTGGTCAAAACATTCCTCCAGAATAATTTTCCTTGACCATGTAGTCAGCTGCAAACTTGAGCTTGAAGATGTTGATTTTCACTTTTTCATATTGGGTATAACTGTTTTGCGACAATGACGATTGTTAAAATCGTTATACAAATACATTTTAATTGAATTGAATAGATTTTGAAGAAGGGATCCTTATAGCCTTTCAGTCCATGGTGATGTAAAACTCACTCGACTGTAGACAGTGACTCTTGTGTTCCGGCAGCCTCCAGTTCATGGCAGACCAGTGTCTTGGTGGTTCCTGGGTTGTTCCTCAACATCTGAACAAATTTCCTCTCAGCTAAGGGTGACAATTTAGCAATCTGCACCTCCCAATAACTTGTACTTGCATACAATTGTTTGACTTGCTCCTAATTTCTGCATATGTTTATATGGCTCCAAGAAACATTGACTGACTTGTGCAACTCAACCATCCTCTTTCTCAAATTTGGACCGAGCTCCTTGTCCTTTTTATTGTACTGTAAACCCTATATATGTTGCACAGAGAAGCTACCAGTTGTAGTCAGTCATCATCACTACAAGGAAGTTGAGAGGCAAAAAAAAAAACATTCTAGCACTTTCTGCAGAAGTAAATTATTAATCCAAGTAGGCATTTTTTAATCTGTATGTAAAATTTTAATAATCTATTGATATCAGAAAATAATTTAAATTGTGTTTTCAAAATCCTTGGGGTTGTATTTTATCAAAGAAGTATGTTGTACAAAGATGTATTCTACTCCAGAAGTTAACCAGCTCAAAGAAACCATTGAAAGTCATGATGCATGTACTGTATGTAAATTTTTAATCACAACTGTAACCAGTCTTTATAGCAATGGAGCAGAAAAGAATCCCAGAACACACAACAAATTGTTCTTCTTCTTTTGGCTGTTTTCATACGGGATCGCCACATTGGACCATTTGTCCCCATCTAACTTTGTCTACCACATATTCTCTTTCCCACATCCATGAAGTTCCTTTTAGGCCTTCCTCTTGTCTTCTTGCCTGGCAGCTCTAACATTTCCCTCCTGATGTACTCCTCATCCCTCCTCTGCACATGTCCAAACCATCTTAATCTGGCCTTCCTAACTTTGTCCCCAAACAGACCTACCTGCACAGCACAGTATATCCTCTAATATCCTCATTCCTAATCCTGTCCATTCTTGTTTCTCCCAAAGCAAATCGCAGCATTTTCAGCTCTGCCACCCTTCAGCTTTGCTTCAACATCTGCAAACTGTACAACATTGCTGGTCTCACTACCGTGCTGGAAAAAAACTTTCCTTTTTTATTCTTCCTGATACCTTTCTGTCACAGATCACTACTGGTGCTCTTCTCCACCCATTCCACCCTACCTGCACCTCTCTTTTTTCCTTCTCTACCACACTCCCCATTGCTTTGGACCGTTCACCAAAAATATTTAAACTCCTCTAACTTCCCGACCTCTATTTCTTGCAAATGCACATTTCCCCCACACTCGCTCTCATTTACACACATGTACTCTGTCTTGCTCCTACTGATCTTCATGCCTCTTCATTACAGTGCATTCCTCCATCTCACTATACGCATCTTAATGTGCTCCCTACTCTTGCTACTAATCACAATATCATCCGCAAACATTATAGTCCATGAGAACTCTTTTCAAACCCAATTCATCAACCTGTCCATAACCTATGCAAACAAAAAGGATCTAAAAGCAGATCAATCCCTGCTATCCTTTATCACCCAAATGAGGATGGGTTCTCTGTTGAGTCTGGTTCATCTCAAGGTTTCTTCCTATTTCCATCTCAGGGAGTTTTTCCTGGCCACTGTGGTCGTGGTCTTCGGCTTGCTCATCAGGGGCATCGTCTTATCATTTTGATTCATACACGTTCACATCTCATACAAACTTAAATAATTATTTTAATTGTGTAAAGCTGCTTTGTGACAATGTCAATTGCTAAAAGCGCTATACAAATAAAATTCATTTTAATTGAATCTCTGGTGCAGTCCCACTTCCACCTTTAACCAGTCGTACGGCACACCTCAGCGCTGTGACACACCACCCTCATATACTTCTCTGCCACTCCTGACTACCTCATGCAATACCACAGTTCATCTCTGGGCACCCTGTCTCTTTCTGACCTTCTCGATTCTTCTCCATTAGCACTCTCAGAGCAAACCCTAACCCTAACCCTCTTTTCCTAACCTAGCTTCCACTACTCTTTTTCATAACTTCAACATGTGGCTCATCAGCTTCATGCCTCTGTAATTGCTGCAGTTGTCCCTTCTTCCTAAAAATTGGTAATAAAACACTCATCCCCTCACTTTCTAAGATAGTGTTAAATAATCTAGTAAGCAACTCCACTGCCATTTCTTCTAAACACTTCCAAGCCTCCAATGGAATGTCATTCTGACCAACTGCCTTTCCACTTTCCATTGTCTTCATACTGTAGCTGTTCTCATTTCAACCTTACTAATTCCCTGTACTACCTCCACCTAAACCAACCCTTCTCCATTCAAAATACTCACTCCACCTTTTCAAAACACTCTCTTTGCGTTAACCTTCTTATCCAACTCACTATACAGTGCACATGTTCCTTAGCCATTGCCACGCCCCTCTTCACCTTACAGTACATTGCAATGGAGAGATGGAGGAGTGTGTCACTAGCTTCAAATTCCTGGAGTTCCACATCTCCGAGGATCTCTCCTGGACTACAAACAGCTCCAGTCTGGTCAAGAAGGCTCACAGCGCCTCTTCTTCCTGTGGGCTCTGTGAAAGAACCATCTCTTTTCAGACATTCTGGTGAACTTCTATCGTTGCACAGTCGAGAGCATCCTGACCTGCTGTATTTACATGTACATTTAGGCATTTGTCCAGAGTGACTTACAAAAAGTGTTTTGAAGTTTCCGATTGGATAGATACTTACTGTACATTGGGTTGGTAGGTTAATAACTAAGTAATGGAGGGGATTAGTCCAAGAAAGAAACAAATACGTCTTGAGACGTTGTTTATCGTGAATTACTGTCTGTATCACAGTCAGTATGGGAACTGCTTTGTGTCAGACCAGAAAGCACTGCAGAGGGTGGTAAAAACAGGCCAACGCATTGTAGAAGTTAACTTTCTAAGATCGAGGACATTTACAGGAAGCGTTGTCTCAGCAGAGCACATAATATCACAGGACTTCTCTCACCCTGCCCATAGGCTCTTTGGCCTCCTGCTGTCTGGGAGCTTCCCAACCAAGCAGGTTCAGGAACAGCTTTTTCCCAACAGCTGTTTCTTTGCTGAACTCTGCCTCCACCCGATCACATACACATTGACTGAATACATTACTCTGTCTAACCATATTTACCTTGCACTACTCATAAATACTACTATACAGACTCTGTACATAAACTTAAACACTCAGGACTGCACTATTCATAACAGTTGCATATACAGTGGAACCTTAGATTGTGAGTAACTTGGTCTGCGAGTGTTTTGCACATATTGTAAATAAATTTTTACTTGATAAATGATAAATACGAGTACTGTATTACGCATATACTTTGTCTGCCAAGCGTCACGCGATCACAACTGAACCAATGGTTCTTCTCTCTCTCACCCTGCAGGATTATGGGTAATCATCTTCCATGATCAGTCTCCGTGCACGTACTGCAACAACGCGCCCGTGAAGAAAAAAAAAGATTTAGTTTTTTCAGAGTATCCAGACTCTCTGTCAGAGAGCAGCGAATCCGTTAGTATGTGTGTGTAAAAGTCACCCTACACACTAACCCACCACCCCCCACCCCATCCTCATCTTTCTCTCTTGTCTTACTTTAGCTATGGCTTTTTTTTTAAGGTAAAGTGCAGGTTGATTTGTTTTTCTTTGTTTTTGGGCCTAGGTAAAGAGTTAGGACCACAAGTATTGGGCCCATGGAATGCCATGATATTGCAGCCCAAACCATCACTAATCCACCCCCATGCTTCACCCTGGACATGCAACAGTCTGAGTGGTACGCTTCTTTGGGGCTTCTCCACCCCGTAACTCTCCGGGATGGGGGGAAGACAGTGAAGGTGGACTCATCAGAGAACAATACATGTCGTCCACAGCCCAAGGTTTTCGCTGCTGGCACCATTGAAACCGTAGTTTGGCATTAGCATGAGTGACCAAAGCTTTGCCTATAGCAGCCCGTCCATAAACATTGACCCTGTGGAGCTTCCGATGAACAGTTTTGGTGGAAACAGGAGGGTTGAGGTGCACATTTAATTCTGCAGTGAGTTGGGCAGCTGTGGTTTTATGTTTTTTGGATTTTAGCACCCAGACATCCCTTTTAGACAGCTTCCTCTTGCGTCCACAGTTAGTGCCTTGTGCCCTAAGCCTCCTGGGACAGGCTTCAGGTCTCTGTGACCCGGAATACAGGATAAAGCGGTATAGAAGATAAGTGAGTGGTATACAATATATTCCTTTATGGCAAATATCTACAGTATATTCATCGCACTCATTGTATTGTACATAACCCTTCTCTGTGTATTGTTCACATATGCATATTTTTTGTCATGCTATATATATTCCTTCATTGCACTCCAGTGTACTGTATATAACCCTTTCTGTTTACAGTTTACATATGTGTACAGTTTTTATGTATATGCAAATTATTTATCATGGTATGCAATATCTTCCTTATTGCATGCACCTAAATCATTGCACTCATTTTACACAACTTCTTCTCTGTATACTGTTTACACATGCAAATTCTTTATCAATAACACCTTCCTCATTGCATCATTTACAACAATTTGCTCATTTGCACTCATTGTTTTTACCTCCCTCACTGTGTACTGTTTATATATGCAAATTATTCTGCACTGCGAAAATGCACTTCTGGTTAAATGCTAACTGTTTTTCGTTGCCTTGTACTTAAATGTGCAGTGACAATAAATTTGAATCTAATCTAACCAAATCTAATATAAATTACTTAAAGTTTAAGTGTTATGCCTCCTGATATCCATTAGGTGGCGCCAGATACACAGGTTTGGTAAAGGTTGTTACAGAAAAGTGGCTTTATTTGCTACTGTATGTAGTTACACTATATGAACAGCAGTATTTGACCAAACCTGGAAATGAGACTGTATCCAAATATAGACGTCAGTATGGATTTGGTCCTTTTTTACAGTTATAACAGCTTTCACACTCCTTGGAAGGCCATTCGTTCTGTAGAGCATTTATGAGGTCAGGCACCGATGTTGGATGAGAAGGTCTGGCTCGCCAGCTCCATTCCAGTTCATCCTGAAGGCACTCGATGTAGTTGAGGTCAGGGCTTTGTGAAGGTCAGTCAGTGTCCTAGATGTCTTGGTATTCTAAAGCTTTAAGATTGCCCTTCACTGGAGCCTGATTGAAACACCTAAATTCAATAATTAACAGATTTGGACAAACACTTTTGTCTATATGGTGTGACTAAAAACAGAGTGTTGAATTTCCACAATGCATTGCAATCTGGTATAGTATCATAGTGCTAGAAGGTCTGAAACCATGAGATAGAAAAAAAATAAACAACTTTGATTACAATGAGTAGTACAGTATATGAGGTTTAATATGTGTACAGTATTTCCATGGAGGGTGTACTTAATCAAAGCGATCAAAGGATTTTCATTTGTCAGTTTATTAGGTAAAATTTGCCATAAAAGTCGATTTTTATTTACATTTGATTAATTTTATTTGTAATTTATAGATAGATTAACTACGCAACTAAGTTTGAGCTAAGTCTGTACAGTATGCTAAACCAATTTATTCAACACATCCCTTATAATGGACTCTCTAATGGTGAACAGCTGCGCGCACGCGCACACACGCACACAAGCACACAAGCACAGAGCCACAAATAGAGAGAATGACAGTGATATCATTACTGTAGGGACATGGCCTCAACTAGAATCCATTAGGGATGTTAGTGAGTGGATGCTCTGTCTCTGCAACTGCTTACTCTTGTCTCTTTGAATTACTTGCACCCATATCTCACATTTTATTTTATTTTATTCAGTGTGTCTGTGATGTAATACAGGCATGGGACAAATACTCCCTTGCCTGGGAGCAGAGACGTGTCTGCTCGTTTGTCACACAGTCTCACCCTTGGTCTAGAACCATCTTCTCAAAGCAGCTCACAATACAAACACACAAGCCGAATGCATACATACAACAATACTCACACAGTGGTGAAGCCAAACATTCTCTTTTCTTTTGCACAGAGGATTGGGACTGTACAGAATATCGGTACAGACTATAAGACAAGGGTCATTAGATAACTGGCCACATTACGATTAATCACTTGTCAAGTGACTGAAAAAACAGATTTAGAAGGATTACTTAGGATTAGTACATTTTGTCAGTAAAGGCCATGAGATTATTTATTTAGCTCCACTATTTGACCAAATGAACCTGAACCTCGATATATGAATTTTTAAACATCCTGTTCCAAAGGTATTGCATTAATAGACTTACTTACTTACTGCTTTAACCACCCCCACTCCAAAATGCTTTCTAATAGAATTAGGAATGTGGCTGAGGGGATTTGTCCATTCAGCCACAACAGCATTAGTGAGTTCAGTCCCTGATGTTTGAGACCTAGCATGCATCTGGCATTCCAGTTCATCTCAAAGGTGTTCAGTGGGGCTAAAGTCAGGCCTCGGTGCGGACCAGAGAGCAATGTTCTACACTAACCCTGGCAAATCATGCAAGTCTTTTTTATCTAAATTTGTGCACAGGGATACCATGATGATGAAAATCATAATGCTAAAACATTCGACAACATTCTGGACAAGCATATGCCTCCACATCCAAACGTTTGTACAAAGTCTCAGATATGGGGATCATGGTCAGGTGCCCATATACCTTTACCATTATTATACTGTATTTGCTTTGAGTAAATAAAATAAAAAAAGCTTGAATAGCAATTTGGTCTCTTTGAATAGCAATTAGCATTTCTTCAGAATTATTTAAATTAACTTTGGAGCGTACAATATTCTAGCATAAATCTATTGCTGTCTATTTACTTCTTGTATATCTGTGAGAATTTTGGCTCGTGGTGAAAAGGATTTGCTCATTCAGTCAAAAGGGCACGATGTTGATGCTTGGCAAGAAAGCCTGGCCTGTAGTTGGCATTCAGATTTATCCCCAAGAGTGGTTAATAGCATTGAGGTCAGCATTCTGTGCAGGTTACTCGAGTTCTTTTACACCAACCTTGGCAAATCATGTCTTTATAGACCTCACTTTCTGCACAGAAGCATTGACAGGCCATTTCCCTGTAGTTTCAGTTTAGGGAAATTGTAAAACCACAGCCATGTGATCCTAACTCTTTAGCAACAGTCTGGTGACTACCCTCTTATGTGTCATGGATATGTGTCCATGTACGTTTAGCCAAATAGTGTATAAGCCATATACTGTAGGTATAATAATGTATTAAGGGATTTTATACAACATTTTTTTCGAACCGAGTAATCTGATTGGATGAGAGGCATTCTACGAGTAGTGATAATAGAGCATAACAGCACTGACTTACTCATCGTCTATACCGCTTTATTCTGTATTCGGGGTTGTGGGGGGCCTACAGACTCAGGGTCTCAATGCATCGCAGGGCACACACATACACACACAACAGGCAATTTGGGAATGCCAATTAGCCTAATCTGCATGTCTTCGGACTGTGGAAGGAAACCAGAGTACCCAAAGAAACCCACTTCATGCACACGGAAACAGGAATCGAATCTGGCTGGGAATCGAACGCAGACCCTGAAGGTGCAAGGCGACAGTGCTAACCACTACACCTGTGTCACAGGTGATTAAATAGCCCCAAATCCCCCTCTAACCCCTGTTTAAGGTTACTACTTGAAGTGCCGAATTCAATTTCAGAACCCCAGAAGTTAACTGATATTTTAAAACTGAATAAGTGGAAATATAAAGAGAAACATTCTTGGTTTATTCTCCACAGTTTTGGCTACATGGTACCAAGAACAATCTAAAGAAAGAGGGGAAAAAAAGGTTTTGTCTGTACATTAAAAATCAAAATGTTAAGTAGAGGTGAAGTCATGAGCAGTTATGTGATTAGATTAGAATCGCAAGATTTGTCAGCGTACTGAGCGTGTGACAAACTGTGGGCGCGTCTTAAATCCACTGCTGGATAGAATATAATGAAATTTTGGCAGTACTTAGATATCTGCCTGAATCCTAACTTGCACCAGGTGAAATCGAAATGTTGAGTAAAAGTGATGTTATGAACAGCTATGTGCCAGATTTAATATATAAGCTCCTTGCTCAATATAAACAAAGAAACGCCGAAATTACAGTGCTGAAGTGAGTTTTAATAAGCTGGAGTCTTTATACGATCTACTGTTTGAATTTCTCAGCTGCAATTCACTCTCTGATTACCGAACAGGGAGTAGATTTGGCTGAGAACGAAATACAACTTAGCGTTACCAAGTAGTAAACATAAACTTTTCTATGTCCTCCCTTTCCCATTGATTGTAATGAGATGAAATGACAGAAGAATTAAAATCTTGTCATAAACTAGGTACATTTGCACAATTTCATAATATTTAGCCGCGAATACAATACATATAAGGTTGTCACGCCATACAAAAAAAATAATGAAAGAAGGTTGTTGCAGGCGGACATGTACGTGGGCTGTAACCTAAAAATAATAATATCACTGACATCAGTACATCAGTTATTTTAAAATTAATATCACCCCTGTAACTGTCGGTTTCGAACTATTAGCCGCTAACTCAATGCAGGTCCAGCCAGCAGCAGAAGGATGTGTTGGTGGAAGAAAATAACTGGGTAAATAAGCAAACAAATCTGGGCCTAGACTGAGGATTGGGCCTGTTGTACTGAATATCAGCACAGCTGTGATATGTTCACCAGTCGGTGATATTCAGTACAACAGTACAGCACACCCTCTCTTATGACGCTTTTTAAATGTGTGACCTAATGTCTCACTCAGAGCTATGATAAGGTATGCATTTGTGCTCACACTGCAGTAGCATTTGTTATAGCAGTAGTGAGAAAAGGCTGTGAGACTTGACTTTATTGTCTCCTTTATAGACTCTGCATCACCAGGTGATAAGGACAGTGTCGTTGTTAGAATTTGGATAGCAAATCAGACAGACTAAGAACGAAGGTGAAAGCTACATTTACCTTTTTATTAAAAGGGTAGAACTTTTTTGGATAGAATTTAATTAATGAAAAGTAATTTTCAGATTGAAATGCTGATGCAGAGTTCCCGGGCTTCTGTTTCCTCTACACACACCTGTTTCACAGCTATAGTTTAGTTAGTGTGTGTGTGTGTGTGTGTGTGCAGTGTCTCATGCAGCTATGTGGTTTTTTTCAAACCTCGTTTGTTTCAATCTAGCAGGTGCATAGATCTATTTTTTATCTCTTCACGCTGTGACCGTTTCCTGCCTGAAAGTTTATACACCCTGCCAGCAAAGGCTATTATACTATAATGAATAAATAAATTAATTAATTAATTAATTTACAAGACCTTCATAAGTACTGAGAATTAATATATTAATATATTATTAATAAAATTAATATACAGTATAAGTAAAATATTTCATCACAATAATTCGAGACACAGTACAGTATGTGCTAGTTCTAGCTTAAAGGTGTCATGAAATAATATGTGTCAAAGCTGAAAAATTATTTTAGGATCATCTGTACACCTTTAACATCATTTTAAAAAAATGCACTGATCTATGAACAATGGTGGTTCTTTTAGTTATTAATCATTTTAGTCATTAATCATGGTCTAGATTTTAAACTGTGTTGTCAATTAAAGCCCTGTTCAAACACTTTTTTTAATTGAAATTCACACAATGTGAAAATTCACTACACGGGAGGAGCTGGTCAATGTCGTGAAAAGAACCAGAATCGTTTCCAAGGCTACTATCAGTAATACACTAAGACGTCATGGTTTAAAATCTTGCATCGCACGGAGGGTTCCCTTCTTAAGTCAGCCCCTGTCCAGGCCCATCTGAAGTTTGCCAGGGACCATCTGGATGATCCAGAGGAGTCATGGGAGAAAGTCCTTGGTCAGATGAGACCAAAGTAGAACTTTTTGGTCTTAACTCCATTCGCCGAGAAAAAAGAATGATGAGTATCATCCCAATAATACCATACCTACAGTGAAGCATGGGGCTGGAAGCATCATAGTCTGAGGGTATTTTTCTGCACTGGGGACAGGATGACTGCACTGTATTAAGGAGAGGATGAACAGGGCCATGTATTGTGACATATTGGGCAAAAACCTCCTTCCTTCAGTCAAAGCATTAAAGATGGGTCGTGGCTGGGTCTTCCAACATGACAATGACCCAAAGCACACAGCCAGGCTGCCTCCGTAAGTAGCATATGGACTATTTAAAAGCAAAATAACTGGTCTTTGAGGGTCAGAAATCTGACTCATAAGCAAATGATCAAATACTTATTTTACACAGTAATTCACAAATAAATTGTTTAAAAAATCATACAATGTGATTTCCGAATTTTTCTTTTTAGATTCTGTCTCTCACAGAGTAAATGCACCTAAGCTGAAAATTGTAGACCCCTCCATGATTTCTTAGTAAGAGAACTTGCAAAATCACAGGGTGATCAAATACTTAATGACCTCACTGTAGAAGTAATAAAAAAACATTTTAGAATTTATTAGTAAAGCAGAAACACTTTACTTTTGCTATGACAACTAAAGTTTTAGCCCTTACTTTGTCATATATCTATAAAGCTGATTTGACATTCATGGTTATTGTAACTCTATTGCATTGTATATTACTGTATCGTCTATTTACGTCTTGTAATAAGGCCAGGCCCCAGGCCCCAGGATGAGTGGGCTTCAGATGGAAGAGCATGTTACCTTTCCTATGATTGTGGAGTCCCACTCCATCCACCTGCCTACCCATCTTTTTACTCCGGAAACAAGTGTGTTTATGTAATAATAGATCATAATGATATGATTGTGCATGATATGAATGGCCCGGTCCATCTCTTTTGCTCGTTCAACTTTCTGTTCTCTGTTCATAAACTAATCTGATTATGCACTTCCTGTTGTCGGTACTCACCAGCACGTCCGCATTCCTCAATCTGGTAATTACTTAAAACAAACGGCTCACAGATATCGCGGTGCCACTCCTCTGCTTCATCACACCATCATCTGGCTGAAATTACACTTCCACTGATTAACAGTTACACTGTCTATGACTAAGAAATCGCCGTCACCCTTGGCTTGCTCATCAGAGACATTTTATTCATCATTCATTCATTCATCTCATTATCATCTAGACACATTTTTCTCACACACACACACTTCCATAAATTTCCTTTTTTCATTTTTTTTTCATTTTTGTGAAGCTGCTTTGACACAATGACCATTGTTAAAAGCGCTATATAAATAAAATTTAATTGAATTAAAAATGACCCTATGTTGTGGGTGTGTATGCACAACACGTGTACATACATAAACACATCTCTATGCATCTGTCACTCAACCCGCCTGTCAGTTCCAACCTTATACAAGTGTTCTGGTATGATCTTCTCATGATATGTGTCATATTTGAGTAATCGGTTAGCTTAAACCAAAATCACTGACCCTGCCTTTAATATAGCCCACCTCCCTTAGATGTCCTTCAGACGTTAGACTCAAACGTCAATGTTCCTCGGCACATAAAGTATCACATGACCTCCACTCAAGCCTGTCCATGCATGGTCAACGTTACCTGAATGCTAATGGGGCTCACATGTTTACATGTTTAACAATCACCTCAGCATTTGCCTACCTCATGTTGCTGTCTATTACCTACTGAAGCACTTTGGTATGTCTGTCAAATTGAGTTGACCAGTATCTACAGTATCTATCGATCTATTGATCTCTACTATATATAATTAATTGCAACCATTGAGAAACTTCACCACTTCCTCCTCTGCATTCACAAACATGAACAATTTCATAATGAGCATTCTACTTTTCTTCAGCTGAACATCACATCTGTGACAGACTTTAGAACACAATGTGTGTGTGTCCTCTGTGATGAGTTTATCCGACGTCTGCAGAATAAGAAGGACAATCTCATCTTCAATCTGAATGAATGTAATGTGTGTGTGTGTGTGTGTGTGTGTGCGTTTGTGTGTTTGAGATGGGGTAATTACTGCACAGCAAAGTCTTCTGGGAGTTAAACGGTTACAAGATCAAAGTCAAACAAGACACAAGTACTGTAAAAATGGCGTGGTGTGTGTGTGTGTGTGAGAGAGAGAGAGAGAGCACACGAGAGAGCTGTCTCTGGTGTCCTTTTCAAGAGGGCAATTCCATAATTCAGATCCTTAGACAAGAGTGGATGTGGGCATGTGAGAGGTACACAGACTGCTTTGCCCTGAAATCTGGTCGTTCCTCATATAATCATATATTAAACGTGAAACTTATACATGCATTAAGATACCAGCAGCTTATGACCTTGGATTTATAAATGCAGAGCAGGACAATATTAATTAAGGCATAGACTCAAACCAATTTATCACACTTTGCCTTTTTTACATGGTGCTATTGTGTGAACTTTTTTTAAATAGCCTTATAACAGACCGCTGAGGGTCGATAACATACAATCATGCGACAAACGATCTAGAACTAGTGTTTTGAGCTGTTTTAGACATTTGTCTTTAGACATTTAACTGTCTTTGAGACAGCATATTTTCTAATGCCACCAAACTAATATACAGTATTTAACCAGGATTAACCATTGTCAGGATTCATACATCCACATCTCAATAATCATAAAAGAAACCTAAAACTATCATGACAAATTTGGGCACTGGAAACAAGAAACACACCTTATTTTTTTAATGGGAAACAAGGTCACCATGATACACATGCATTTCCGATGTACAGAGAGTATGCAGTACATAATCCACTTTTCTTCTTCTGCGATACTTACAATGGAAATGGCTCTGTGCACCATAGACACACTTCACTTAAATGTTGCCTTTTTGGAAAATTCTTCTGAACTTAAAAAACTTTTTATAATCAAACATTTTGAAATCCGATTCCAACTTTAATGGATTTCTCATAGCATTTGTTGCAATTCCCATTTTTGAACAGGAGGCGCACTAATCACTATATATACAGTGACAATACTGACCGTGGCATTGTCATCTTGACTTGTTTTATGAGTACAATGGGTACTGTGTTTTGGATTTTTCTTTGGCTGAGATTATGATGCACAATGTGGTGGCCATCATTCATAAATGAAAATGATTTCTTATGCCCAGAGAACCACTCGTTTATTTAAGTACTGGAAAATGGCCGGGCCATTGGAAAAGGAAAAAAAACCTTCATACAGTATATGGTCATTCAGTAAATTTCATCGGCTAACTTTATTTTTATTGCCACATAACATTGCTGAATAAATTTACAATTTACACTAAACTAATTTACAAATGACCTCCAATCACAGGCAATCATTTTTCCAAAATCAATGATTTAACCATATCCTTCCAGGTTTTAGTAATGCATTGAACAGCTTAATTCTTCCAGTGAGTTTTCTTTGCCTAATACAGGCCAATAATTTGCCCCTTCTAGAGCAGTGACTATTTTTCGAGGGCCAGGCACTGTATGATATTGTTGCTACAGTACCAGCTCATACTCATAGAATTGTATGGAGGACACTCAACCACAATCTTCAGGCTGGCAGATCTTTTGTGAACATTTAATGGTAAGACTCTGCTTCATCTGTGCTTTTATACAGCAGTACAGTGCAGTATGTCATTATTTTACTTTAAATAATTTCTTTTTATTTCACTATATATGTTGAAATATTTAAAAGACTACAATCTCTGCATTATCTCACACCTGAAATGAATGTATGTTTAAAAAACAGCTTTCAAAGATCCCTTTATCTGCACGGTTTCTGCAGAGACCATGTTAATGATATATCACTTGGTGTTGTGGTTATAGTGTGCAAATCTGTTAATGAAGTTTGGCAGGGATTTTTTTAACACTCCAGTGATTCAGAGCCCCACAGGAAGCATGAACACAATCACCACCCTCACTTCCTTTTGATTTACTTCCTGTGATAACCTCACAGGGGTGGAGTTTACGGTTGGGGGGGGGACATTGGGGTTGAGCAAAAGGAATTGGAAAATGGGGGGGGGGGGGTAAAGTATTAAAAACACACACACACACACACGCACACACAAACACACACACACACACAAAGCACAGGAGCAAACCCCATAAAACAAGAACAATGCACACTGGGCTGGAATATTTGTGCCTGTCAGTGATACACCATGATTAGAATAAGAGCAAAAAGGAGATTACTCACAGTATAATTATAGCCTCTGGCTTTGTTCTGCGATTGTGCTGTGATTTTCGAACTGTAATGTTTTTGCTTGTAATCAAAGAACACAAGTGCATACATAAGAACACTTCAAAAAGTTCAATCAATGATTAAACAACTTCCTGTTTAACATAATTAATGATGTTTTCCTTTCTGATTATTCTATGAGACAGAATTGCAGTCTATCCTTGTTTTTAGTTCTTATGGTCCATCACTACAGAGCTTACTGCTTATTTTGATTGTCTCTCATGCCTATATTGTTGTGGAGTTGGCCTTACCTTCTACCAGAGACCCCAATAATTATAAATTGATCCAGAGTCTAATCAGTGAACACCGGATGGGTCACCAATCTACCCGTGGGACATCATGCATCAATATGTTTACACATTTATTTATTTCCACAACATGGTTTTGGAAAGATAGGAGAAAACCGCAGAACCCTGAGGAAATCTGCTCCAGTATGCGGAAAAAAGTGCAAAACTTGCCATAGAACAGTAAGGCAGCAATGGCAGAAAATAATTTTATACATACATTTAAAATCAACAATACAATTTAAATTTGATAAGTATGGATTTCCGTTTGTTCAATAGAAGGTGTTTAAGTCAAACCAGGACTTGTGATTTACAAAAAGCTACAAACACAGTATGGTAATGAAACTCTTAGCCACAGTAACACATTTAAACAGTGCAAACATTTTAGATAAGGCCATAACGGCGTGAGTGACAATCCAATATGTGAGTGAAGTGTACGGTCCTTTAAAATTAATGGATAACTTATTGCCAACTTGTGGAGGGGATGCATCTGTCTTTGGGAACTGCATACACAATAATTCACCAACAGAACTTGCACATTACAGGAGCTCAGCTACAGTAGGAGATATTGTCACGTTCCCCGTACAGTCCACAAAAGTCCCAGTTTGACTTGAACACAGCTTATAGATGTATCACACACTTTACATTCACTAATTCTTGCGTACAGCGTTACATTTCACATTAAACACAATTTTTATTTCACAATATCCACATGAGGTGGGAAGTCACCTTATGGCATGTTTAACTAAATAAGATGAATTTCCTTATGTATTGTATTGCTTATCGCCAGCAGGAGAGAGAGAGAGAGAGAGAGAGAGAGAGAGAGTGAGCGAGAGAGAGATGGGGGTATGAAAATGAGAGAGAAGGAGAGGGGAAAGTGTTGTTCCGCTTTGGATTTTACACCTTACTGCTTTATTTAATGTTTAATCCAAACCCAGTGTAACTTTTTTCTTCTATTGTAATTTTTAAAGTTTAACCAAAAGACAAACTTCTGTATAAGAAATGACAAAAACAACTGTTTTGGTTGACCTGCAGCATCAAATAGCATCATTAGCCCAGTGTCAAGATATTTGTTTATCTTGACACAGGGCTAAAAATCTATGAGGCCTTTTTGATACGGGCAACCATGACGTACTGATGAGTGTTTATATATTATGCGTTTCAAAAAACTTTACAGCTCCAAAGTATTCAGGTTGACCCTAAACCTGGGTTCTCTATTATCAAACCATATCCCTGGGTAATGAGTTCTGAAATATAATTAATTCAGAAGTAGTAGATCAGTTTAAGCTTTTTTGCTATTAAAAAAATCCTCAAAATGCCAAGCACATTTTTAGACATTTCAGAAATTCTCAAACTTTTGCCTGCCTAGGTAAAAAAAAATTTATTGTATCATCTACATGTGTGCATGTAAGGTCTCAATCTATGGTTTTAAACATTAAGTAAACTGAAACAAGTAATATATAATCAATATGGGGAAGTTAATATAAAAATAATATATAGGGCACCTTTTATCTTCAATAACATGTCCAGGCTTTATTTATCTGGGCACACTTAATAATGCATTTTATAAATCAAATTTTAATAAAGATACTGGCTCCCTTAGCATATTTTAAGATTCTAATATTTTATAAACATAGTATGCTATGTTTATTACATAGTAATATATTGAGTAACATACTCTAATTGCTTTCTTACAACAATAACAACAATCACATGGTTCAGGAAATCTACAATATTTTCCAAATTCATAATTAATATGTTCCCAACAAACTGTACAAGAAAACCACCAGGTAACATTTCATAATTAATTTGTTCCAGTAGCAGCACAACACCACATGCTTTTTAATTAGAAAAAAATTATATCTCTACATACTCAGTAGCAGGTCCCAAGCATCATTCTGTATTTCCCTGTCTAACCTATGCCAGTGCTTATTCAGATGCTTCATTAAACCGAATTTTAATTAATATTTAATCAAAGTTGTTCCCAGTTTTATATTTCCATTCATGCATCCATTATAACTTTCATTTTTCTCTCAATGAATTGTAATTATGGACTTTCCCAACTAACCTACAGTATAAAAACACTATATGCTGAAAACTTGTACTGAATAATCTTTTTAATAGTAGTACATACATCCTATGCATACTATATACTGTATACACTGCTCAAATGTGTGCATATCAGTATACAAGCACTGCATGCATAAAAAAGCCCAATAACTGTGTGATGCTGACCAAATCCTGTTATATGCGTTCTCATGACAATGGCATTACTATGCTTAGTAGTCCAGGCCATTGTTTGGACTTACATTTAAAAAATCATAAGTTGGCTGAGTGAAACTGTTCAGATTGTCCAGTTAAACTGTCTAGAGTGGATGAGTGTGCTTGTATGTTGTGGTGGGTTGATACCCATCCAGAGTGTCTCCCGCCTTGTGTCTAGGGTTCCCTGGTATATGCTTTAACACCTCAACACCCAGTCCTACAGAGGTTAAGCTGTATAGAAAAGTAATAGATGAATGACAAACTACAAATACATAGCAGATGAACATATTTTGTTTTATCTTTCCCAGTTTTAATCCATTATTTTTTTTCCTTTTCAATAAAGCTTTATTAATGTCTATTTTTAGACTGTTGTCTACAGGAACATAGCAGTGGAAGAAAAGTGGGACTGACTACCCGGGAGCCCAATGGTGGGAAGGCCCTTGCAATCCTGGAGTGAAAAGTGATATTGATAGGAAGCACAGGGTTCTGTGCTAATCCCCTGGTTGTCTAAATAAGTTGGTTGGTTGGTTGACAAACTGCAGTTCTTGCATGAATAGCGTCTTATATATAAATAAAAGAAAGGTAGACATGGTTCAGAACTTAGTTTTTCAATGATATATATATTTATGTTTTAGATTTACCCATTGGAGGACCCGAAACCAGTCTCAGAAAATTTTCTGTCTATCTGCCTGTCTGTCTGGCCTGATTTTGAAGTGAAGTTATGAGCAGTTGAAAGATTATGTCACAGCATTAAACCTGGCTGGAAGTACAACTTAATAAACAAGGTGTAAAATATTCCGTTCAGAAGTTTATTTCCTTGTATTAATAAGCTAGACAGAGGGTTTTGCCGAACAGAAAGACAGGCAGACATGTACTGTATGTGGGCTTCAACCTGAAATAATAATAATAATGATTACATTAAACACGATAAGTCTATTTTTAGCTTGAACCTTTTAACTATTTCTAGAAACGTTTTCCTTTTCCCGTCAACGACCTGGACTTTAGCTTGTCATTCATAAATGTCAATGTGGAAATAATTGTCCTGTCTCGTTTCATGCAACATTTCAGCAGTATTTGATCTGCATTGTTTCTTTAAACATAAAACTGTGTAACATATCATTGTTTAAATTGGTTTATTTTTATATTAACTTACAGCGTTTTCTATATTGATTATATATTACTCGTTTTAGTTTACTTAATGTCTAAAACCATTGACTGAGACCTGTGCACACACGCGCGCGCGCACACGTCTTCCACGGGTGCGCCTTTGATCTTGAATTTTTTTTTTTTTGGTAGCCTGGAGGCGCAAGTGACTTTCCCCTAGCATGCTTCCCAGTATTGCGATACTGTACAAGTCGGGAAACTTCTAAAGGTGTATCAAGGGGGCAAAAGGGCAGGGGCTGGAACACCTGCAGTGCAGCCCCCGACTCCCCTCCCACACAGAGCGCGCGCGTTAGTATTCTTTTTTGAGTCTTAGCGAGAAGTCCTTTTGGGCTCCACCTCTAGCAAACACATGTGGGAGGGGCTCTCTCTGTGTGTGTGCGTGTGTAAGAGAGAGTGTGTCTAAGTGTATGTTTATGTGCACGCGCTTTCTCCTCTTCCTCCTCCTCCTCTGTACTTGCACTTGCACTTGGGTATTAACCGGCTCGCGCGTGTTAGCAGCACGACTAGGCGAAGAAGGCACTTATGTGTTTGTGTTTTTTTCCTCTTTTTTTTTTTAATAAAGCTGGTCAGCACAATGACGTCACAACTCCAGACTGTCCGCACGGTGCTGTTTGTGTTTATGTGTTGTGATGTTGGTACGGGCTTTAACCTGGACTCGCGCTTTGCGGTGGTAAAGGAAGGACACACACCCGGAAGCCTGTTCGGACTGTCAGTGGCGATGCACCGGCAAACCAAGGGGCTCCAGCGTTACCTGTAAGTACGCCCACACACGCGCCCTCACTCGCGCGCGCGCACTCACGCACGCGTGCACTAGCACACCTGTGGATTAAAGGAAAAACTTCTTGACAGTGTTAGCTTTATGTATCTTCCTCCGAGATATGGATGCTGGACATGTCAGAGACATGACATGCCAAAAAATCTGTTCCATCTCACTTGTAACACAAAAGCTTATAAGTATGTAATGTAGTTCATACTGTGCAAACCTCCCCAACAGGGATTTATACACCATTAGTGTCACTCAGATATTGGTGGCTCATTGGTAGGTTTCTTGCCTGCCATGCGGAAGGCCAGGGTTCAAATCCTATTGACTGCCCAAAACCTCTGTCGAGTTTTGCTGATTGAATGGTCTGCTGTGGCGATTCCCTCAACAACTCTTAGTCCCCTAGCACGAGGATGTTCCTTAAGTCCCTTTGCATAAGTGTGTATGCTTAGTAATGTACATGAATTCTGACAATGCCCCAGAATTAGCCTTTCTCAATTGAAGGTGCAGTTAAAATGTCTTTCATGGTCATGCTTGCCATTGGCATCATAATGAAGAGCTATGATTCCTTTCATTTGCTTTGTTTAAATACAATGTTGCTTTTAAGTTACACAGGGCCATCATTTTTGTGTCCATTGTTAATGAAGCTGTCATAATGGTATTTTACGTCAATGATATTATGAGAGCTCTCGCACGCTGTATTGTGACAGTTATTACACTACTGTGAGATTTCTAGATAGTATGAAAATTGTGGCTGGTTGATATTTCAGGATAAATGAAATAGAGGTCAGCAATAACACACATAAAGCGCTATATCTGCTCTGTTTTCCACACATGATCTCACCATTGTTTCTGATTGGCTAGCGTCTCCTTGATTGACAGATCAGAGAAAGCGACAGAGAGAGAGAGAATATGACCCCACCCATTCAGAAAGTATGGGCGATTCTGCCGCCTAGACTTCCGGATTGCTTTGGCATGATTAAGATTCTATACTGGTGGGAATGTGTGTGGAACAATCTAAATGATCTAAATGAAGGTGACACAGTGAGTAGCCTTCCTGCCCATCAGGATCAAACACATGGCTTGGATTCTCTAAATTGTCCCTGGATGTGTAAATCTTTGTGGATGCCTTGTGATGGACTGGTGTCCCATCCAGGGTGTTTTTCTGCTTTATGTATTGCTTAGCGTGTCCAGTGTGTTTATTTAGCATGACCCTGACCATGATAAAGAAGTTACTAAAGTTGACTAAAAAAGTACACAATGGTTCTCCACAGCTTCCACACTTTCAGAAAACTTAAAATTAATTTTTAAAATTTAAAAAAGGGAAAATGCATTGCAATCTGGTAAAGTTCTCTTAGTAGACATTTGCTTTCGTGGTGTGAGATGAAAACAAAAGTTCAGACGTCTGTTTTTTCTGGGAAATGAACAAACCAGCTTTTAGTCTCAATCACATTATTTATTTATTTATTTATTTATTTATTTATTTAAATTATTTTTATTGGTATTATTTTTAATTTTATATAACAACACATTTTGAAAAGGTGAAATAAGAAAAAACATTATAGGCTGGGTGCATAAGTTTGTTTAACACTTTGTTGAAGCATGTATTACATCACTCAGTCTTTTTTGTAATAGTCTAATATCTAGCTTCTAAATAATCAACCTATGATAATCTTCTTTTCTTTCATTTGGATTTGTGCTTTGTGAAGATATTCTGGCTAATAATCCTGATATTGTGCTATCTATGATTTCCTCAGTCTTGACTAGAGCCCCAGTTTTAATTGAAGAAAAGCTGTCTCATAATATGATGCTTCTCACAAATAGGAATCACCATCTAATACAATGTTATTATGATACCTAGGTGGTAATTTAATCTGTATTATGATTCTATAAGTATCGTGATTTTTATTGAGAAATATCCCAACTCAGTAACAGTATTTTTTTAAGCAAATGCAAACATATGTAAATGAAAACATTATTAAAAAATTCTATTTTGTATTCAGTATGATTATATGTGAATTGCCTTAAAAAACAACCATGACACATCACTGGGTCAATTTTTTCCCACTTCTCTAATGCTTTACCATGCGTCACTGTGAATACGGTGTATGGTGTTTTTCGGTTGATAAACTTTCTTGTTTTTTCACCCCACATATCTTTTAGAATCATACCGAAAAGTTGTACCTTGGACTCAGTAGGCTGTAAGACATGTTGCCAAACGGTTTGATAATTTTTCTAGGAATATATGTTTTGGCTAAACATACAATTTAAAGTATGTATGGATATTGAGTGTGTGAATGATCTCGTCACATGCATGGAATGAGCAGTAATGGTCAAATATTGTTATTGTTGTCGGGCTCTTGTCAGACTCCGTGATAATTTTCAAGTTGTCCCTTTTCAAGGGATGTCCTGTCCTTGGTAACTTCACTATGCAACCCCATTTTCTCCACTTGTTGATGATGGCCTTTGTTTTGATCTTTCATGGTACATCTAATGTTTTGGAAAATAAGTTATTCTTCTCTCTTGATTAAAACTTTTCAATAATGATAATTAAAAATTTTGATTTTAGCAGTGGAAGAAAACAAGATATGTTAAGAATTTCGAGGTCTAAGCACTAGCACTTAAGTCAGTTCACCCACTTCTCTTTTTTAACATTAAAGATTAGCAGTGTGTGTGCGACTTATCACGAAAGTATTGCTGCAGTCGGAGTACCGGTGGTCAGCGCGCTGATGCGGGTGGTGATTGGTAATGTTTTTAATAGAAACAAGTGTGGTGAGATCTGGAAATCTCTCTCTCTCTCTTTCTTTCTTTCTTTTTCTCTCTCCCTTTCTCCCCTTTTCTCTGTTGCTCTAAGGTGTGTCTGTGTGAATGATTAAGCTGAATTGCATGGCATGTGTTTTATTAATCATTCATCTGAAACAGTCATAACGACCACGGTCATCAGTAAGCTCTCCAATCACTGTGGTTTCAGAAGATAACAGCTCTTTGTGGTACACAGGAAGTGATGTCATAGTTGTAGCGATTGCTTTATCAGATATTACAATAGGCCAAAGTTGTATTTATTAAAATAAAAAATAACTGTTCCATATTCCATGTTTCTTACACTATTCCATGTTGCTCACACTTGTGGTGGACTGAATTATGGTATTGTTTCAGCTACTGTATGTCCAAAATAAGGACATTTAGTCTTTTCAATGGGAAAGAGTTTATCTGCCCCACTTAGGCATTTTTGTCTGTAATATTAATATCATGCTTAAATATGATGATCTGATGTACGTTCACAAAAATACTTGTGTGCGCGAGTGTGTGTAATATGGCTTACAAGATATGTTTTGATACAGTATGTAAGATTTCAAATATATCCTCATATCAACTTAAGTACCTTGTCTATGTGTACTGCATTGAAGATTTAATGACATCTTACACACTAAACTCACTTTATTTTTGTGCCAACACTGATAACGTCTACGTTTATACTATTTGCACCAGGTGTGTATGTGTGTGTGTGTGTGTGTGTGTGTGTGTGTGTGTGTGCACGTTTAGCCCTGGAGCTGCATGAACATGATGGTACAAGCAATCTGATATCTCAAGAAATCCTTAGGCATAAAAAAAAAACCTGTGGTTTTACACACACACACACACACACACACACACACACACATACACACACACACACAGACAGGCTCATATTGGTCAAGGATATGACTCAGGATATGACAAAATCCAACTTTGATTGAGCAGAACAGAGAAGTGTGTGTACAGGCTGCATCTCAGATCACAAAGTTTCGTACCAAACCATCTGACCAAGTTTAAAGTTCAAAACCTACAGTAATTGGCATATTAACATGGCGTATAATAGAGTATGGAAGTATGCAATTTGGGATAAATCCTATAATAGTGTGAGCCTAAGGTAAATGTTTTTTAGGGTTTTAGTTGTTCAGTCACCTCGTCCCAAGTTCTTGTTGTGTGTCTTACAGAACTAGCATAATAAATTGTTTGCAGCACTAGTTAGCCAGGCTGAGCTAGACAGTTCCTAAAAATTCCAGAAAAACTTTATTTTTCCAGTAGAAATGGCAGATAAGCTAATTAACATGCTCCGCCCCGTTCCCCTATCTCACAGTAGAAACCTTTAGGCTGGTGCACCCTTTTCAGCATGATTTTCACCTCTTACACCATACTCTTACTTACACCTCCAGGACTGAAGGTTCGATTTCCACCTCGGGTCTGAGTGCATGGAATTTGTTCTGTCTGTTTTTGTTTCTGGGGTTTTCTTCAGGTACTTCGGTTTCCTCCCACAGTCCAACGACATCCAGATGGATAAAGCAGTATAGAAGATGCATGAATGAATGAATGAATTTTGTCACTGCACTAGAAAAATTGGAAAGTCCATGGCAGAAAACTTTATGTCTCCCTCATACTTGGGGGCATTGCATTAATTTATTATTAATTAATATAGACAACTACACTAACCCTTTATATGGCATTTCATCAAATACTTTTTTTTCTTCAAATAAGATTTCCAAGACATTTTTTGACATTTGCGATTTAGTTCATTTTAGAATTGTTGCTCAAAAAAAAAAAAAAAATAATAATAATTATTATATTTTACACTTGGAATGAATGATTATTCAGGACTCTATTACATGGTAACTTCACTGACCTTGATTTTCTACATAAAAATGAAATGAATTAAACATTTTGAAAAATTCATGAAAGTAAAAAAAAGGATGAAAAAAAAAAATCTTGCACATCTTGAGATTTTGAATTTACAAGTACAGTGGTCCCTTGGCGTACGCATTTAATCTGTTCCGAAGGTGGGTTCTTATGGCGAGATTTCGTATTACGAAACACATTTTCCCATATTAAATAATGTAACTGCAGATAATCTGTTCCAGCAACTCAAAACTATTACCAATTTACAACACAATTATTATATTTTATATTAAATAGTTTTTTTAAGACATTAAACCTCACTTAACTTAAACTTATGATTTCTCTTGGCACCGGCTGCTTTAAAAATGAAATTGAAAATGGCTCCCTTATCCTCCTGCTACCATCCTTCCTAACATTCTTGGGACCCATGGTACTGTGTCTTGCAAAAAAGCAAAAAAAAAAAAAAAAACCTTGGCTTCGATTGGCTTTTCACTGACGCGAACAAGTTTAGAAAGGCTTGTATGCTAAAAATGCTCTGTATGTGGAGGCAAATTTCTTTCTGCAATATTTTAGTTTTCAAGGCCAAAATTCCTAAGGCGGAGTGTTGAATGTATGCTGAGGTACCACTGTATTTCACTAAGTGCAAATAATAAAATAATGTGTAAATAAAAAAACCAAACAGATTAAACAGGATAAGCGGTATAGCCAAGGATGCAGTAATACAAAAAAATACAAATATGGTTCTTCGCAGGATAAAAGATTGATGTGCTGTTAAATAATCTAGCCAATTAAATGTAAAAATTCAGTAGCGCTGTGGTATAACATGAAATAAGATTTTTTACTTCTGATGTTACATTAAACAAAACACCAATGAACATCCGCACCACTGCGCATTCTTGTATCCAATCAGCCAATCACATGTTCAACCATATGGAACCATATTATACTTTCTATAAAGGGCTATATAATTTTTTTTTATTATTATTATTTATATTATTGTTATATTTTAATTTTTAATGGGGAGATTTAAAGGTATGTAATGAGACAGCTTGATTATTGTGGAAGTTAAGTGTTTTGCAACGGTGTCTTTAGGAAGGGAAGTGATAGAGTTAGCGTGTTCAGTTCTGATCTCTCACTATTACAATAATGATTCAGTTTTTGCGTCTGCTCATGTATTAGCGAGTAACTGAGCTAATCTTCCATTTCCTGGTTGCCTGTTACTATGAATGGAAACAGAATGACTGCCCGAATCTATTTCCCAGTGGTACATGGACACAAACATATACACAAACACACACACACACACACACACACACACACACACATAGCTCATAGCTATTTGTGACAACTCAGGCCCTGTTTTTCTCCTTCTTAAGAAAAAGTGTTCCATAATTCATAGCAGATGCAGAATCCAATCCAAATCTACGCAATGATCTTATGTATATGATCGTTTTATTATAACGCAAAGGCATAGATTCCACTCAACAGTCACTGTTGTGGCCTGGGTTTGAGGGACCAACCATGGCAGCTAGGGGTTTTACACAAGTAAGCGTGCTCTCAGTTATGGTCCAAGCCCGAATGAATTGAAGTCTTACTTGGGGAAGAAAATCCTTTGGCAAATTAAACATGTGAACTCGGTGACCTGCTGTGGCGACCCTAGTTGGGAAAAGCCGTATAAAGAAGAAGACACGAATTGGAACAAACACTAAATATAACAGAAAGGAGCCACTTTCTGTTTCAGTAAATTCTGTAACATTCCCATTTTTTTTTTAAATAAAAAGTAATTTAACAGACTTTAAAGACTTAACTTTACTTAATTAACTGTAGTTAAAGGCTGTTAGATTAAGAAGTTACCTTTTGAACTTTATGTTGGAAAACAACAATGTGACAGTAGCAGTATGAGTGGAACTAGACAGCAGGGTGGCCACTTCTTAGTGAGACTAGTCAGAAAAAACGACTTCAGTTTGCGTGGGAGCGTAAAGATTGGCCTTTGGAACAATGAAAAAAAGGTTATCTGGTCTTATAAGTCCAGATAAATTGTCTGGGTTTAGGCTTGGTTTGTCAGATGTGTATTATAGTACTGCGAAAAGGTCCTTATTTCTCCTTATTTCACTTCCAAAGAGCCAGGTGTTCTTCTATATTTAATATAGTCTTGAGAAGCAGTTCTCCAGGCTTCATGAAGTAGGGTAGGGCAGGAGTATCTCAGTGGTTAAGGCATTGGACTACGGCTCGGAAGATCCTAGGTTCAAACCCCGCACCCACCAAGTTGCCACTGTTGGGCCCTTGAGCAAGGCCCTTAACCCTCAAATGCTCAGATGTATAATGAGATTTAAAAAAAATGTAAGGATAAGGGCGTCTGCCAAATGCTTAGATATATGAAAGTCTCTTTTAGTGCACTCCCTGTACCTGACCAGTTTTAGAGGGATATTCTTTCTTTGTTAAACCACACAGTAAGAAACAGGTGCAGATGATGACAGGTGATCAGGCTGGTGATTAGTATACTGGTGATGCTGGATGTTCAGCGATTGAAACAAACGAGAGGGGAAATGAGGTTGCTGCAGAGGTTTTTTACATAAACAACCATTTTTCTTATTGTTTATTTTCACAGTAAAACGTTTGTTCTCATTTCTTTAATTTGATCCACATGATTTAATAAAACTTAATATGAAGAAATGAGGGGTGGCTCATGACCTTTGCATGGTAGTGTTAATATAGAGCAGGTACGGTACTGCAATGTGAACATCTGCTCCAAATGTTGCAGTCATTATAATATGTGTACTCTTTCATATAGAATAGTTTTATAGAATTTCAACAATATAACAAAAAAGTATATTTCTGCTGCTTAATTTGCATTTCATACATGACACAAAGAGTGCTGAAATGAGGATAAATGAGAAACCAGAGTGTTAAGGAAATGTGCATTCTTTTATGTGTGTGTGTGTGTGTGTGCGTGAGAAGGAGATAGTTTTTTACAGAAGTGGAAATATTTTAAGGTTCAAAGTGTGAAACAGTTGGGGATTTTTTTGGCCCTAGACTGAACTCATATAGACAGAGGAAGAGGTTTTCTCTTTCTTATATAAAGGAAGAGCTTTTCTTTGTGTGTGTGTGTGTGTGTGTGTGTTGTTAAATAAAAAAAAAATGTAACCAGAACTTCCTGTGTCAGACTTCGTGTGTGTGTGTGTGTGTGTGTGTGTGTGTGTGTGTGTGTGTGTGTGTGTGTTTTCATAAGCAAAAAATTCAACAACTATAGGTCACAGTCTCTCAGACAGACAGCATCCGTGAGAGATAAAAGATCATTAAACACCAATACAGTGATTATTATCTAGTTTATGATATCGGTTACTGTGGAAACCAGACTTTTTGGGGGTCCACCTGTAAGAAACTCAGGAAGCCTTAAACATCATGTTTGGGGACATGAGGATGATGAAAACGTATTACATTTTCCTTACCTGGACTATTACACTGGTCCATTGGGGATCAGTCAGGTAGGCGGTCTAGGGAGAAACAAAACATATCTTATGAGCCAACTGGCAAAAATGTGAAAAATCTGAGCAGTAGTCTGGAGTCCGAAGCTGATCCTCACATATTCATTTATTAAGCTTTAATAGAGATGCGGCATCATCAATAACAGTCTGTTCTGGTGTGCACATTAAAGTGTATAAAAAAAAAGGAATGAGGAGGAGGAGAAAAGGAGCCTTGGGATGATAAGCAAGATAGTGAATCAGGGAATGGCCTTGATTTTGACCACATGCACACACACCTAACATGCTTCAACCCAGTAAAGAAAATATTTTCCCTTAGTTAAGTTTAGATTTGTTTCCCTTTGGCTCCATCAAATCATGAAGTTTTGTAAACTATGGTGCTTGATTGGCAATATTCTTTTATTCATAATTACTCAGTTTTTTTAGCTGCTTAAAGTCTGCTTGGATCTGGAGTCTATCCTAGGAATCACTGGGTGCAGGATTTGATTGTGTAAGGAGTCGAAACACTTGGGATTGTGCTGGTATAGGAAAATAATCATGATAGGGAAAGTGGGAGCTTAGTCAGGTGAGGCTCTGGATTTCTGATAAGAGGACAAGGGGTTCTAACCTCACTCCTGCCAGGTTGGCACTGACATTTCGGGATGAAATGATCCAGTTTGGTGACACAGAGAAAGGAAAAAAGCCTAAAGAAGAAATAATCAAGCACAAGTTAGCGTGGCATGTCTAAACATGAAGTTACCCACCCTGAAATAAAATTCCAGTAACACCTTGCCGGAAAATGTTCTGTTCCTTTTAAAAATTAGACAGCTATTTAACTTAACTATTGATGATTAGTACATTACACTTTCAACCTTTCTTGGCTGCCCCTGCCAGGCACTGGTGACTCCTCAGTGATAAGTGAATAAGTGCCATGCGGAAGGCCCGGGTTCGATTCCCAGCCAGTGCCCAAACCCTCCACTCACTGGACGCAGTGCCGGTCCCAAGCCCGGATAAAATGGGAGGGTTGCGTCAAGAAGGACATCCGGCGTAAAACCTATGCCAAGTTGTTGTGCGGACTGTATATTCCGCTGTGGCAACCCCGGGAGCAGCCGAAAGACCAACAACAGGTTTGGTTTCCTCCCACAGTCCAAAGACATATAGATTAGGTGAATTGGTGTTCCCAGATTGCCCGTAGTGTGTGTGTATCTGTGTGTGGTCATGTTGTTCTGTATCATTGTTAGCACAAAGGTTTATGTATAGGAGTTATCTGCTCAAACCCGTGTATGCTGCGTTTTATTCCTCTCCGCCTGCCTGAACATGACTGTGGTTCATCTACTTAAAATCACCCTTTTGTGTTTCTGCTTTCTTTCTTTTTCTCTGCCTTTAGCAATGTTTACTGGAAGGGCGGGGCTTCTATTATGCACTGAAGAAGAAAACTGATGTACACCCAAAGACATCATTCAGATTAAATCATTCATAAAACACAACAACAGCACCAATTGTAAACTGTACAACACAATGCTATTTCAGTAGATTGTTTATTTCTAACAAATGCATGTAAGAGTAATACAATCAAGATGGAAAAAAAGACAGTATAAACGTGTGATTTAACTCCTTCAACATGAAAGAAATCATTTTCTTCAATTTAAACATGCCATTCATAATATTCCCAGAACACGGCACAAGATTACAGCTCAGATGGACAAAGAGTGATGAACAAGAAGTGGTTTGTAACAAGTGGTATGTGGAAGCAAAATGCAAGTGTGTAGATTCAGCAGGTGTTTTTAATGATGGGAAATTCCAAGAAGTGTAGTCAATGTCAATAGCATGAGTCTAGACACAGCCAGGCTTAACACAGGACAATTCATAATCAGAATGAGAGAAAACAGGCAAGAATCTGCATGTACTTTGTTATCGTACATAAGTGCAGTTTTCATGTATCTGGATTTTACTTGAGTAGCAGTTTTATTACTGAATGCATTTTACTTTTTTAACCCGCTACATCCTACAACAAATACCTGTACTTTCTACTTCACTACATGTGTGCATGGCATTGCATTACAGATCCAGGGTCACGTGTATTATTTAAAGCAATGATATTGCCACTAGATGACTATTAACCGCAATTGTATTATTTGCATTTCTTCTATGAAAAACTTAATTATGTAGCAGGTTAACTTCTTTACCAATTACACGGTGTAGGATCACAATTCTCGATACCCAAGTGATACTTTGCTTTAATTTTCAATAAACACACTCTAGAAATTAATAATTTGGAGTTTACATACAGTACATGAATACTGGGTTTTGCAGCTTTGAAGAACATGTTAAAAAAGTGAAACACTTTGTGGTGAAACCCCCGTATTGATGATTGTGTTGTTTTCCCACATGAACATTTGAAGCCTCATTTAGAGATAGCTTTGGGTATTGCGTAATGCCCAGTGTACAGCTGTCTTTTGTTTGTCTTATCTACTGTATAGAGAGCTTGGGACGCTTGTCAGCCATATCTTCCATGTTGCTTTTGTTATGTCTATAGGCTGCCGTTTACAAAGTACAGTAAATATAACCGAATTCGCTCTTTTTATAAGCCATGCTACTATTTGATTCTAAAATATAATTTTAGTTCTTGTTTATGTTGATTATCTAATGTAGGTGTTTATAAAGAATGTTCTGTGATTGATGGGGACAACAATGCATGGAAATGTCACACAAGAGCCACCCCTTCTGGAAGAATTAAATTTCTCTTTATCAGTGCATGACATTGCCTCTGCTTTAACATGTTAGAACAGAGAGTAATAAGAAATAATAAAGTTTGTAAAGAGGTGAAGAGAAGTGGCCTAAAGAAGGCCAGGCACTTTTCTCGGTTTTGCTTTATTCCGGATATAATCTGAATTATCTACGAATAGACAGTATATATATATATATATATATATATATATATATATATATATATATATATATATATATTATTATTATTTTTTTTTCTTGCGTACCATCATACCTGTATGTCGATTACTCTGATCATATTTCCACACATCACGAGTTCTTTAAGTTGAAAACATTGCACAGAGTTAGTCTGATCCTGAGCTTAAATCTCTGTGCTGGTAGTCAGGAGGAAAAACTCGTCAGGAGTAGTGGTGGGCAGGGATGTGTCAGAAATATTTAATTAGGGACGGAGAAAAAACATTTTTCTTGTTTATTTGCTTTCCTCAGACAGAAGACAGAGTGCCCTGAATTACATTAATCCCTATAACTCAACAGGAGATGACTGTTACTTCTTCTTCACTCTGGTCCTCTCTCTCTCTCTCTCTCTCTCTCTCTCTCTTTCTCTCTCTCTCTCTCTCTCTCTTTCTCTCTCTCTCTCTCTCTCTCTCTCTCTCTCTCTTTCTCTCTCTCTCTCTCTCTCTCTTTCCCTCTCTCTCTCTCTCTCTTACTCTTTCCTCTCAATCTACACGTCTGCCTTTCTGTGTTTGTCCTCTTTGTCTTTAGCAGCTCTCAGTAATCACAATGTGAGCTGAATATCAATCAGAATGGAATGAAACGGTAAGCACATGTCATGACAGAGTGATACTGAGGGAACACACAAACCAGACAAATAGATGGCATAAAGCAGACATATGAATATTATAATACTAATGCTACACATTATGTCCTTTTTTTCCCATTAATAGATAGGTTCATAGATAGATCAAAAGTTCTGTATCACTTTCTAACTCCATGGTCGTTTCTGATTTTTATTTCTTTCTACATAGTAAAGCAATCCTGGAGGTGTCCAAAATATGCAATAATCTCCTTAGAACAGTTTATGTTGTGACGTTTCTGCTACTCATGATCTTGTAAACCCTTCATAATGGCTTCAATTTGAGGTGCTGTTTTTTAAGGCTGGTAACTCTAAATGAACTTCTTTTTTGCAGCAAAGGTAAGTTTTGGTCTTGCTTTCCTGGCAAGATCTTCATGAAAGCTAGTTTCATCACGGTGCTTAATGGGTTTTACAAATGCACTTGACAATACCTTTCTTGCAAGCACTGTTCCAGAACAGCTGACCTTCGTGTCTTAAAATAACAACTGACTGTTGTTGTTGATGATGTTGTTACACAATTACCTAATGCCATACAGTATGTGTTATTTCATCCCCAGTATTGTTGTAGAATTTTGAGTGGAAGTGTATACAGTGTTCTACATGGCGATTGTATATAGGGGTGGGAACTTAAAAAAATGTACGTACATAAGGTCTACCGGCAAGTCGTATGTAATATTGATAAAAAAGAGAATGGAAGGACACAATCATATCAGTGCAATAAAGCAAAATGGATATGATCCTATTTATAGTGATGTCAGAGAAGGAGACGTCAGAAGATGTCAATTTTCATGTGTTTTAGTTGCAGTTTGTGTTTTGTATACTGCTTTATTGTATTGTCGACCTTCTTGATGCCACTTGGCTGTGATTTAACCCATGCATGGAACTATCACAACGATTGTTGGTTCGCCCTCGAATAAACGACATGCTCGCGCTCGTGTGCAAGCTTTATCCACCCTAACTAGGCAACCTCATCCTGAATTGAACACAGAGAAAGTGAGCTGAGAATGATTCGAGGGATCATCATAACAGCTGTGAGAGTCTTGAAACTTATACCTGATTTTATGCACAGGCCTAAATCTAAACTTACCATGAGTAATCTCATCAGAGCGACGTGAATGAGTTCAGACACAGACTTTAAGTGATGAGGGTGTAAAGCATTAACTTGTCTCTGCAAATGCAGAGGAAATGAATCAGACCAAATCATACAGAGCTATCATTCTTAGCAACCGCATCACTGTAGGTTGTCCCAAACAGAATAACAAACATTCTTTCTTAACATGTCTAAGCTAGTGTTAGCAAGCTAACATGTTAACCACACTGCAAACGCTGACACAGTTTATACAGTCTTAAACTCAATTTAGCGCTTTGTTTACTAACCAGAAAGCTTCTCAAGATTGTGTACAACAGCCTATGGCTAATGAAATGTCTGAGTTTGAGACAAGAAATTAATTCATTTTGCGAATTCAGTGGAATCTTTAGCCTGAGGAGTTTAAGGGAGTGGTGTGCGCGTGTGTATGCGTGTGTGTGCGAGAGAGAGAAAAAGAAGTAGGAAAAGGTGTGGGTTCACACACGATTATGTCTGCACATGCACAGACACACTCAGAAACGCACATGCTGCAAAACACGGCATGTTTCGTTTCAAACTCCCACTGAGCTCAGGAAGCCATGGTGAAAAAAAAAACATGAGATGGTTTAGTATATTTTAGCATTGTTTCAATATGATTTCCATTAAAAAAGTTTATGAAAGGAAATTTTCCTTTAGCCATCTAACTCTTGCAGCTTTCTGTTGCAACTTTGGTTTTTCTGGCCACAGTTACTGCGTTTAAGGATAAGCAAATTTCACCTGACCAACACATCAACATTTTTAAGAATCATGCAAACTAATCGTTTATTACAGTAGATAATAGTTTGGAATATTTTGTTTTATTTCTCTGATTATCCAGTACATTATTTTTAATTCATTAAGAAAAATCAAAAGATTGTTACTGTACTTTCTACAAACGGTCTCTCTTTTTTATTTGATATAGACTGTTGGTTGGCGCACCACAGGAGAAAGCGGAGCCTACGTTGCGGGCGAATCAGACAGGAGACATGTATGCTTGCCCGATCACGTCTGACCCTAAAGATTGCATACGGGCAAACCTTATCAGCTCAGGTAATGTACACGCACCAACCATCATGCTAATTCTGCCTTACATGCAATGGGCAGCAAGTCAAACTACTGTAGCACTTGTGAGTGTGAACAAGAATTACCTTTATTTCCCTGTTTAATCCGGTTTTACACTAATGCACATATCCCATTGTTACACCAATGCTTGAATACCATCAATGTAGATAGTTCTCTCAGTGCGCTGGAGCCATGTTTAGACTGCCTGATTCATGTCTGAAATGGTCAATTTAATGTCTGGCCTCCCTGAAACTCTTTAAAAGACCCAAACATGTGGAAATGGCTTAGAGCAAGGTCAGGACCACACGGGGGATGTGACAGTAACTTTCAGACCTGTAATGTGTTAATGGTACACTTGGCAGTATGCGGTTGTCCTGTAAAAACAAAATGTCTTTGTTGATCAAACCAGACCATTTTTCCATTAAAGGAAGGGGCCATTAAAGGTGTTCCTGAGAGGTCAGCATTTCAGACATGAAGCAGACAATCGGACCATGGCCCTGGCATACTTAGAAACGTTGTACCTCGATGGTGTACAAGCACTAGTGAAATGCTGGGATAGGATCATTAGTGTAGCAGGGATTATATGGGGGAATTAATGTAGTTTTAACTCTCATAACTGTGTTCTGTTATTCTGCACAATCAAAAGTCCCGGTTTGACTTGTTTTTTTAGTTGTATATTATTGATTTCAGTTTGATTTAAGGTCTTAAATACTAAATGCTAATTAAATAAAGAAAAGATAATCAAATATATATTTGCTTTCGCTATTTTGTAGAAACGCTACAGAAATTCATTTACATTGTCGGCATTTATTTAGCATAAAATGCAGAAAAATGCTATAATACCCAAATGCTAGCTGAAACAGTACTAAATAGATAATATAAGTTACTTTCTATAGACTTTATGGCAAAAATTATTCCAAGTAGCAAAATAATTGTGTAGGTAACTAGATTAAATGGATCATCAAAAGTTAGGGGAAAAGGCATTAAGCAGTGGGATATATATAATAAGAGAAACATTTTAAAGAACATCTACTGTAACTTTTGTTAGCGTAAAAGATTACAACACACCTACAGTAGCTAGCAACTGAACTGTGTGGTTAAACTACAGTAGCTAGTTTAAATGGCCAAGACAGCTCTTTTTAATTAGCTAATCAAGTGTAATGTCTGTTTTATATAACCTCATGTATTTACTTATTTGTTTATTTATTTTCTTTTTTATATCATTGATTTGACTTTTAAAATCCAATTATTCGTTTTTAATGTTATTTAATTTATGCTACAGTGAACTTAATCTTGCAGATCTTAATGGTCTTCTATTTTATTGTTAATCATTTTATTCTCATTTATATTTAATTTTATTATTAAATATATTATTATTATTGTTATTATTATTAAATGGATAATCTCAAGTACTACTGAGGAAATGTTATAAGCATAACAATGCTTATAATATTTTTTGTATAATATATGTATAAATGCTTACAGTCTTTTATTACAAAGAATAAAACAGCCCCAATGATGACATTTTGCCCTCTGATTAGTAAAATATGGATATCGAGAAATTTTATCTTTGCTAGCCAACCTACAAGTTCAAATGCTTATACTGTACATTTTGTTAAAAACATGTATTGTAGGAAATGAGGCAGCTGTAAAAATTTTCTTTGAATTATCTTTGTGTGTGTGTGTGTGTGTGTGTGTGTAGACAGTGTGGATGCAGAGGATTATATAGAGGGGATGTGGCTCGGAGTGTCAGTAGTCAGTCAAAGTTCACAGAACGGGAGAGTGATGGTGAGTGTCTTCCAAGCTGCTTCTCTGCTTCGCTAATTAAGATTTATTCCAGTATATGTGTCTGATTATCTTTAATTATTTTGCTATATCATAGAAATCATGCTTTATGTTGTATAATATATGGTTACTATGGTGTAATTATTATTTTAAGATAAAAAGAATAAAATATCAGGTACATAACTGTATTCAGTTCAACATATTGGACTAAATACACTGCAACAAAGCAGACTGGTACACTATGAAGAGTCATAGTTTAGTCAAAATGTACTGCTGGAGGAGGTCATATTTTTATTAATACAGTGTTGTGTACAGGTCATTTCTTCATATTTTGCTTCCAAAGAGCCAGACTTTCCTGCATTTTTAATGTAGTCTTGAGGACTAGTTCTCCAGGCTTTTTCAATGTGTTTTTGGCTTTGGTTTTCAGCTCTAATTTTCAGTCCATCCCCGTACCTGACCAGTTTCAGAGGAATGTTTTTTTTGTTTTAACCCAATCTGCCAGAGATGGGTAGTAATGAGTTACGATTACTCTGTTACATTTAATTGAGTTACTTTTAAAAAATGTATATTTCTATAATCAGTATTTTTATGAGTAGTTTTAAATCAACATACTTTTTACTTTTACTTGAGTAGATTTAATAACAAATTAATCTGCACTTTACCTTAGAAAAAATTAAAAATAAATCCCAACAGATGTGTTCCCGTTTGTGCGTGCATGCGCTGTCCACACGCCTCTTCTCATCTGACACAGTAAACCTTTCTCCTCTCTTATTTGTTTCACACACGCACACACACCGACTGAAACACTGCCTTATTGGGAAAATTAACAAAAAACATTTCTAATGACACTTGAGTGAGCGCACACTAACGGAATCACTGCTGAAAGAGTGAAAAATAAAACAAATTAACCTGCACTTTACCTTTGAAAAGAATCGCGCCAGAGCGATTCCATTAGAGAGTGTGTGTGTGTGCGTGTGTGTGTGTGTGAAGGCAAGAACAGGAGTGATGTGTGTGAAGGCCAGAGGATGGGGGAAGGGGTACGCACACACTGTCCAATGTGCACACACAAAGTGCAGGCTGAGAGAGAGAGAGAGAAAATGGATTGTCTCTAATGAGACTTGCTTTTGCTTTACACGTGCGCACACACGTGTGTTATAATAAACAGTCCACACGCACTGTACACACACGCATACAAACACAAAATAAAATATATATGACACGCACACACGTATCACAGTGTTATAGTAAACAGTACCCACGTGCACAGATGTTGATTATACCAGTGAAAGACGCGCCGAAACCGAGCAGGGGAGACGAATACCCACAATTCCGCAGCATGCAAGAGAGAAAAAACATTGGCTCAGTTGTGATCACGTGACGCTCGGCGTCAAAACGATAAGGGCACGCATGATACATTATACTCGGTACTTGTAAACCAAGACTTGCTCGTTTTTTTTTATAAAATTTTATTTAAAATTTTTGCTCGTCTTGCGGAACACTCGCAAACCGCGTTACTCGCAATCCAAGGTCCTGATGTAAATATATTCTTATATGAAAGGCGTGTGTTAACGGGGAGGCTGAAGACTATGTAGACTATGTAGAAGACTATCAAACTATGTATTTTCAGACTCTGGTTTTTGGATATGTCAGATACAAACACAGTCAGACCGCAGACCAATCCCTGTTATCCATTATCACACAAATGAGGATGGGTTCCCTGTTGAGTCTGGATTTCTTCCTACTGACATCTCAGGGAGTTTTTTCTTGCCACTGACGCCGTCGTCCTCGGCTTGCTCACCAGGGACAGTCTCATCATTTTGATTCAATCAAATTCACATTAACATACAGTACAAACCTAAATAATTCTTTTGATTGTCTAAAGCTGCTTTGCTACAATGGCAATTGTTAAAAGCGTTATACAAATAAAATTTAATTGAAATTAAAAGGTAGAATTAAAGTTGTCATTACTTTTAAAATGAGTACATTTTACCACTACTGGAATATGGGAATGACGTCACAAAAATGTAGAACGCTTAATTTGAGCATATTATAATTTTTTTGTCATAAAAACAGCTGAAAACAAATCAAATAATTGATTTGTTTTCGGCTGTTTCTATGACAGAAAAATTATAATATGCTCAAATTGAGCGTTCTACATTTACAAAAAAACAGACGAACTTGTGATCATGTGTATCTTTGCTATTTTTTTGCCTATGTGACCCATTAAAAAAAATTGTATAGTTTAAAATAAAAAGAAATTCAGCGTATCATATGCCTATTTTTTGCTGAAAAAAAAGGATGTGTCACTCTACACTGAGCCCTACATATCTCACTCACTCACTCACTCACTCACTCACCGTCTATACCGCTTTATCCTGTATTCAGGGCCTGGAGCCCATCCCAGGAGACTTAGGGCACGAGGCGGGGTACACCCTGGACAGGGTGCCAATCCTTCGCAGGGCACACACACATTCTGTATACACATTATAGGCAAACCACACAACCACCAAGTTGCCACTGTTGGGCCCTTGAGCAAGGCCCTTAACCCTCAACTGCTCAGATGTGTAATAAGATTAAAAATGTAAGTCACTCTGGATAAGAGCGTCTGCCAAATGCCTAAATGTAAATGTGTGTATATATATATATATATATATATATATATATATATATATATATATACACGCAAGTTTACTTACTTTCAGTATCCTTATTTATCCCGCTGATGATTAAATCAGAGATGATCTCAGATCCAATAGGCATAACGCAGAAATAAATCTCAGATGATACTATAATTAATTTTACTCTGCTATGTTTTTGAAGATAAATCTCACACACGGATGTGGTTGTTTGTGACACACTTTATATCTGGTTTAGGCTTGTGGTCATCGCTACAGCAGGAGCATGGACAATGGTGTGAACCTGCGCATGATTGGAAAGTGTTATATCCGGGGGAACGACCTGAGATATGATGAAGCAGATGATAACCAGTGGCAGTACCGCCAGGAGGTGTGTAGTCCTAATGGTGACCAACTTTCGGAAGGGATGTGTAATATGGGCATCTCTGCCACCATGACAGAAACCGAGGTGATTGCTGGAGCTCCAGGCTGCTTTAACTGGCAAGGTTAGACATACACACATATATACAAATAGATATCCAAAAATTATTCATAAATACTAAGAAAACTATTTGTTTTGTCATATAGTGATAATGTCCGAGTGGATAGGAACAGTAATAACTGATGATTGTAATTCTGTGATTGTTGCTCATGAGGTTTTGCTGGATGGTTTACTTTATTGTCAATTTTTTAAATAAAATTTTCTTTGATGGACTTTCAAGTAAAACTGGGACTTTAAAAAAAAACGAAGGTGGAAAACCGATTTACAGAAGATTTCAAGCACAGTACAATGATAAGTCTTGTAACCACAAGAAAACATTGGAATGGTGCAGAAGATGTGTTAAAGAAGTCTGTACGTCTGTGATTGACGCTTCCAGCTGAAGAGGCTCAGAGCCTACGGCAGTCGTTCTCGTGAACAGTCAGCAAGTGGAACGCCTGTTCCTTAAAAATTGACAGATAACTTGTCGCCAACTTGCGGAAGGGAACTGTACACATAATCAAATGCACTTATTAAACAAAAAACACTTATTACTGCTACATTCCCTTCCCAGTCCAGACCTAACTTTACGCCATTTACACATGTTTTGTCTAACAACTGACTAAAACTTTCCTTTTAATTTTGCGAAGTTGCTTTGAAACATTGACCATTGTTAAAAGCGCTATATACAGTAAATAAAATTGAATGGGATTAAAAGTCCTGGTTTGACTTGAACACCCATCGTATTAGGAAAAACCTCCACTGTGACTAAAAATGGCTCTTCAGGTTTGACATGAAAACCAACTTACTGCTGTAGTACAGAAAAATGAATTAAATTAAAAAAGTTGAATCTCAGCTGTTGAATCTCAGAATTCCGTCATCCCTAGCACAACTGCTATATATTTCAATGGGACACATTTAAGTGCTCTTACGGGTATTGTATTTCAAAGAGACTGCCACTCAGTCGGTATGATCGTCTTCTTAGTTTGTCTACGTTGGGTGATCAGTGTTCAGTCTGATCTGATTGATATTCAGCTCACAGTGTACTTATAAAGACACTCAGGACAAACAGGGACTGATGGACAGAGAAGGGAGACATGGGTGGAGGAGGAGAACAACAGAGTGAAGGAGAAGTAAAAGTCATCCCTCTCTCTGGTTCAGTGCAGGGATTAATTGCTAATAAAAAATAAATGAAGAGAAGGTAGACTGGGGATGTTAAAAATCAGTTGTGCAAGTTGTAATGCTGTAAAATTTAATCATGCACATTCCAATTCTTCTCATAAAGATGGCTTTTTGTTCTGCAGGTAATTCATTCGTGGTTTATAGGAACCCGACAGACGAGTTTGATACTCAGATCATCAAACTTAAAGACATGAAGACTGGAAACATCTACATTGGTAAGCAGTGTGTATTAGTGTCAATTATAGACTAATGTGTCCTGTGCAGTGGGGTCTGAGTGCACTCCTAAGGGCGGCTTTTATACTTTCACTCTTTACTAATGTGAGCCCAGTGTGTTCTTTCCGATTGAGGGATGGAACTTATGTTTTGCAATAGAGGGTCTTTAAGTGTTTGTTCAATGATGTTTATGCATACGTCTGTCATCCATATAGATGTAATCTATTTATTTATCCATATTTCTTTAGTTTGATCTTCTTTCATCATTTTTGTTTTCATATACAGTAATATTGTAAATATTCTGTATTTTAATGTTCAGGTTACTCCGTCGGAAAAGACAAAGGAATACTGAAAAAAAATGTGGACACAATTGTGGCTGGAGCGCCACGATATAACAGTACGGGTTCGGTGATACTCATGAAGATAATTAACAAGGATGATGGCAGCAATAGAGAGCTGCAGGATTTGAATTTAGCACTGCATGGTGAACAGGTCGGCTCTTACTTTGGAAACAGTATCGCTATTGTCGACATCAATAATGACGGGTAAGGGCATTTCTCACGTGTGTCATTTCACACGTTTTATTTTTACATTTTCCACCTTTTTTCTCGTCATTTATGCCATAAATAGAAAATGAAACTTGATGCATTTACCACTGAAACTTGTGGGCACATGTGAGAAATCATATATATAGACAGTGTGCGTTGTCAGAAATATATATATATATATATATATATATATATATATATATATATATATATACTCTCTTTAGCCAAAAAAAATCATCACACTTTACCATCACAACTACATGTTTCTTAAATAATAATAGCTTAATAGCTTAGGCCATTGGTCCTCATCACTGCATTGGATCCTTATCATCTTTCATCAGCTGACTGGGATGCACATTATTAAATCATTTTAATACTCATAGCATCATTCAGTGACAACTCATAAGTAATAATTATTTACCTAAGCTTATTCTGTTAGCACTAAACTATAGAATCATACAGTAGATAATATAAAATCTCAGATTCCCAAACCAACTATTGGATTCCTTGTGTTATTTACATTAATATTTAATGCTGTACTATACATTCCTTTAAGCAGTGCGATGTAATAATGTAGAACTTATATGTAATGTTATACAGCATTTAGTTAAATAGCTTGTTTTACTCTCTTCTGAGAAAGAATTGAATGTGGAATAAACGTTTATCGTTCTATATTTTCACGCGCAGATGGAAGGAGCTAATCGTTGGAGCGCCGTTTTATTTCAACCGTAGGAAAGAGGAGGGCGGGGCTGTGTATGTGTTCATGAATGAAAACGGCTCATTCAAGCCCAAAACAGATCTGATGTTCATGGGACCAAGCGACTCAGGTTTCGGCATGGCCGTGTCTTCCATCGGGGATGTCAACCAGGATGGTTTCCAGGGTAATAATAATGCACTTTTTCTAATTATAGCAAACACCAGGCACAACGTTTCCATGCAGTGTTTCTGGTATTATGTCGTGTTAATGTATAGTAGTTGAGTGTAAGCTTTTTTTCTTTTCTTTTGTCTTTTGTATTCAAGCATTATTTAGTGGTCAGAAGGTAAAGGAACTGCACTGACATGGGTCAAGCAATGCTCCCGGTGTTTTGACCTTAAGAATCTGCTGAGGCATACAGTAGAATCTTTCCCTGCTTTGGACCATTATAGACTAATTGGATTCACCCCAAACGCAGTGCCAAGACAGCATTTTCATGACTTCATCCGGAGGCTTGAAAGTCCTGTTTCATTTCTTGTAATCTAAATGTGTCAGTCAGCCAGTTTATCATTATGACTGGAACATCATATTAAAAATTCATAGAATGTCCAACAGAACAAATCAACTTGCTCACAAATGCCATTTCATGACAAAAATAAATGAATTCTTTCAAAGTTGTATAGCTTCTGTAATAACCCTTCTTTAAAATCCTGTCTGCTCGTTAAAACAAGTAACATCACTAGCTAATGGTCACTAATTTACTACAGTGGAAACCTTGCATTGTAAGTAACTTGGTCTTCAAGCGTTTTGCAAGACGAGCAACATTTTTTATATATTTTATAATATATACAATTTATAATTTTATATTTTTTATAACTTGTTAAGCGTCACATGATCACAACTGAGCCAATAAATCTTTTCTCTCACATGCTGTGGGATTGTAAGTAACTGTCTCCCATGCTCAGTCTTAGTGCTTGTGCGTCACTAGTATAGTCAACATCCGTGACTATTACAACGCGTGTCCTGTTTACTATTATATTGTGACCACGTGTGTGGCATAAAGCATTTTTTTTCTTTATTTTGTGTCCAAGAGTAGTGATTGTTCTATAGTAACTGTACTGCAGCAATGGCCTCATGAAGAAAAAAAGTTAAAAAGGCTGTAGCAGTGCGGGAGATGAATCTGTTTAGGGAAGTGATTCCATTTGTGTGTGTGTATCTGTGTATCTGTGAACGTCGTAGCGCAGTAGCCCCCCTGTTCCAGCTTCTTCCCTCGTCTAACCCCAGTTCTTTTCAAAAGTAAAGTGCAGGTTACTTTGTATACTTTATACTTTCTATCTTACTTTATTTGTTATATTAATTATTTTTGTATGAATATTCTGGGGCTGTGAAACGAATCGTCTGAGATTATTATTTTTTATGGGAAAATTCACTTTTAGTGACATATGAGCGATTTAATATACAAGCACACTTCCAGAACAAATTATACTCGCAAGCCAAGGTTCTACTGTAAAACTGTTAAAAAGTTAACATAGGGGTCCCCTGGTGTGTCTTCTAATGCTTTAGGTTTTTTTTATACAAACTGCCTCTGCCAACAAGCTTGGGGAGGGGATTCTTCTTATATGAGGTCACAATAGGTGGAAAAGCTAATTAGCCTGTTCAAGCAGGGAATGTTTTTTGTCATCTTTTTTGTATATACATATACTGTACACAGTGGAGACCCCTTTGAATGGCTTAAAATAATATTGTATAACTGGTGCCTTTTAAACCAGTGTTAAAAAGTGATCGTGCAGCCTGTCGCTATTGAGAGAAATGTTAGTGTGATTGGAATGGTGCTTAACATTTACTCTTTCTCATTAATCCTCAGATTTTAGCCTTCTTTTCATAAACATTTTCACTATAAGCTTTGACAGCAGTATCTTTGCCGTTGCATCATTGCAACATTCGAACCAAACCAGTATTGCCGGAGCTTAATTTACACAAATTTATGCAAAGTCTGGAAAAATCATGTGATTGCCATTTTTAAACTGCTTTCGTATGTGAATTCTTCCTTTACTATAAAGTGCTTAGTGCCACTTTTTTATGTCTCTTCTTTAAAAAATCTTTGAATGCAAAATCTTTTAATGTTAGCCATCTTTCTTCATAAAATATTACAACCATTTCTCTTACATCTTTGCATAATAAAAAACCTGCAGTTTAAAAAAAATTTAATGACAAGGTAAATTTGATGTGTGATAATACTAACATTAGTGTGAGAATGAAAACCAAAGTTGATTATGAGAATAGACAATTTATGCCCTTTTCCCCCTGTTGCTGCCGTTTCTCTCAGCCGTTGCATACAGTGTTCTCTTGCCCCCTGGTGGTAATTGAGTTGTGGTAATGGTGCAGTATGTTCCTGGTTTAGATTTTGCAGTCGGAGCGCCGTATCACGACTCGGGCAGAGTGTATGTGTGGATGGGGGGAAAGGATGGAGTTTCAGCCAAACCAAATCAGGTAAGAATATTAAAACTGAACATTAGGGTAGACATAAAAAGTTGGTGTATATCCCTTATGTGTATATATTATGTAGACTTTTATCTGGACTTTTGATTAGTGTGTGTGTGTAACAGGAGTGGTGCTAGGTTTTTAAGCACTGTGCAGATTTACTGGCCTATGTTCATGGTTAACAATATCACTCCAACAGTATTCCAATAGTTAACAACCATACTGTAGCAACAGCTGAAATACAGTCAGTATTCATCAGTCACCTGATAAAGTGACCAACAAGTGTAGCTAAATGTATGTGTCTATAATCTGTTCGTGCAAATGCTTGATAAATGTGTGTTCAGGTGATTGAAGGCAAGGACGTGCATAATGGTGGTTTCAAGACGTTCGGTTACTCCATCAGCGGTGGTCTGGATGTGGATGATAATAAATATCCAGATATTGTGGTTGGGTCTCTGGACGATCGAGTGGCTTTACTACGGTCAGTGTCGTCACATCATTTGGATTTTCCCTTTTTAGTTAACATTGCATATTACACACAGAAATTATTTTCCACATTCCACATAAGAAATTCTTTTCCACATTCCAAATTTCAATAGTTTTAACGATTTCATATGGGCCAGCACGGTGGCTTAGTGAGCACAGGAACTTGGTTCGATTCTCTGCCAGGTTCGAGTCTTGGAGTTTGCATGTACTCCCAGTTCTTGGTGGGTTTCCTCTGGGTTCTCTGGTTTCCTCCCACAGTCCAAAAACATACAGATTAGGTTAATTGGCGTTTCCAGATTACCTGAAGTGTGTCCCGCAATGGATTGGCTTCCTGTCCAGAATGTACCCCACCTCGTGCTCTAATTGCCCTGGAGCTAGGATAGGCTCCAGGCCCCCCAAGGCCCTGTATACAGTATTAAGCGCTATAGACGATGAGCAACCGAGTGAGTGAGTGAGTGAGTGAGTGAGTGAAAGTAATCCCAAAAAAATAGTGTTAGTCTGCCGGATGAATTGCAACATGTAAGTAAATGTCCAAGCATGTAAAAATGAATGATGAAGTGCCCGACCATGTTGAAAAAAAAAAATCTTTCAAATGCATGGATGATATTACATGGGACGTAGCATCAAAATGAAGTTTTTCAGTGTGTGATTTTTTTTTTTTTTTAAAACACTCAAAACGTCAGGTTTAAAAGAGACGTGTCTAAGAGTAAAGCTGTCCACACGGGTGCATAATTGGATGTCAAGTGTAACAGTGAATAAAGATGTAATGAGATGCATCCAAAAACTGTTTGAAACACAATGCTGAATAAAAGATAGCACATGTGAGGGTGGATTTGATTTTGTAAAGGATTGCCGATGTGCTGTCTGTTATGTGCTGTTCTTCATGAATCCAAATCAGTTGCCATGGTAAGAATACATCATTTTGATTCATCTGGTACACCAAGGCGTAATTTTGACAGACCTTATAATGATATCTAAATAAATTGTATTATGTTTTCTGCTGCTGGAAACACAGAGCTTCTGAAATACGTGTGATACGTGCCCATTGGCTATAATAATTTGCAGGTGAATCATTTCCCAAAACAAGCCTTAATTTTAGTAAATCATGTTTTGGGTTCAAAATTAATCTGTTTGCCTACAAGCACCATCCTGTATCTTGCACTTTTATTTATTTATGTATTGTTATATATTTTTTGCTTCTGCTTTATCGTCAGTAAGAAAAATGATTTTGACAATGAATGTTTATTTCTTTTCATTTCCACCTCTTTGGACAACAATAGGAACAATCAAGTTTATTTTTCAACAGCCCCTGGTATAGTTTTTTTTTTTTCAAATGGTTGAGATGCTACTTTGTGGTAAAAATATGGGACGGATTTCATATCTGCCAAAAACGCTTACTGTGCTTACTGTATTAAAACACTCCGTATGAATTTAGCGAATATGTTCTTATCTGTCTACGTATGTGTCCATGCTGTCTCAACAGAGCCCGTCCTGTCATTCACGTGCAAAAAACTTTATCTGTGACGCCCCCCCTGGTTGACCCACTTAACTGCAATTCCTGGTATGCATTCACAACATTTACTCCATTGCTGCTTTCCACATATAATCAACATATAAGAAATTCCTGTATTTGGTGACTTTCTGACAATAAATACAGTGCATTTGTCTTGCATTCTACTGCATTAGTGTCCCTTGATGTTGGGATTGTTGAGCTTTACCTACGTTTATTTGTTGCATTACTGTCCGGTCCGATTAACCCCCATTATTAATTGCGCAGTTATTTAATGTATATAAATGTGTGTGTATGATTGTGTGTTTGTGTGTTGCAGCATTCAGGTGGAGGTGTGTTTCTCTTACGCAATCAGTACAGGACAGCCAAATTTTCAAGAGGACGTTAGTAAGTGCACTTGTTTTATACCCTATTCTTTTAAACCCATTTAAAGTAACAGTGAATGTACAATTTCTTACCAAAAAATGATAAATGTAGCTAATAAACCTAAATATGGACAATGAACTGCACAAAGGTGACCAGTCACATCAGATCTAGGTATTAAGTCACATGTTGGGTGATTTGAGATATTCTAATCAATTTATCTCAATTTAAGTAAAAATTTTATTTGTATAGCGTTTGCATATTTTCACATTCCTTTCCTGATTCAGTAAGCTCCAATTTGGTTTTTGACCAAGTTTAGTGCTATATCCTTATCTCTATCTTTATCTATCTCTATATCCAGTTACTGAGATATGGCCAGTGAGAGTTTGTTTAAAAAAAAATCCTTTTTTTTTTTACAATATTTAAATAAGGATTCCATGACGTAGTAAGAAAGCAGGAACCCTTAACCTCAACCCTCAACCAGTAACTTCCACAGCAGTCCGGATTTATAGCGAAAATATAGTGTTTATTAAAGATTTTAAAGTCTTAAGTATAAAATGATTTTTTTAGTATTAAAACTTTCTCAACTGTGTTGAAGAATCAGATCAATAATGTTTTTATCAGCTTTTTTTCTTGAAATTGAAGATTTTATACATTTCACCTATTGCCCTCTATTTTGCCATAAGCGCAACTTAATACCTGAGTCACAAATGTTTTGTGGGCATTAGAGCTAGTTTATTTCTTATGGTACGCTATGCAGCAAATGCTGTTTAAACGCACAACCACATCTCATTGATTTTTTTTTATCATAATAAACCTCAATTATATTACCTCAGTTCATAATTTTGTTCAAGAAGGTACAGTGAGTGAAAATGTGCTCTACCAAAAAGTTAAGTGTTTGCTATCAGGATTAAAGCATTTCGAAAAAGCATTAGATTAAGATAATGAACAGCATGTCACTTGTAGGAGTAATAGAGTAGAGCGATATACTGTATATGTATACAATATACTGTATATGAGGTTAAGACGCAGAGGAATGGCACTTCTGTGGCAGATTAATGAACTGTATTTCTTGTGCTTGTGTGTTACAGCTATAAAGTACACAGTGCTGGCTGATGTGCTGCACCGCTTGTCTCAAACTCGCGTCCGCTTTATTGACAATGATAAAGATGCCTACAGTGGGCTACTATCGATTAAATCACAGCGTTGCGAGACGAAGACACTTAAAGTGATAGTAAGGACGAAGCACACAACGCACCATGACATGTTGGATCATAATACACCGTGCACATCCCTGCACACAGGATATGTAAGGGATACAAAATAATTGTATTTAATTCATATCTATGTTTACAGTCTGTCCGTGATAAAGTGACCCCTGTAGTGTTCTCCTTGAACGCATCGATCTTCGAGCCTCAGATTAACAGAGTTCAGGGGCAGCTACAGAGCCTGAACTTGTTTCCCGTACTCAGTCAGGGGCAAACACTCACCGAGAAAGCGGAGGTGACCCAGTTAACATGCACTCCAGCCATGTCTTTCATACACATTATAGTTCATTATGCCTAAGTTCTGGGATTTCTTTCTTATTCTGTGTATCTGTCTATCCATCTGTCTCTCTGATCCCCACCCCTGAATGCAGATTAACTTTCAGAAAGCATGCGGATCTGATAACCAGTGTGACAGTAACCTGCAGATGACTGCCACATTTGCCACTAGCCAACAAGTCCTCCCTGTGTAACAGCCCCATCCGCACATAATTAACAATAATAACTACACATACCTACACCAATAACAAGATTAATAATAAAAAATTAGACTTCATGAATTTCTTTATGTACCAAATCTTTACTGTGTGTGTGTGTGTGTGTGTGTGTAGTCAGGATGGTCACCAGGTGCTGCAGTATTACGGCAACATAAGACTGAATCTTCTTGTTAATGTCACAAATTTTCCATCTCCGGGCCGATTAGCTGAAGATGCTCACAACACTGAGTTGAATGTCTCCACTTCTTCATCATTGATCTACTCTGGCGTCAGAACCGAGGACAAGGTAGACTTGTTTGCGAACCGAGAAATGGTCCAGAGATTTGTTGTTAGGATTAAGATTAAAGTAAAAAATGTAAATCTGTCATAACTGAGCTAGTCAGCTAATTAGGTCTCCTAGTTAGCTAGGTAGAGTTGTGTTGTAAATTATGTTGTATGTATGTAGGACCTTGGTCCTGGAGGACCGTTGTTTTGTTTCACTGCGTACTAAACTGTATATGGTTGGAATGACAATAAAAAGTTACTTGACTATATCACTTTTAGAGTGAGGTAGTAATGAGTCAGCTACTGTAACAGAAACTTGTAACTGTCCTGCATGTGATGGCATGCTCTGGTGTCCTTGGGCACGATTCTAAAAAAAAAATAGGGCAAAAACGAGATATCACCGTAAGAATACAATATATACGAAGAATACGGTAGCCACGGTGAAGCATGGTATTGACAGCTTTATACTATACCGCCTTTCCTCAGCTGAGGACTAGGACTTTAGTGAAGACTAAAATACTAATTAATTTATGGCAAAGACCAGAGGTACTAGACTTTTTATGTTTGCCTGTCTGTCTCTCTTACTCACCACATCTCTCTGTCTTTTTCACAGTTTTCTTTAGTTGTTTGCACTCCTTACAACAATTCCATCCTGTGCGAGTTGGGAAATCCGTTAGGTGCTAATCAGATGGTAAAGCCTGACATCACACACCGACATATATTTATCTTTAATTAACAGCTCGTGTAATTAATTTTAATCCCCTTGATACCTTCTGTCTCTGTCTTGGTGCTGAGCAATGACGTGTGTCTCTTTGACAGACCAGCTTTGTGATCACCTTCGAGATATCGACGATCACTCTCGACACAGACACGATCACTTCAACACTGCAGCTGTCCACGTGAGTGTGTGTGTGTGTGAGAGAGAGAAACTAATTAATTTTCTATTAATATGCCTTTTTTTATCGTCTTGTGTTCAGACTGAGCAGGCAGGACGACCTAATGCCGTTGACCAAAATGCTGCTAGTGGACTATACATTAAAGACCTCATTTCTAGTGTAAGTTACGTATCAGTTCCTATCAGTACAATACATTAACATTATCGAACAGCACTTCCCACTAATGCAATGAACACTCAAGTTCACAATCTTCCTTTTACCCTAAATGTAATTGATCAGCAAGGGCTTGCCAAAATGATAATATTGTTTGATATTGAAATTGATATTGTAATATGTTATGCCTTGAAATGTAGATAATGTAATGTACAGTTAAGTGTATAATGCTCTTGTGGCTGTAAGTGAAAAGTTTCCACATTTTATAGAGGGTGGAGGGTGGATATTAAAAGACATATGGGTGTGATGGCTATGTGTACTGTACTGTACATAAACGTAAATATACAATATTGTCTATCTATACAATACTGTATTAAAGTCTTGAATCACCCTGCATTTCTTCATAATAAATGAAATGATGTAGATTAAATTAAAGAAATAGGAACTAAAGTTTTACTATGTCAGGCTGTAAAGCTAAAGATACAATTTAAAAATTATAAAATTGTATACAGTATGTAACAGCCTCAGCAGGAACCTCATTTCCCCTCTTGTCTGTTTCAAGCACTGCTTTTAGCATCACCAGTATACTGGAATTTTAATGGAGAATTAATAAATGATCTATCTATCTATCTATCTATCTATCTATCTATCTATCTATCTATCTATCTATCTATCTATCTATCCATCCATCCATCCATCCATCCATCCATCCATCCATCCATCCATCCATCATTTGCTCCTATTTCTCACCGGCCCATACCTTACATTAGATGATTTTCATTCTTGGTCACTGTGTGGCTTTAAAAAAACATTCCTCTAAAAGGTCATGGACTGGACTGAAAATGAGGGGCAAAACATGGAGCCTGGAGAATATCACTTTATCCTGTATGGGGCCATGGGGGGCTCGAAGTCTATCTTAAGAGACTTAGGGTACGAGGCAGGGTTCATCCTGGACAGGGTGCCAATCTATCACAGACTTCTAGTATCAGTTACATCGAAATAGACGACAGGAATTTATGATGCAGTACACTCAAAAGTCACTTTAAAAGGATCACTTGTACACATGCTAATTCAAGCAGTTGTCCATTAGCCAATCATGTAGCAACAGCAGAGGCAGCACAATGCATTAAAAGTCAAGTGCTTAAGTCAATGTTTACATCACGCATTAGCATGGGAGGGAAAATGTGATCTCGTGGACTTTGACTGCTGATCCGCTGGGATTTTTTTTTTTTATGTACAACAGTTTCTAGGGTTTATGCAAAACGGCATTAAAAGCAAAAACATCCGTGCTTATGTAGGCAGAACCTCCCTGACGATTAAGAATGTAACTACTCTTTACAACCATTATTAGAGGAATACACAACAGCTCGAAGACAGCATTCTACTCGTAGCAGCCAAGAACTTGAATCTGATGCTATCCCGGGCACAGGCTTACCAAAACTGGACAGCTAATGAGTGAAGATCTGAATCCACTAGAGCACATTCGGGATGTGGTAGAGTGGGAGATTATAGTAGGTCTGCGCAACTGGGAAATCTAATGTATCAACATGGACCAGAACATTAATAGAGTGTTTCCCACACCTTTGTTAAATCCATGCCATGAAGAATTAAGGGCATGGAGCTACACGGAGCTTAATATTAATAAAGTGGTCGGCAAATGTACATGTGCATATAACTTAAATTGAATGATGGATCCTTACAATGGAGGTTGAAACATTTTTTTATGTAGACCAGGGATAAAACCAAACATGTTATTTGATGATTCCACCCAGTGTGTAGCATTACCATTACTTAACAGTGACACTACTTAATGTTCCACAGTATACCAGATAATTAACGCTCTGTAATGCTGTAATCTGCAAATTGAGTCCAGTGACTGACTATGTAGTAATAGCTTTGTGTGTGTATGTGTGTGTGCGTATGTGCGCAGTACTCCTTCCCGAGTTCAGACAGAGTTCAGTGGCAATGTTATTGGCGAATCAGCTATAAAGAGCACCAGCGAAATTGGCAGTCCGGTGGAGTTCAAATTTAAGGTGAGTTACACACTTCCTTAACCCCTAATCCATAAATCCATAGAAAAGCAGATGTACTTGTGGTTTAAATTACAAATCTAAAGTGTTTTAAGTCTGTCCTACTGGTTTCCTGGTTTCATGCTGTATTTCCTTTAACTATTTGACATGGCGCAGAAGAAAAGCTATAACAGTTTTTCGCTCAAATGGAAATGCATAAATCTGGCCCTTTAGGTAGTTTGCAGTTTAACTGAACAATTTATACATTTTTCTGCTTTTGGTTTCTATTCCACGGAGAGACTAAATAATCCATCTTATTAAAAAAGGAATATCAAATTTATAATGTTATTATAATAAAACTAGGTGGCTACAAAGTAATCAGTTCCAATCTCGACCATTGGTGGTGCTGTTACACTTACTTTCACAACAGTCCAAAATAATCTGTTTTACCAGCACATAATCTGGTCATCGTTTAAAAAAGTAAGCCTTATGTTGCTGTATTTTATCATTAAAAGCCAGGAGGATTTAGCACTAAGAGTCAATAAACAACTACAGCTTATGTAGTCTTACTGTTTAAGGATAAAGACCAACCCCTTTTTGCTCTAGCTGTTTGTTTATGCCTCTGGAAGCAGGGCTGCACAATGAATCAAATTATAATCTCGATCATGATGCTGGCCTCCCACAAGTAAATAAACACGATCGACCGATGCCAAAATACACGAGTGCAAGTGAGATAAACCAGGTAAATCACATCACGTGCACATGTGTATAAAAAAACCTAACAATAAAGTGATTAAAGCATGCATGTTTGTAGCTAATGTCTAATATAGGGGTCAGCAATCCACTGCTCCGGGGCCCCTGTGGCTTTGGAAAACAAATAATGAGGGTTTTTTTTATTTATTTGTTTTATTTTAGTTTTTTAGGTTTTTTAAATGGAATTCTAAATTTAAAGGTTATAGAATAGAATAGAATAGAATAGAATAGAATATTCTCATTAAAACATGTGGGAAGTCCAACAAAATTAAGTGCGTTACGCTTATTACACAAGATACACAAATTACACTCTACATGCTTTGACTAGACACTTAATATGAATTACGCAAGAAACAGTTACCTTTAGGGCACCAAAATTTACGAATATTGCACAGGTAATTTAAATTTACATATATTGCACAGAAAGTTGCACAGGAAAAAAATTATGTATATATTGAAATATACATTTATGTAAATTGCACAGGACTTTATGGTAATCTTGTAACATTAAAATAAAATTTGTTTAACTTTTTGTCGCGCAAAATATGCATCACTGAGCTTATTGGCCCCTAGGTAAAATAAAATTTACTCTGTAGCAGTTCCTTAATTTCATAAATGCAACACATTATATTTTATATATATATATATATATATATATATATATATATATATATATATATATACACTCAGCAAAAAAAAATGCATGTTCAATTAACCATAATCAATTAATTTACATGCACCTGTGGAATGGTCATTAAGACCTTAACAGCTTACAGAAAGTTGGCATCTAAAGTCATAGTTCTAAAAACGCAAGACACTCAAAGGGACTTGTCTACTGACTGTGAAAAACACCCAAAAAAAGATGCCCAGGGTCCCAGCTCATCTGCGTGAACGTGCATTAGGCATGCTGCAGGGAGGCATGAGGACTGCTGATGTGGCTAGGGCAATAAATTGCCATGAGACGCCTAAGACAGCGCTACAGGGAGACAGGAAGGACAGCTGATCATCCTCGCAGTGGAAGACTACGTGTAACAACACCTGCACAGGATCGGTACATCCGAATATCACACCTGCGTGAAAGGTACAGGATGGCCACAACAACTGCCCGAGTCACACCAGGAACACACAATCCCTCCATCATATATAATATTATTTTCATGTAAAGATACATTCATCTAAAGGATTATTAGGAACACCTGTTCAATTTCTCATTAATGCAATTATCTATTCAACCAATCACGTGGCAGTTGCTTCAATGCATTTGGGGGTGTGGTCCTGGTCAAGGCAATCTCCTGAACTCCAAACTGAATGCCAGAATGGGAAAGAAAGGTGATTTAAGCAATTTTGAGCGTGGCATGGTTGTTGGAGTATTTCACAATCTGCTCAGTTACTGGGATTTTCATGCACAACCATTTCTGGGGTTTACAAAGAATGGTGTGAAACTGGTTTTGACTGATTCAAACTGATAGAAGAGCAACTTTGACTGAAATAACCACTCGTTACAACAGAGGTATGCAGAAAAGCATTTGTAAAGCCACAACACTCACAACCTTTAGGCGGATGGGCTACAACAGCAGAAGACCCCACCGGGTACCACTCATCTCCACTACAAATAGGAAAAAGAGGCTACAATTTGCACGAGCTCACCAAAATTGGACAGTTGAAGACTGGAAAAATGTTGCCTGGTCTGATGAGACTCAATTTCTGTTGAGACATTCAAATGGTAGAGTCAGAATTTGGCGTAAACAGAATGAAAACATGGATCCATCATGCCTTGTTACCACTGTGCAGGCTGGTAATGTTGGTGTAATGGTGTGGGGGATGTTTTCTTGGCACACTTTATGCCTCTTAGTGCCAATTGGGCATCGTTTAACTGCCACGGGCTACCTGAGCATTGTTTCTGACCATGTCCATTCCTTTATGACCACCATGTACCCATCCTCTGATAGCTACTTCCAGCAGGATAATGCACCATGTCACAAAGCTCGAATCATCATTTTGACCCCCACAGTCACCAGATCTCAACCCAACAGAGCATCTTTTGGATGTGGTGGAACGGAAGCTTCGTGCCCTGGATGTGTATCCCTCAAATCTCCATCAACTGCAGGATGCTATCCTATCAATGTGGGCCAACATTTCTAAAGGATGCTTTTAGCACCTTGTTGAATCAATGCCACGTAGAATTAAGGCAGTACTGAAGGCAAAAGGGGGTCAAACACCGTATTAGTATGCTTAGTATCCTATAAGTATCCTTTAGGTAAGTGTATATATACATTAGCTGGAATGTAACACAACATGGATGTAAAAGCAGTGTAATGTTCCTGTGACAGTGCAGTAAAAATATTTTTGTCACAAAAAAAATCATAATAAATAATCATGATCTCAATACCACTAAAAAATTTTGTAATAATAATTTTAGACATAATCGTGTATCCATAAAAGGGAAGTAGATTTAAAAAACATATCTTCCCCAAATAAACATTTGTAATGTGTATTTATAATAATTATTATTATTAAGAAAAAATGTTTGCGATCATACAAAAACATACAGAAACTGAATCTGCTAGGAAGGATGAATAAATCAAAGGTATTTTGCATTTAAACAATGGCCCATGGTTAAGCATCTCTCTAAGGACCTCATTTGTGAACACTTGGAGGAGAGAGGGGGCGTCGAACAGACCATAGGGCATCACCTGATATTCATAGTAGCCTGAGGTAGCTAATAAGCAGTCGTCCATTTATCTTTGTTTGACATCCAAATTTACTTACACATATTAAGAATGTTTTCTTTGTGCATACATGCTCTAAAACTCCAGGTATAAGTGGTAAAGAGTAATAGTTTAAGCGTTACTGGACTGAGGCTACTGTAATTATTGTAAAGACGGAAAAAAGCAATTGTGCTGGTGGAGATTGCACATGGAAGTATGTAACCTTGTGGCACTTTCTCTGTTCAAGGAGAATCAATTTATGGAAATGTACAGTATTTCCACAGGAAATAGATCAATGGCACAATCCTCCCAATGCCATTATGTATGGATTATGTTTGTGGGGTTCATAAAATTATTTTACATTCAAAAGAAACTCTAACATTTTATTCTACACATTGTCCCTTGAACACCAGGATAGACAGACAGGCAGAAAGAATTCCAGATTCTTACCTATTGATTAAGACCAGGACATTCCCAGAACTCAGACCAATGCTTTCTGCTCTGTGTTTGCTATGGGGAAAGAAGCTGTCCAATCCCAGGTCCTGAAGCTATAAAGTCGCCCGTGACTATTACACTACCACCACCATGTTTGACTGTTGGTATGATGTTATTTTAACAGGTGTTAGTTTTACGGTAGATGTAAGAGGATGTTTTGCTGATAATCAAGATGTTTTTTTGGAAAATGTGAGACTTTTTGTTCTTTTTTGATCAGAAGTGGTTTTCAACTGAGAACTCGTCCATGGATGCTATTGTTGCCCAGTCTCTCTCTCTCTCATTCTCTCTCTCTCTCTCTCTCTCTCTCTCTCTCTCTTATTGTTGAATCATGAACACTGACCTTAACTGAGGCAAGTGAGGTTATTTAGATGTTGTCCTGCATTCTTTTATGAACCACTGGATGAGTCGTCAGTGTACACTTAGAGTAATTGTGGTAGGCCGGCCACATTACTGTTTTCAATTTATCTTCATATGTTGATGATAGCTCTCAGTGTAGTTCACTGGAGTCCCAAAGCCTTAGAAATGGCTTTGTAACCCTTTCCAGTCTGATATGTGTCAAATAGATAGAGTGTTTCACTTTGTCAGACAGGTTCTATTTAAGTGATTTCTTGATTCAACAGCTCTGGCAGTAATCAGGCCTGGGTGTGGCAAGTAAAATTTAGCTAAACTTATCAAAAAAATGTGTCCCTTAATAAATGAAATCATCATTTAAAAACTATTTTTTATTTATTTATTCAGGTTAACTTTGTGTAATTTTATTATTTCAATCATTTAAATGTGACAAACATGCAAAAAAAAAAAAATTTATAGGAAGAGGTCACCTGGTTTGTAAGGGTCTCTCTCACTCTGCCTTTTGTGTTCAGGTGACTACAGAAATGTCACAGGGCCGTCCCTATGTGCTCTATGTGGAATTTAATTGGCCGTTGGAGGTGGCGAATGGAAAGTGGCTCCTGTATCTGGAGGAAATTACAATGACTGGAACTTCAGAGTCTTCGTGTAATCCCCCAGGAGACATCGTCAACCCACAAAAGTTCCAGGTGAGACATGGACTACAAGGTCTGACTCATACTGAATCCGACACCTCACTGTTTAAATGACAACATAGATTAAAGCGCGTAATGTAAAGTCTCTATGGGGTAGTAATGTTTCAATTCTCAGAGTTAAACTCTCTTAGTTACTGGGTTACTGATCAAAGTGCTACTTGATCCAGGCATTTATTGTGTCTGAACCCAGATTTCTATCAAGCTGAAAAAAAAGGGGGGTTCAAGTCAAACCAGGACTTTTGTTTGTGCAGAATAACAGTACACAGTTATGAGTCTAAAAACAACCGTTATTTCCCTGTATAATCCCTGGCTACACTAATGCACTTATCCCAATGTTTTACCATTAAAGTAGAAAGTTTTCTCAGTTCGCCAGTGCCATGATCAGACATTCTGACTTTTCATGTCAAAACATTCCTTTAACTCATTGCAGATTTGCAATATGCTGTATCGATCGAAGGCAGAGAGCTTTCTCGGTTCCCAACGTGCACTAACCTTCCAGAAATGCAGGTGTTCATGAATAATTATGTTTGTAGTTGCCATAGACAGATGTCTCTATTGCAAGTTGGCTGCAAGCTATCTGTGGGTTTCAGGGATCAGGTGTTCAACTTGCTGAATATTCACAGGAACGACCGTAGTGGGCGCTGAGCCACCTCGAAGTGGTCGTGATCGTCGTTCACGGACGTACGGACATCTTTAAACCATGTGCACCATTAAAATTTTTGACTTGGACGCCCCTTGAATACGGGACAAATATACTTTTTTCCTCTGCTTCATCCTTGTTACAGTGGAATTAGTCAACTTTTAGTCATTTCACCTGGCAGCTTATTGTTTCATTTCCCTCTTTTTTTTTTATTTCTTATATCTTGTGTTTGTTTGGGGTTAGTGTTGTCTTGTTAACAACCCTTATGAATTGGTCGAGGAGCTGTCTTTGCTTTGTGCGAATTCCTCATTTGTAGGTGCTTGTAGAATTTGATTGCCTTTTGTTGTGTGTATGATTAATGACCGTAGGTCTAATTCCGCCCTGCAGGCATTGTCTTTTGCATTACTACGCAGTTTTTTTTCTTTTTCTTTTTAATTGTGCTTACAGTACTTTATGTGCCGAAACACTATTACATGTTTATCCTATTTGCCACATTCTGAATTGCTAAGCAGACATCGAATTTTAGTGCTAGAATGTCTTGTTTTACGACAGGGGATTCATCTCTGATCTAAGACAAGGAGCTGTAGACTTTTCCAATATGTGTTTCAGATATGTAATATTACCATGTTTTACTGTATTGTATGTTGCATACATTTTCATGAAATCAGTCAACAGCTATTAAACCTCCAAATAGTTGCATCGTATACTTTCTTTACATCTTTTCTTTTTTTTTTTTATTCCTTGCTTTCGTAGAACCCAAACATAATCTCACTTCCTTGGTTGTGATTGTTTGCTAGGTGCCAGGGAGAAACAGTCGGAGAAAGAGAGAGGAACCTTCTGTGGCTCACTTAGAAGCTTTGTCTTCTCTGAACCTGAAGAGCGGCCGCAGGAAAACTGACCATCTGGTCAGAACACACACATAACCACACACACTCACACACACACACACATAGAAAGAGCTAACACCTGTATTAGGCAGTTACTAGGCAACGTTATGAAGGATTATGTCATTTTCTGTATTAATGTAACAGCAGCTATAAAAAAAAAAAAAATCAGAACAAGAGTAATGTTGTGAGCAACATGGCTGTGTAAGAGGGATGGAAATGTGATGGGAATGTGTAAGTGAATAACGTGAGACTGGTGTTGATGTTGTTGTTATTCGCTGCAGAACTGTACATCAGGCACCGCAAACTGTAAAACCTTCAGCTGTTTCTTACGCAACATGACGAAAGAAGCGGAGGTGACGGTGCGGGCAAGGCTGTGGAACGGCACCATGTTGGAGGTCTTTCTCTCTCACAAGCACACACACACACACACTTGGTTATATGCTGCCATACTGAACTTTACTTTAACCAACACCACCTGTAGTATCAGATACTACATTCTGTTGTACATTAAACATTCAATCTTATAGTCTACATTATTTTTAATACTCTACTGTACTCTAATACAATGCTTTACTGTACCATATACCATAACACCGTCTAGTATTTTCGAATACTTTTTGGGCTATAATACCCTCACCGGCCACTTCATTAGGTACACCTTGCTACTGTAATACTGCATTAGACCCCTCTTGCCTTCCGAACATTGTTGCAGCATAAATTGAGACTCATCAGGCCATTCAATCTTCCCAACCCAATCTTCCATTGTCCAATTTTGGTGAGCTCATCTGAAGTGCTTTAAGGTTTTTCCCTCAAGGATGCTCTGTTGCATGCATCAGTTGTAATGAGATGTTATTTAAGTTACTGTTGCCTTTCTATCAGCTTAAACCAGTCTGGACATTCTACCCTGAACTCTGACCTCATCCCGAGAACTGCCAATCACTGGGTATTTTCTTTTTTTCCCGCCTGTCCTCTGTAAACCTTAGAGAGGCTTGTGAGTGAAAGTGCCAGTAGATCAACAGTCTCGGAAATACTCAGACCAGCACGCCTACAACCATGCTATGCTCAAACCCACTTAAATGACTCCGATCCTCCCCATCCTGATGCCTGTTTCAAACTCAGCAGATTGTCTTGACCATGTCTACATGCTTAAATGCATTGAGTTGCATTGAGTGATTGGACAGTTCGATATTTGCATTCAGAGAGATGTTGAGCAGGCGTGCCTAATGAAGTGGCCGGTGAATGTATTAAAAATACAATGGTTCTACAATCTATAATACAATAGAATACTCCTCAAAGGCTATTGTACAACGCAATACTTTTAGTATACTGTATTTTACATTGAATTGTTATACATGACTATATATATATATATAACACATTACTTTGGATAAGGCGTCAGAATATTTCATTATGCTGTGCAATTATAATACACTGACACTATCGTATATTTATTTATATACCATTCTCTGTAATTCTTTATTATAATATGCTACTACTGTTATACTGTACAACAGTGTATTATGCTATTTATAAAGATTTAAAGGACATGATAGAAATATTGGCAATCTACACTGCTATTAATCACTGACTGATGATTAATTAAGCTGCGTCGTGTATGCATCTGTGTTGCCTGCAGGATTACAACAAAGCTTCACTGATTATTATTATGGGAGAGGCAACACTTAAACTCCAGACAAACAGATCAACCATCCATCTGGACAGTAAAACCAGTAACGTGACGGTATGTCCTTCTCTCTGCTTTTTTTTTTTTTACTTCATCGCTGAATACGACATGACACGCTTGACATAAAGCAACATATGTAAACTGAAACCCTCCTCGCTTTACGCGTTCAGTTCTCTGTGGAGGTGACTCCTGCCATTCAGGATGAGGTCGAATATAAAGTTCCGCTGTGGATCATTATTGTCTCGGCTCTAGCCGGAGTGCTCCTGCTCGCCCTCATCGTCGTGCTCCTGTGGAAGGTATGTACACTAATCAGAAAATATTAAAAACAAATATCCTCCTAGGGACACTCGATTAGCCGTTGTTGTTTATGGAAGAGATGCTGAACATTTATTGGAGGCACCAGAATCGAACCCACCTCATTAGGAGTTAATAAACAGCAATTACTGTACTGTGTTTTTGTTTGTATTTTCACCACAGGAGGTTTTTAGGATTAGTCGTTGGCCTGTGAGTTACTGCTTCAGTGTAGGCCCTTTTTCTGCAGTGCAGATGGGTTTGTCGGTTTAGCTAGCTAAGCAGAGATGGCCTGGCATTAGTGATAAAAGGGAGCATTTTATTCATGCATGTGTTTTTGTTTGGGCGACACGGTGGTGTAGTGGTTAGGACCATCGCCTTGCACCTCCGGGGTCTGGGTTCGACTCCCAGCCAGACTTGATTTCTGTCTCTGTGTGCGTGGAGTTTGCATTTTTCCCCTGTGCTTGGTTTCCTCCGGGTACTCTCCCACAGTCCAAAGAAATGCAGCAGGTTAGGCTAATTAGCGTTTCCGAATTGCATTCATGCATTTGTATTTTTATTTGCATCTGTATGCAATGTTTTCCAGCATATTTACAGTAGGTACTGTAGATATGAGGGCCATTCAAGTCAAACTGGGACTTTTAGAATGGACATTTACAGAAGACTCCTAACCGCAGTAAAACATTTGAATGGTGCAAATGTTTCAAAAAGGGCCATACATCCGTGAAAAACGATCCCAGCCTAGGTGGCTCGGAGCCCATTGCAGTCGCTCCCTCGAAGATTTATCGAGTGGAACGTCTGATCCTTGAAAATGGACCCATAATTTTTCGCCAACTTGGAAGAGACACGTCTGTCTGTGAGGACTGTACACATCATCATTGACCAATTACACACCACATGAATTCGATTATTGCCACATCTACTCTTCAGTCCTGGACTTTCTTCAACACCGTTTACACAAGTTTGGGCCGTTAAGGCAGTTCCCGGGAGGCCAGTGTTACAGACATGAAGCATAAGGTCTGATCATGGGTTTGGCGTACTGAGAAAACTTTCTATACCTTTATGATATCCGAGCACTAGTGAAATGCTGGAATACAGTAGGTGCATTAGTGTAGCAGGGGATTATATAGACAAATAAAGGGATTTAACTTCTTTTATTCTACACAATCGGAAGTCCCGGTTTGACTTGAACGCATCTGTGTATGTATTTGGATTGGAACCTCAAGTGGGTGTCCCTGTCCATGAAAACGGAAATAGTGTGTGTGTATGTGTGTGTGTGTGTGTGTGTGTGTGTGTGTGTGTGTTGGGGCAGGGGTTGCAGGTAGAAATGTAATTTCTGTCTGTATGATGAGACAGTTGATCAACCTTATCTACCTCATTCAAGTTTATATTTGGTCTTAACATAAGATGTTGGCTGAACTCTTTGTTTGTTTTTGTTTTTTATTCTAGCGCACTGATTTATTAGTATTTTTATTTGCCCTTGTATTTCTAACATATTTAATTGATACTATTTAAATAGATAAAAAGATAGATGGATAGATAGATAGATAGATAGATAGATACTGTAGATAGATAGATAGATAGATAGATAGGTAGATAGATACTGTAGATAGATAGATAGATAGATAGATAGATAGATAGATAATTTTGTGGAGTTCTGCAAGTCTTCCAGACTATGACAGATAAAAGCTGAATCCAGCCTCCTTAACTTTGTCCCATTTATGATCATGTTGAGTGTGTGGAGCTGTACTTGACTGTTTCTGAATTTTTTTTTCTTTTTTTATTTAACCCCTTTCTTTCCTCAGTGCGGGTTTTTCCGGAGAGCGAACACTAGAGAGATTTATGAGGCGAAGTCACAGAAGGCTCAGATGAAGACACAGCCGTCTGAGAAAGACAAACTAACCGAGGAGGAATGATGATCATGCAGACTAGATTACTGTATTACTGGGTAAAAACAAACAAACAAACTAACTAAGACTTCCTCCTGCAGAATAAAGCACGCTTCTCTGATCTGCTGCTTCCTTTCAATTCTTACGCTCTTTCTTATCCTGGGTGCAGCAGCATAGGACGATCGTCTCCGGTTTCGAAACGGATTTCACTTGGAATGTCGATAATATTTGGTCGCTAAATAGTACTTTTTTCTTTTCAAAAAATGCAAAATGATAAGTGTGTATTACATCTTACTTGTTACCATAACAACTGACCACTGCCTGTTGCTGTGAGTCAAAGAATTTTATTGGACTATGAAATGTAAGAGTTACTAGCCCTTGGACACAACCACAGCTGTGAACAGATTGACTCCCAGTGTCATCATTTATTCTGCACATGCTCTCACTCCGCCTTTATGCACAGCACAACTGTTATGCCTCGGTCTAAATGTTACTTAGGAAGCGTTACCCATATTCAAATTCAGGCTGCGCGGCGCTTTTTTTTTTTTTTTTTTGGACTAACCATTCGGTGTGTAGTTCAGTTCTGTGTGTTTGCAAGATCGTTCCTAACCAGAGGGTGTTTTTTTTAAACAGTGTGGAATGCATCAGCTTTAAACACAAGCACTTACCTTTAAGCCCGAAAACAATGAGCAATAGAGAACATGGATTAAAAAAGGTGATTTTTTTTTCTTAACTGTCAGAAAGCAAAGCAAGCAGTGTACAATATTGCAGCATTAATAGTTCTACCTATAAGCGCAAATCACAAATGCTCAAAACTTTCATTAAAAAATATGCCTTTCATTAGTCATTATTCAATATTTTATAAAATAGCACTTGATCCAGTGCGTTCATTTATTATTATTTTTTTTTATTGATGCACTAACAGTCAATTGTGCACACGACTTAATGGAAGAGTTCTGGTTTGTATGTCTTTGTATGCCAAGTATCTCTTTTTTTCAGATCTGAGGTGCATATAAGCGCCTTAAAATAGGTCTTGGTTGTTATAAATTTTTTCATTAGGTTTGTCACCCGTAAAGGGAATCAAACAGCTAGTTGAAGTGAATGAAAAGAGTTAAATTTGTGCTAAATATTTGTATATGTCGCCATGCACCTCCAAGTCTTGGGTTTGATTCCCGTGTTGGGTTTGTGTGCATGGAGTTTGCACATGTTCTCCCCGTGCTTGGTGGGTTTCCTCTGGGTTCTCTGGTTTCCCTCTACAGTCCAAAAACATGCGAATTGGACTAATTGTCGTTTCCAAATTGCTCATAGTGTGCCTATCACAGTTGTAAAAATGGGAATAAATACGATGGATAATGTTGGCCTTTTCAGTCCCTAGTTGGACTACAGAGGTTCCTAAATAGATGGATAGAAATTTACTGTATATATGATATATATGTATATGTATATTATACTAATATCTGTTTAGCTCATCTATTATACTAATATCTATTTAGCTCAGTGGGATTGCTAAGGCTTTATACGAGTATCAGCTGAACTTTGGTTTTTCCTGGTGAAAAACTTCACGATCGGTTTGCAGAGCAGGAAAATTTGTAACAACCAAGACCTATGCTACTTATATCCACCTCATTTTTTTTCATTTAAGACAGACTTGAAAACACCCGAACTATCCCTGTAATGTGGCCATGAGACATGCACGAGTAGGCGTTTTTGTTATGCTTTTGATTTGCTATCATAGGTTGTTGAATTATAACAATAATTCCACCGATTTTTTGTTGTTGTTAATTCAGAGTGGTTTCCTGTAAAGAAAACATGTCCTTGGTGTGAAGAATAAGAAGACTGAGTGCTGAGATAGTTGCACTACGCTTAATAGTGCTTCTGGCTTTAACTGATATCGCAGTAGGAGAAAAAAATAATTCAGGGTCAGGATTCTATACAACCACACCTGTGTTAGAGGCAAACTCCGTCTAGTCGGTCGTTCTGTATGAATGGCAAGAGGCCCATTTTCAGTGAGAGCCCTATTCGCTACTCAGTTCGGAATACAAAATGAGGATTTGTCAGTTACCATTAAAACTCCAAACCTTTTCCGTGCTGCCATCCATCCTTCTCTGTCACATTAGGTCTTAATTGTCATGGATTTATATTGGAATACCAGTTCATTCATGACTGTTGGGATATTTAGTTACCACCCTTACTTACCCTTAGTTACCACCCTTACTTACTGTACATATGTTGTCCTAACAGCTGTGTATCTTTTTTATGATTAACTATTATTACACTGTCTCTTTACTCTTTTTTATCTTCAAGCTGCACCAAGACACTCACTTGCTTTTTTTTGTTTTACCATATTATGTTTTCTCTCTGTGCATGTTTGTTTTTTATAACCAAAAACCAGTGCATTAACAGGGTTTCACTGTGTAAGTTGTGCATCATCCTGTAATAAGTAATCAATATGGAAATGAACATACAGTACAGCAAGCAAATGAGCTTAGAATGTGTTGTGGAGCTGAACAGTCCAAGACAGTCTCCTATTCTCTAGAACCAGAATATCCAACGACAAATCATGATCATAATCATAATTATAAGTGTTTTCAGCATAGAACAAGCAAGCAATATACCCTTCTTTTTTTAAATAAACTACCGACCCAAGCAAGCATTGAGAATAACGTAAGTAAAAGAGCTTTTTATTCTCTTATCACTGGACTATTCTAAATAAATGCACTTTTTCTTTTTCTGAGAGATTTTGAAAAAATCTTGTATTTATTCACTTTGTCTTCTTTACCACTGTGACCTTATCAGAAAAAGCCTACAACATAACATTAAAATTCAGCATTAAAATATATAAAAAAAGCATAAATCTGTTCAAGGGTCCTTTCATAGGACATGCATTAGACAATTTGTCAGACAACTGGCTGTGCGCAGATGAACCAACTTGCATGGCATATTATTCGACTTCAATCTTTGATAACCAAGATAAATACAATGTGTAAGATAAAAAGATTAATAATTAATGTTATATAAAGGTTTACAAAGTATGTGAAATGGAATTATTGTCATTTATTATAGTATTACAGTATTGACAATTTTAATGTGCCTAAAATACTGTATTAACACCAAAAAAAAAAAAAAAAATCTGACCGTTTATGTCTTTATTGGGAGCAGCATAAAAACCTCATAGTGCTAGTGGAAAAAGTATTTAAATCCTTGAGTTAATGACCACAAAAACGCTGATTAGAGTCAGGTATTAGTATACCTGGTGTCTTGTTAAGAAAATGAGTTTAGAGGTGTGTAATAGAGCTACTTTGACTGATAAAAACAATTGTTGATTTACATATAGGGAAAGGGTTAAAAAGAGATTTCAAAGACTTTAGAAATTCACCAGTCTACAGGTAGGCAAGGCAACACGGTGTTATAGTGTTTAGCACTGTTGCCTTGCACCTCCAGGGTCTGGGTTCGATTCCGGGCCAGGCTCGATTCCCGTCTCTGTGTGCATGTTTTCCCCGTGCTTGGTGGGTTTCCTCCGGATACTCGTTTCCTCCCACAGTCCAAAGACTTGCAGAATAGTCTAATTGCCATTCCCAAATCGCGAATTGTGAGTGAGGATATGCGTGTGCCCTGCTATGGATTGGCACCCTGTCCAGAGTGTAACCCGGACTGTGGCTACTCTACCAAGAAGTGGGCGCCCAGTCAAAATGACCCAAAGAGCACAACGAAGACTCATCAGTGGTGTAAAGAAACAACACTGAGTGACAGCCAAAGATTTAAAGGCATCATTGTAACTGGCCAACATCTCTGATCATGAGTCTGCAGTGCATAAAACATAAACTAGCAGGGTGTCCATGGCAGGACACTACAAGGGAATCCACCGCTTACTAAGAAGAACAGTGTGAACAGTGTACGCCTAAAGCTTGTAAACGAGCACATAGACACTCCAGGCGGTATTGGCAAAATGTTTTGTAAAACTAAGATTGAACTATTTGGAAAGAACACGCAACACTTCTTCTAACGTAAAAAAGGGCATTGCATATCATCACGAAAACATTCTCCCAACCATATAGTACGGTGGGGGAAACATCATGATTTGTGTCTGATTTGCTGCATCAGGGCCTGTCCAGCTTGCAGTCATAGAGGGAAAGATGAATTTCTAAGCATATAAAAAAATTCTGGATAATGTGAGAATGTTTGTACGTCAGCTGAAACTCTGTAGAAGTTGGGTGATGTACCAGGACAATGACTCAAACAAAATCTGCTTGTTACAGTAGGTGGCCAAGTCAGAGCCCAGACCTCAACCTAATAGAGAGGCTATGGAGTGACTTGAAGAAAGTCATACACATGAGACGTCCAAAGAATATGACAGAGCTAAGGCAGTTTTGCCGGGATGAATGGCATAAAATTTCTCTTGAACAAGGTGCAGGTCTGATCCACAGATAGGCGAGGATGCGCCTGGTTGAGGTTATTTCTGCCGAGATGGGTCAACCTGATATTAATTCCAAGGATCCACTTACTTTTTCCTCTACTATTTTAAATGAGTGTGTTCAATAAAGACATGAAAGATCAGATTTCTCTTTATTATTACTTTAGGCACATTATATTTGTCGATATTCTTGACCTAGATGAATATTAGATCACATTTTATGACAAATTAATGCAGAGAACCCCAAAATTCCCAAAGGTTCACATACTATTTCCTGCACTATATATAATATTTAGTAGCATTAAAAATATTTTGACGACAGGATATATTGTTCTTTTTATATTGTTCTTTTTTTTAAATCGGGACAAACATATTTTTGTTAATAACTACGAGGGGTGTTCAAGTCAAACCAGGAGTTTTGATTATAGAATAACATCTTTCGTCTCATAGAGTTATGAGATTAAAGACTATGTTATTTTTTTTATATAATCCTCTGCTACACTAATGCACTTATCCCAGATTTCACTAGTGCTTGAAAACCATCACTGTAGAAAAATTCCTCATTATACTAGAGCCATGATTGGACTGCCTGCTTCACATCTAAAATGCTGGCTTCGCAGCAACTCCTTTAAAGGCTTGGAGTAACTTTGACAACAGCTCCCAGCTGAGTTTCCGTAATGTGCAAGCGGTGTTGAAAGTTTACGGAAACGACAGCAGTGGCCTCCGAGCCACAGGGGGCTCTGAGCTGGAATGCACGTGGAAACTTCTTTTAAAAAGTTTGCAATTTTTCAAATGCTTTCTGCAACAATAAGTGGCCCCCATACTGTGCTCGTAAATATTAATCATTTTTTATGACTTCATTCACAAGTTCCAGTTTGACTTGAAACCCCCTTGTATGGTTGAAGTTAATTTAACAGTACCTATAGAACTAGTATAACTGATAACAGATACCACCAAAGTCGTTGAGTTATTTAAGTGCGCAAGATTAGAAGATCGTTATTAAATACATCTGTGTAAAAATAGCGTTAGTACCCATCATTGATGGTTAAAGAGTTTTTAGAAATAGTTAAAAGGTTACATCTAAAAATAAGCAGATCAGCTTAACTGTAGTCAGTGATATTATTATTAGTATTTTATTTTGAAGTAGATTAAATCCAACGCATAACTGTTCATAATATTGCTTTTACCCAACATTTTGATCTCACTTAAGGTGCAGATTAAACTTCATTCAGTACTGCAAAAGTTTCATTAAATTCTGTCCAAAGTTTGATTTAAGACTTACCCACAGTTTGACGCATGTGCAGTACCTTGTCAAAACTTTCAGTTCATAATCAGGCACAAAACTTCTAACCTAATTTCTGGCGCAAGAAAAGTTTCAGTTCTCATAGAGTACGTTTCATTTTTTGTCGCATGTTCGTTTGTGTTTTGCGAGGATTTAGGTGCCTTATAGTTGCATTACGGTAGTTTCGGTGTCTTCTGCATACTCTGTGTTGTGTGACGCATATAGCCACTCCCATCCTGAGGGAAAAAGCACTATATTTGTCTAAAACAGTGCTGGATGCTGTGGCACATAACCCCTCATAACATCCCTACTACTAAATGTTTTGGTTTTATTTATGGCACACGTTTAACTTCGGGCAAATACCGAAGGACTAGCAAGGTTTCATTAAATTATGTCCAGCCAGTTTTGCATGATGCTGTGACAAAAAAAAAAAGAGTTCTGACGAATGACCATATAATTGTAAAACCTTTGTTTAGACATAACACATTTAAGGAGAATGAGCAAGCCACAACAGACGACTACATTACAACAAAATGTACCACTTTTTTGCCTAAGAGGACTAACGCTAAAAGTAAATTCAAATTAGCTGTTAAGTTCTCAATGCCAGTTTTGAAATTTTGTGCAGTCAAAATCATTGAATATTCATTAGGAAAAACTGAAACGTTTTAATTATAATAAACAGGCATTTGCAGTGAGGTGCAAACTAACATTTTTTTTTGTCTGTAACAGGCTGAAAGCTGTTAATGTCATAATCACACTTACTCAGGATCCCTGCAGTCTTAGTTTCACCATGCAGTATTTATTTGATATTCTATGGAGCTACATTATATAAAGTGCATCTAATAGGGTGGATTTCAGATTTGGATCTGAAATCCACCCTATTTAAATATTTTATTTAAGTTCTAGTTTTATTGTATCAGCGCAGGTAAGTAGAAATGACTAGAATAACATTGTTTTGCATGAATAGTTTATAGTTAGCTATAAAGATGTTCCTAAAAGGTCATCATTATGATTTTTTTATGACTACACCTTTTCACTTACTTTTTATTTGATATTATCTATAATATTGATAACTGCCAATCATTTAGCACATTCTGAACCTAGGTGACACCTGATACAGCACTGGAGGTCTTTTGCAGAATGAGAAAAAGCAGGGTAGATCTGGTTTGTAAACAGAAAAATAGCATTTCCCATAAGATTTAGTATCTTATTTTAATAATGATTCGATGGATATGACCAGTCCATACAACAGTTTAACACAAGTTTATTTTTTTCCTTTTTTTCTATGTTTTTCAGGAATTCTGATGTTTATTTAATTTTTTACCAATTAAAATGGTATAATAATAATGATAATTATAATATTATTATTATTATTATTATTATTATTATTATTACTACTATATGTACAAAAAGTAATGCAAAGGTGGGCAACTTTTTTGTTGTTGTGACTTATGTACGTTGTTCAAATTGCACACGTCAGAAGAGTAGCTCTTCCTATATTATACAAAGGTATTACTCAACATTGTCTTCATCACAAGCGATGCATTTGCTCCATCGTTGAACCCAACTCAAAAATCCTCTTTAAAAATCCATTTTGTCACATATGATAGTCTCGCACCGTGTGGTTTTTCTTTCTTTAAACTTTTTCATCCAACTTGTCAATGGTGCCATCTCCGTAAACTTTCTGTAGCACAGTGGGAGACCATCAGCTGCGACAAAGGTTTTTTTTAAAGGGTACTCGAGAGTTGGGTTTAACAATGGCGCAAGAGCATCGCTTGTGATGGAGACTATGCTGAGCAGTACCTTTGAATAGAGAAAGAGTTACTCTATGCCATTTGAACAACTTACTGTACGTCAGTTAATAAAATAGTTATGCTACCTTTTGCGTTACTTTTGGTACAGCCCTTGTATTATATCATATATAGAGCCTGCAGTTTTAACGGGGGCATGTAGACTTTTTATGTCTACTGCATATGCAAAGATTAGTTGATCATAGATCATGTTGATCCACTCATTGGTTGGTGGTAGACCATCACCCAAAATGCATGAGCCTGTAATTTTATGCAGCATATTCACTCACCAAAGGGAAAAATGAGTCATACTGCTCCTCCCTCACATTGGTCATTGCCACATCATTTTCTCTTTCTCTGTTATTTGCATAAAGTTTAAATCTACTTTATTGCCTTGCTCAGCACTGCTCACTTGACCTTGCCTATGGCCACATCTCCAACTGAAATGAAAATGAACCCTTTCAACCTCTTTTTTTTCTTCAACAAAGCACACATGGTGTGAAACATTATCATTGATAATTACGTTTTAATGTCATCATGCATGACATTACCTTTAGAAACTTTCACTGTTCAGCTCCATAACAAAAAAAAAGAGTTTGGAAAATTATAATACTAATTAGGCTAAATGTTGTAGCATCCTTTTGATTATGCAGAACTGGTTGGGGATTAAGCTTTAAAAGGCTGCACTTATGACAAAGCACTCAACACTCTTTCTCTTTGTCTGTGTGTGTGTGTCTGTGTGTGTGTGTGTGTGTGTGTAGTGTGGGTTCTTCAGGCAAGCGCTTTATTTTCGGACCATGCCCAAATACCATGGGGTGAAGACCTGTAAGGAGCAGCGCTTCCTCATTGACGACGCTAACAAAAAAAAGCACTGGATTACAAACTGGACCGACACACAACAATGACTTCACACACACTTATGCACACACACACACACACACACACATACATACTGTACACACAAAAATGCGTTTTTTTTGTTTGAGGGGCGGTTCATACAGTCCATGCAGTATTCCTTGGCTCGACGAAAGACGCAACAACCATGTACTGTACAACACTGACACACACTTTGCAAACTATGTGACTTGATGCACACTCCACAGTTTTTATTGATAGGTTTAATATCACAAACACAATAGAAGTCTGGTTTCTCAAAAGGTATGACCAACTGTTATGTATAAAACAGAAGAGGCGGCTATCTTGAAGCCAAATCATTTCGTTCGTTTAGACCCGCAGTTTAGAACCGGTCGATGCAAGCTTGCCTTGCAGCTTCAGTGCATCTAACAAATGAAAAAATGTGCAGTGACTCAGGAGGTTGTGTATTCACACCCCAGATGATGTGAATTCTGTGTTACTGTATGAGTCTTGACGTATGTGTGTGGGTGTGTGAAAAATAAATAACGTGCTTGCAGTCCTTGACGGACAATACAAGCACTGCGTTAGCATATAAAGCATATAAAGGGCGCTATTCAGAGGTGAAGACCAAAGACCAAAGTTAAGTTACATCCTATGTGTAAGCGGGGAAAGTTATGCATATTCAGAGTTTGCTTCACAGAGCTGCTTAATTGTTTTTCTCATGGCCTTCTTCAGATAATGACTCTAAGGTCATCATCTTTTTCCTGTAGAAACACTCAGGATAAACAGGATATACTGTACTTAATTGGGATAATGAATTCATAATGTGTGTGCCTAATATAATCTATTTTACTACGCTTTTGATTTTATATTTTAATTATTATTTTAATTTACAAATATTAATTTGCAAAACAATGCAATTAGGCTTAGAACTCATTTTATGTCATTCATAATGGAAATGTGGTCCTAGAAATAAGTAATTATGATGTAATCCTTTCAAAAACAGCTTTCATGCATTTTAAAGGCAGGATACTGTTAAACAATTCATTGCATCTTATCATAATTATATTTAATATTGGCCAATAATTGTCAAGTGTTTAGAGTGGAGAAGGATACAGTTGCAGGAAAAAGGTGTAATAGGTTTGCAACATGCGGTGCTCAGCGCTGAGTAAAGGGTTAAAACCATCAGAATGCACTCTTCCTGAAGTCCCTTCACTGGTAGAGCTGGACAGGCATCAGTCTCTGTAAAAGTGAGGCTGCACCAGGGAGGAGGGACATGCACCATGCACCTACTACAGAGAGGGTGATCAACATCCTCTGCTGAGCCGGAGGGCAGAGTGCTGATTTCAGTAGAGCAGGAAGGTGAAGGCAGGGTGACCTCTTTGGAGCCAGGAAGTGGCTCTAGCATTATGTTTTAGAAGTCAGCAACACTAGCATTATGTTTTAGAAGTCGAAAGCAACCCCGGGACATCATCAAACCTGGGGTTCTGAAGAAGCCAGGTGGTGTGCCATCATAATGTTCTTAAAGCCAGGGGGTGGTGCCATTATGATCCCCTTAAAAGTCAGACGGTGCTGCCATTATAATGTTCTCAAAGTTGGACAGTGTTGCCATCATGATGCTCTCAATGTTGTGCCATCTTAAGGGTTTCAAAGCCAAACAGTGGTGCTGTATTGATGTTCTCGAAGCCAGGTGGTGGTGCCATCATGATTCTTTAAAGGACAGATGATGGTGCTATTATAATGTTTTTGCAGCCAGAGGTGTTTTCATCTTTATGTTCTCAAAGTCATATATCATGGTGCCATCATAAGATTTTTAAAACCAGCTGCCAGAGGTAGCACACCATCTTTAAAGATGCTAGCTAGTGCGAACAGAACATGTTTAAAGTTAGGAGGTGTCACAAAGCAAGACATGGGATGAACAATGCGTAACTGGACAAAGCAAGTCTTATATTGCGATATGAGCCTCCTCACCCTGGACATTTTTGCGCTCTGTGTCATCAGCCCTTGATTGGCATGTGGAAGCCAACCTTACAACCCTCCTCACAAAGGACAACTGCACTTTGTCGCCTCTGCTGACTCACCAGCCACAGCACTGAGCATCGTCAATAGTCAAAAACTTTGGAATATGGCATACTGCTTTCTCTTGCCCAACTCCAAATTTCCCAAAACTCCCTAGGCCCATGCAACCCAGATCCCCGCCAATTTTCATTTCAATTCCATCCAGTTCTCCTCCATGGGCTTTTGGATTCAAAGTAAACATGCAATTTCAAGAACGAATCCGTTCAAAGGGAACATCCAGGGCCAAAAAAAAAAAATAATAATAATAATCCTGATAAAGCTTTACAAATTTAAATGCTTTAGAACCTCTCTTCTTTCCTGCTGCACTCATGATGTTAGTGAAGTGTTCTGTCAGGTATTTCGAGTAGAGATGGATGCAGTGACAGCTAAAGGTGTAGCTTTATTTAAACAGGAAGATGAACTCAAAAACATTGTTCAAAAGCATTATCCAGAAAACAGACTAGAGACCTAATGATTTACATGCAGGCGTAAACATGGCTAAGGGAAAATTTTTTAAATGGGAACAGGCACAAAATCAAAAGCAACATGAGAATGTCAAACTGTCAGTGGCGATAAACTTATCAAAGCAGAAGTTCAGATTTCTGCATGACTTGGGCACATCTTATTTTTGTGCAAACTTGAAACCGCTTGTGGACATTTAACTCAGCTCTGAATATGACAAATACTCGGCAAATGGCACACACATTTTATACATGTTTTGTGTGCAAAATGTGTGTGTAAAAACAGAAATTCCATCTCCTTATCATTGATTGTGAAATATTCCTCATTTGTAACGTCCATCTTGTTGAATGTTAGGGTTTTATTTCTGTTTTGTCTTACCTCAGTTTTTTTTTTTTTTTTTGAGAGAGAGAGAATTACCTGTCAGACACATTTTTACAGTGTTAGTAATGTTGTGAAGGTGTTTTTATTATGAATCCCAATACGGCGGGTCAGCAGTAACACACTCCAGTGAGTTTCTACAATCCCTGCAGTAGCATCAGCTTGCTAGCTTCCTGTCAGCTTGCTAGCATGATTTCCTTACTTGATTACCATAAATAATAATCCAAGGTGTAATGAATGTAGGGCTTGGGCTGGTGTCAGACAAGCAAACAAATATGTCATCATTCTAACTGAATTTTAACAATCCAGAAGAGCACAAAGTAGCTGGATTGCTGAGTGTCTGGCATTCTAAACAGCTGGGGTGTGAAGTGAATATTATGTGAGGTAGACAGGTTCCTAAGTGGCTTGCTTGCTAAAACGCTAGAGCGTTAATTAGCTGGTGGCCAAGGGCGAATTAAAGCAAATATTGGAACACAGCCAAGACTTTATGCAGTAAAATTTTTAAAAGTCTGTTATGTGCCATATTGGAGGCAGTTTATTGTTCTAAAACTTTACACTTTTTCCTTGTAGTAGGATTTAGTGTGTATAAAATATCTTTGCCCTTTGTTTTTTACCCTTGCTGCGTCATCATGTTGGGTTACACATACCAGATCAATATTTTTACACTATCTGTGTCATATTCACTGCCAAAACAGAATAATAATATTGTAACTGTTACCTTTTCTTCAGTAAAGATGGACTTTATGACTGATGTTGTTAAATATCCCTGAATCACTTTTCTATTTGACTTGAGTAGGAAAAAAAGAGTCAGTGTTTTATATTATGATTTTATTTTTGTATTTAAGATCTTTTGTAAATGACATTGGTAATGTACATTTGTTTTACATTATTGCGTTGTGAAGTGAAGACAATTGCCTTAATTTTGAATATCTTTCTACTCTCATGTTTTTCGTGTGAATTCTTGACATTAAAATTTATTGAAAAAAAAAAAGCTTACTTTTAAATTTCATGCCCTAAGTCCATGGGATAGGCCCAGGCCCCACCAAGACCCAGTACATGAATGAGTTCTTTTTCTATTCTTTTTGTATTTTTATATCATCAGAACTACATACAGTATCCACCAGAATAACACTGGTTCTTAAAAATGAGTGAGATACTGGAAATTAATTAGCTAAATATATAATCTGACTGTAGCTGCATTTATAACCAAGCAAACTTCATTTTGTTCCTTTTGCATGGATAAGAATATATATATATATATATATATATATATATATATATATATAAATACAAACTGGCAAAATTAGCAAAGATGGTTTGATTTTTTTAGTACTATGCAACATCAGAAATCAAGGCAAAACCTGCATTTTAAAAGAATTTCTATGTTAATCTCACTGACTTAAACTGAATTTAGAGTCTCAGTGATTGTACAAAGAAAATCATAATACAATGAGAAACATTTTGATGTCAGAATCAAAGACACATTAAAGACAAACTAACATGTTATTATGTTAATTAACTCATTTGGCAACAAGCTACAGTACAAATATGATATGCTGAATGTCTGGCATGCTAAGCATCTGGTTTGTAAAGAGAATAGCATGCTAGGTAGCCAGCTTGCTAAGTGGCATAAATAGAGTAATAAGCAGATGGTGGACAAGGGCATGATAAAAATGATATTGGAACATGGCCCGGATTAAACAATTTATGTTTGTAAAACAAAAATAATCTCTTTGGTTGTAATGTTATGGACTGTCGTGAATGTTTATCTAGAGATAATGAAGTACCATAGAACGAAAAAGAAGGGGCTTATAAGATGTCCATATACAGTATGTCTTCACATTTAGGCACTATACATACTGCAAGTAGTTTTATGTAGTTTAATCACTATACAGTGTATATATATATATATATGGCTGTTAGACATATATCATCTAATGCTGAAGAACTATGCTGTTTATAATAAGGATTTTTTTTAAATCTGTTCACCAAAGGTTAGTCAGTAAATTCTTTTTTTAAGGCACACACAGTACGCTACTGAACATTAAATAAATGAACATCGCCAGCAGGGATAACCCTGATGTAACGTTTGGCAGTTCCACTGTAATTATTTGAGGCAATGGGGGCATGTCTGTTTAATATTTCAACAATAAGATATAAAGGGTATAACAAACATAAACGTGACCATATTGTTTGGTCTGTAGTGTGTCTCTGAATAATTGAAAGACCCAGGTACCAACGTCCCAAAAACAGATTTGATTGAAATGTTCGAGCACCCAGGGAAGCTCCTAAAATCCCGTAAAAAGTTGTCCTCATACACCAGATGGGCAAACAGATGGGCAAAAAAGGAGGCTACTGTATGGAAATAAGGCATACTCTCATGGGCTGTACTGTATGGTGACACAGCTGGTAACAATGCCACCTCCAGCTCTAGAACTCATGGTTTTGTGCTAAGCTTATGGGTCTGAGTTGAAATTTGTATATTCATCCTGTACTTGTGGGTTTAGGCTATTTACTACTCTAAATAGGCTGCAGGTTTATGTGACTATGTGTGACTGATGGCCTACAGTAGACCAGAATCCAATTCAGGGTGAATTTTTGTGCCTTTTATATTAGGCATTTATGGAAGCTCATGTATGCAGAAGACGATGAATAGCACTTTCTCCTAACTGTGTTTTTTTTTTTTTTTTTTTTCACTGACTGTGATAGGGACTTGTACAGATTCAATTTTATCCACAAATCTGTTGGCCCAGACTAATTTTATAATCTGGATGAATTTCAACCCGATCTGTTGTTATTTGACGTGCAGTGTGAGCAGGGTCCCAGTGCCTGATTAATCACCCAAGCAACCAACAATCTGGCTCTTGGATGATCAGATGGATTCCTGGCAGGTCAGACATTTTGGTCGACTGCCGTGCAGTGTGAGCGGGTTCATGATCTTATTTTCCACAGTTCCGCATCAACTCACCTAAATACTGCTCCTGTTTCAATATTTCCATTTCTTGCTGCAAAACAAACTAAATGTGTTTTCAACCATTTTTAGTATATTCTCATTTTTGGTTTGTTTATTTGCTTTGTCTGTTTTTACACAATGTTACAAATGCGAAGATTTGCTTCCCTTTATTTCTGGCCACAAAGAGGTTTCAGATATCTTGCTTGCAATTGAACTTAATTGGAATTTTTAAGGAAAGTGGTTAACCATACAGTGAAAGCAGAGAGGGTTGCAGGTTCAGACTTTGCAGAATTACTACGCACAGTGTGAGATACACAATCAATAAAATCTGCACAGGGTCTGCTTGACCTTACACCACCATGGCAGGAAAAAGGAAAAAAGCAGTTGATATGGATGGTGGCTTCATGCGTCTTTAAAGAAGCAGGTGTTGTCTCAGATAAAGGAAAGCTGCATGGTGAGGAGAAAATGGCTATTGAACAATTCGGGGAACAATAGGAAATAGAAAAATATTACCAATAATCACAGTAAAACACAGTAATACTGATTTAAGGTAAATATCAGATTGGCTTCCCATATTGTAGTCTTGTAAGTAGATTACCAGTCAAAAGTTTGTACACACCTTCAGTTTCATCATGGTGCTTGATGGGTTTTGCAAATGCACTTGGAAATACTGTTGCAAGACCTGTTTAAGAACAGCTGACCTTAAGGTTTTAAAATAACAATGGATTGTTGTTGTTACTTAATTACCTAATGTATGTGCCATTTCACTTACTCATTAACTATACAGGATCATGGGGCAGGATACACTTTGGACAGGGTGCAAATCCATCGCAGGGCACAAACATACACACACTCTTGGCCATTTTGGAGGGCCGGTTAGCTTAATCTACATGTCTTTGGACTGTGGGAGAAAACCGGAGTACCCGAAGGACGCCCACCAATGCAACATGCAAACTCCATGCGTATACCCGAGGGAGGGGGAATCGATCCTGGACCCTAGAGGTGCAAGGCAACAGTGTTAACTACTAAGCCACCATTCAGCCAATGTGTTTTTTTTTCTTAGTTTTAAAATCTTCAGTATTGTTCTATAATGGAAAAAATAAATCCAAACTTGTGTTTAAACTTTTGACTAGTAATGTATATGTCGCATTGTGACAACATTTCTATTACCTTGGCCTGTTATGTACTAGTTATTTGCTATTATTAGTTAAAAAAAATACATCATTAAAATAAATCCTCTATTTGCATTGGAGTGTTACCTAAACTTGACAGGAACAGAAAATGATTGACAGCTGTGATAGACCGAAAGGAAAATGTGACTGACAGCAGCCAGCAGTTAAGTGACTGATAAAAAGCAATAAAAGCCCCGCCCACGGCTTTCTCCATCCTGACCCTGCTGCATTCCCCCATACTCCAAGAAGCCGAGCAGCGTAGTGCGCATGCGCAGTGGAGTCCGCGTAACAGCACAGCTGCGCCCTCTGGCGCCGACAATCACTGCAGCGTCTCAGTTACTCAGCGGCAGCTTTTAAACCACAGCAGCGTCTTATTGATCATAAAGAGGCTTCCGGAGTTCCCGACTCCGGGCTGTTTCTTTTCCCCCCTCCACATTACTACACACGCCAAATCCTTTCACACTACTTCCTCCCCGGACCCGAGCAGCGGTGTGAATATGGACTGAAGCAAGAATGCAGCACGCTTGGGAATTCATTATTATTTTACACGTTAATGTCATCGTTTCTGAAGGTAGGAATGTTCAATCTGATCGAATAATAAAAAAAAATGAGTTTGCGCATTTATTTCCATGCACTTCATGCTTTGCTCGTGATGCTCTGATGACTCAGTGTGTTTCTGTAGAAGATGGATGAATATTCATGAGTAATTCAATTATATTGTTTTTTCCCCTCTTAAGCATGTAGAAGCTCAGGAACAGTGTGAGGTGTGAGTGCTGTAAAAGTGTTGAATAAATTAATAATGAATAAATGCAATCCTTCCATTAACTCTTTACTGGTGAATGATCAGATTATCATTATAACTATATGTATGCTGTTTTTATGTCAATCTTTTTATGTCCTTTTATTTCCTATCACACAATTATTATTATTATTATTATTATTATTATTATTATTATTAGTGTTCTTGTTGTTGTTCAAGGTGTTCATCTGGCTAGACAATACATTTAATATAATGCCTGCTATTCAGCATCTGCTCATTCGAACCCTGTGCTTTAAGTAGAGCTGACCCTCGCCGAACATTACACGACTTGTGCATCTAAGTGCACATTGATGCACAGTGATGCACAATGATGATGGCAGAACGGAACGGCACACTGGACATGATTACGGATCATTACAGAGTTGTTAAAGTCATTACAGAAGTGTTAAGGCCAGATATGTGATCATTATAGATGAAATTTGCAGTAAACATCATAAAAGCTGAACAGAGAAAGGCTTTATTATAGACCAGTGCTGGAGATCAGTGCTCCAGACAGGCGCAACTGACTAGCAGACACAGACGAACGCTACAGACAAGCATCACGAAGGAGTGTTACAGTCCTGTTGAAGTTTTAATCTAAGTTTTTTAACTCATAAGCAAGGGCTTGAGCAAAATGTTCATGGCAACAAAAAAAAGAACACAAACTTAATGCAAAGAAAATAACCTGCAACATCCACCAAAAAAGATTTTGTGTTAGGGGAACAGTGTAATAGTGTGTGAGAGATTTCATTTGCGACAGTAAAGAATTTCAACAAGAGGAATGAATAATTCACACACATTTCTACATATGCAAAAAACATATGTAGGAGACATCTACAGACAAATGTGTGTCACAGGCTATTGTTATACAGAAAGTGCTACACACAGGCATAATATTATCACGATACCTAGGTGCGATTCGATTTGTACTGCCATTCTATAGTTATTCCAATTCAATGTTAATTTTTATTAAAGAGTTTTACAATTTTAAACAAGCCGACCACAAATGACACTGAGCTGCCTGCTAATATATCCATCCATCCAGGAACCTTTGTAGACCAACCATGGGCTGTGATTACCATTGGAATTATTCCAATTTTCCAAATGTGATAGGACCTCCAGTCAACATTCACACACTACCGGCAATTTGGGAGCCCCAAGTAGCCTACTGTGTATGTCTTTGGGCTGTGTGAGGAAACTCGCCCAGCACGGGGAGAACATGCAAACTCCATGCACACAGACTCGACACGGGAATTGAACCCAGCCCCTGAAAGTGCAAGGCGACAGTGTTAACCTATAAGCCACCATGGCGCTGCTGCCTGCTAATGTGTTAATAGTTTAGAGCGCTCTATGTAGGAATATAGAAGATCAGAAATATTTTACTACCACAAATGCAAACATATCCAAATAAAAACAATATAAAAATTATTTTAGAGTCAGTGTGGCGATACATGAATTGCTATGCAAAACTAAGTGTGACCTGTAACTGATTCGATTTTTCTCCAAGCTCATCTGTTCTGCTTGTTTGTTTCAATTGTTTGTATAACTCATTTGGGTCACTTGGGACCGCTGCCTCCTGTTTCCTTCTATTTTATCAATGGTAAAGTGTAGTTACTCGCAGTTTCTGTAATACACAGGTTGGACAGTTTAAAATTTGTGCCACTCTTTCTGCTTCTTTTGCAGCACAGCCTGCGTCCTCAATGCCTCATGATGGATGGTGGGCTTATAAAGATGTCATAGAAGGAAGTTTTATTCCAGGTAAGAACACAAGCCTAATACCAGATGTTTCCTCCTCTTCATAAGAAAGGAAGAAAGAGGAGCTTTCACACAGAGTGTGTTTATTTGGGTCAGCGCTCCTATGGATTTGCTCTGACGTCAGTTATATAAATCGATGTGAATTAGTGAATCCTGATGAAAAGGGCAATTTTGCATGCTCTCCTTCAGAAGCAGATTTTTAAAAATATATCTAGAAATTTTTATCTGTGTGTGTCATAGAACTCGGCTTCAGTGTTCAGCTGCGTTATTATCATCTATGTGTTACTCTCTGTTTCACACCTCATATTTTACTTTAAAAAAATATGCTTTTGTTAAAGCGTCTGATTCAAAGCACAGTCTGGAGCAGATGGCAGATGCAGTGATATGTAACAATCACACCTGATTATTTTATTTACAAAGTGTTTATACAGGTCAGTCGCACTGACATAGAAATCTGTTTCATCTGTTTAAATCAAGGCTATGTACAAGCACACAAAACCAGCACTGCTTAAATATCCACACCAAAACAAAAGAACATATGAAATACAAATTACAGTGCAGATACACAACACAAAAAGCACCAAAACATTTTATCATAATGTCAATTATGTGAAAAGGGTCCAGACTCAGAAATTGGGTGGTATATGTGATAAGAACGTGTAGGATGTCTTTTTAGGTGTTTGCAGATTTAAGAATATAGAAAGGAGATATATATAAAACTTGGTTGTTTAACATAATCTATATTTTCTATTAAGATGTGCCAAATAGGTCTTGAAAAGTAACATATACACAAGATCAAGGCAGGACTATGGTAAAAGGTATGATTGGGCTAAAGCAAAAAAGGTAATAAATAATGATTCATGAGAGGCCAAAGCAGAACTTTTGAGAATAATGATTACAGGTGGCCTAAATCAGAACAGTTGACAGGGGAACGCAGGACAGTTGAGAATAATGTAGTGGTTGGGGAGGGGCTAAAGCAGAACAGACAAGAATAATAATTGGGGGAAGGACTAAAGCAGAACAGGTGAGAATAGTGATTGGAGGAGGGATTAAAGCAGAACAGTTGAGAATAGGGATTGGGGAGGGGCTAAAGCGGAACAGTTGAGAATAGGGATTGGGGAGGGGCTAAAGCGGAACAGTTGAGAATAGGGATTGGGGAGGGGCTAAAACGGAACAGTTGAGAATAGGGATTGGGGAGGGGCTAAAGCGGAACAGTTGAGAATAGGGATTGGGGAGGGGCTAAAGCGGAACAGTTGAGAATAGGGATTGGGGAGGGGCTAAAGCGGAACAGTTGAGAATAGGGATTGGGGAGGGGCTAAAGCGGAACAGTTGAGAATAGGGATTGGGGAGGGGCTAAAGCGGAACAGTTGAGAATAGGGATTGGGGAGGGGCTAAAGCGGAACAGTTGAGAATTGCTAATATACAAAATAGAATTTTACTACCCAAAAGATTAAGGGGGACATTTATTCCCGTTTTGACTTGCACAGCACTATTATTCGATGTGAAATCAACCCAAGCGTGCAATTCTGTAATGTTATTTGCTGTGTTAATCAGTGTGACAGAAATGTACAGAAGTGAGATTACTGCACTATTCTGGGAAAGCCATAGTTTATCTAGGTCACTGAACATGAACACACATCTATGCGCTTAAGCATCAGTTAGAGACACAGAATGTGTAATACCCAATAGTTATTTTGCACAGCATACACACCACATACTGGTCTTACGATACGCATAGGAGGTGGACGAACCAAATAATAAATAACAGGTTTTCACAGCAAGGTAATCCAGTTTTCTTTAGTGCTTTTGAATAGACAAATAACTACTTTTTTCAAGAAAAAATGATTTACTTTGTGGCAAGACCGCAAAAGTTCAATCAATTAATCAATTAATATTCACAGAATTAGCAACAGGAAATTGAAGCAAGCATGTAGAAATCATGAAAATCAACTGGGCAAAAAAAAAACACTGCACTAGTACGTCATAATAAATGAACCAACTGCAGTATTTAATAAAAAAAAAAAAATTTTTGCTTTTAGCACAGTGTGTTTTTTAATTTGATGACCGTCATTTATAATAGCATGTTTATACAGGATATGCAAATGAGGGTGGATATAATGATTTAATTACACAAGGCAGGACATCATAGGATGCATAAAAATCATCACACATGCTTGATCATCAGCAGTCCACTTTGGACATAATGAAGCTCAATATACAGTGTGTCAGAATAGCTATCTGCTACACATGCCACATATAAAGACTGTGTGTGTGTGTATTACAGTTCCCTCTTTTTGGGGATTGGTGAACTCTGCATGGAAACTTTGCTCCGTTGGGAAAAGACAGTCGCCGGTTAATATCGAGACACGTCGTTTGACTTTCGACCCCTTCCTTACCCCTCTACGCGTCACAGGAGGACGAAAGGTATGGGCCGTCTATCGAAAAATGTGTAATTCTGTTATTTTTTAAGTAAGATTGTAAAAACAATTAATATGCATCTTGGTATGTTATTCACAATTTGTCATGTTTAACAAGCTGACAATTATTCAGTAGGGGGTGCTATTAAGAAGTGGTTAAAACGATCATAATCATTACAGATTGAACATTTCAGCATAGAACTGGAATGCTATTGAGCCGTGAGTTGGAATGAGTCAGAGCCCTGAGTTGAAAACCTGGAGCAGTACTGTCCAGCAGATTGAAACCGACTGCTAATATAGGCTCTATAAACAAGCTGCATGCAGGTTCATGCTGAACATGTGATGCTTGAAGGTTGAAAAATCTTACCCTGTGGGGAGAAAAAATTTAAAATTCAAAAAGTGGAATCACTCTCTTTTTTATTTATGTTCCCATTTACTTTCTAAATAAACTCCACCAATATTATATCAATGTTTTACATACATCACTGAAATAAAAATCTGTAGCAAGTGCACATTTTATATATAATTGTTTTGTGGTAACCACGTTGGGCCCAAAATTATATATAAAAATTTGTTTTTCTGGAATGTCCCATGATGAGTGTATTTGTTATGTCTGTCTAGCTGACTTGACTAAAAACTGACACAGTCTTCAAGGTCCTTAGCTAATCTGATAAAGGAATTCATACTTTTCTTTTACATCTTTCAGTCTTGCTTGTATGTGATTATTATCTTCTCGTCTTTTCCGACATGCAGCCCATTAACTAATAATATCCTACGTAAGTGAAAATATGTCTGTTATGCTAATCTAATTATCCTATTGTTCAGTGATTGAGCGTTGTCACGTGGGTGCATATAAATCTGATTTTATATCACGGCAAAGGCAGCCACATAGCCCACATGTTCATACATATTCATAAGCCTATGGCAGATCAGCATACCTACAAATATCCTCCAGCCACACACACAACCTTTTGTGATACCTCAGCACACGCTCAGTGAAACAATCCTTTGTTTAGTCATGGTTTGTTGTTAATTATTTAGTACATTTGTCTTCCTCATCTTCAGCTATTAACCTTTGGTTTGAGTTTAACTTTACGCTTTACAATTTGTGTCAATGCATAGTATTATTCTCATTAGGTAATTAATTTTAAAATGAATAGAGCAAGGTAAAACCCTTAAATGGAAACTGTTATCTGCCCTCTGGCATAATTGGCTAGTGTCACTGTGATTGACACAGGAGAGAGTTTGCGTTCCTAACCCCCGGAGAGCACGTCCAAGTTTGCTTCCTTAGGTCCTAGATTTATGTGTCATTGTTAGGATTCTAACACCTTTAAAACCCTGTCCTGGTGATGGGGCGAACGTCAGTGTGTGCATTATCAACGTCGGCTGATGAATACTTTCAAATTCTCTCAAAGGAATATGATGGATTAAAGAGATTTTGGTAGATTTGAGGTCTGCACACTGTTCTATCTGACAATACACAAACATCTAATTCTTTTAACAATTTTGCATTTAATTGAGGCGTAGGAGCAAGGGTGGGGGTTTGGGACTTGGCAGTCCAAGCCTGGCCCTGCCTTTAAAATAGAACAGGTTGTATCTCCTTTGTCTGTCAGAGCTGCCTCCTGCCCAGTGGAACACAATAAGAGCCTCGCTAACGGGTGTGCTGAATATCACGGTACATCATCAACACCAGATATCAGCACCAATATGTCAGCAAGTCAGTTGTGTCCGGACAGATCGTTATGTGCTAGAGGAAATAAAGAGCGCATTCATCTTTAGCCGGCACGTTACGACATCATTTTATCAGCATTGGTGTAGTTTATCCTAGCATGACTGTCAGTGTTGTTTCACTGTGCTGTCAAGTGAAATCACAATCACTGTCAGTTCAATGCTGAATTAACTCACAACTCATTACATCAGCATTGCAGTGGGTGCTGTTGCCTCTGCAGCTTTATTCAATTTCATCTGATGTGACAGTGATTACCACCGAGAGAATATTATGCAAAGTAAATTTACAGAATTTATTGCTTCCTCTTGTGTGTGGGCTTAGCCTGGGGGCCTGCCAGATTTCTGATGGCTCGGGAGAAATGATAACAGAAAGAAAGAAACAAATTGATTTGTTTGCGGACGTCATTCCTTTTTTCAATCTAATATAAACGTAATATTAATCTAAACGTAATTCATTTTCATAGGCCAGCTTATGAGTGGTTTTAAATTGTGGCAAGTGACATTTCATATGGCCAACCCAGAACTACTAAACTAATTGATTTGTACTGTACAAAAATATTCTCTGTGGCATGATGATATTCATTCAAGTCAGATCTGGACTTTTGGGTGTGCAGAATAACTGAACACAGTTATGATAGTAAAAACGACCTTTATTTTCCATATAATGCCCTGCTACACTAATGCGCGTATCCCAGCGTTTTACCAGGGCTTGGATACCATCAAGGTAGAAAGTTTTCTCAGTGGAACTGCATGCTTCCCATCCGAAATGCCATGCTGGTTACCCACAAACTCCTTTACCAGCCCTAACATATGGAAATGCCTTTTAGCATGGTCAGGACTGTATATGGGATGTGGCACTAACTCCCAGTCGAGCAAGTGGTGTTGGTGAACGATTGTGTATTCAGTTCCCACAGAGATGTGTCTCTTGTTGGCCACAAGCTATTTATCCTTTTTTAAGGAACAGGCATTCTACTTGCTGAATGTTCACAGGAACGACTGCAAGAGGCTCAGAGTCACCTCGGCCGGGATCATCATTCACTGACTTATGGCCTTCTTTAAAACAATTGCACCATTCAAATGTTTTATGTCTCATCACTGTACTCTGCTTGAAGTCTGCTGTAAATGTCAATCAGTTTTACGCCATCATACACATGAAATTCCCAGCTTGACTTGAACGCCGCTCATATGATGTTCTAATGTTTTTTTTGTAAATTGACATGCACAGAAATTGTACCAAACAGCTGTCAGAGAAAAAAATAAGACAAATGGTTGTTGGAACCCCAGAATGCATTGGAAAGGTGTTGAGCTGGTGAACGCATGTGAAACTTTGAGTGCTCCAGTGCAGATAGTTGTTAAAGCAGTATCCTTCCAGTCTCCTGGTTGAGGCACTCTTTTTGTCCATTTGACTGCGGGCGAAAGCCTCAGGACAGGCCGACATTTATGCTAAGCCTGTTGCAAAAAGCCTGCCAGACAGAAGAGCTGATTTGAAAAACTGTCAGAAAGAGTGTCCTTGTGGAGACCAGACAATTTCACCATCTCTTTAAATAATACCCCGGCTGTTTCCTCTCTCCACCCTGTTCTCATCTTGGATGACAATGACACACAGTTTGTAAAGTTACCCTTTCTGTGAATTGACCTACAGGTTATTTTCGAACAGTCTTTTTTGAATTGCTTATACCAGGCTCTTCTTTGAAATTGTTTTCTCTTTGAGATCAAGGTGTCTTCAGTGTAAATGATCTCACAGGAGGACATCATTTATAAGAGGCAGAAAACAGATGGAGCTATCTCAAGTCCGTAATGCATAACTAGATAGTCAATTGTGATAAATCTTGCACTCATCACCTGCTATAATGGGTTATATATTAGGCTATAGGCACTCCATAGGTCGAGTTTGGTCCAAATCTTTCATTGAGCAGGTAAGATTTACATGTGATAACAGATTCCGATATTTGACTATTTGAGCACTGAGACCTTGGTAATTAGTACAGGGTTCCTGTACTCCATCCTTTTTTTTTTTTACACAAAAAAAGATATTTTCAGTGTCACAAGATGTGGATTTATGGAGCTAGCCTAGAGCCATGGCTTCAAACATGCATTCTTCCATGGCATCGGTTTGTAGTAGGTATAAGGTATAGTTTTGACGTCTGGGGGGACTTGTGCCTGCTAGGAAGTCGATTGCACAGTCCCAAGGTTGATATGGTGGTAATTTTGATGCTTGTGATGTGATAAATACCTCTGTCTCCATGAGCATATAGGGTTAGGAACAGAAAACCAGGGAGACTAACCTGGTATAATGTGATGGTTAGGTGATTTTTTTTTAATTATGAGTATAGGAGACTGTTTCATTATTAAATAAGTGCAATAACATTTATGGGTAGATTGTTGTCCATCAGATGACCTTCAGATACAATAGCTAGTGTCAATTCTTACTGGATTTACTTTGTCAATTGAAGCCTTCTGTAAAACAAATAAAAGAATAATTTAATAAATAAATGATCCTGAGACAGAATAAGGATACATGTGCAAAGATTGTTAATAAGAAGAGACAGAGTAAAAATAAATATCAGTCCAGAATAGTGATCAAAATCAGACAGAGCACAGACAAATAAAAAAACCCATAAGATTTGAAGAAAAGTCAAAATTTCATAGCAGAGTTGAAAGAAAACCAGGGATCAGATAAAGCATCAAACCAGAGCAGAACGTCAGAAGGCAAAAAAGGCACAGAGGTAAATAAAAAGGGTGGTATACAAAGATCTATCCAAGAGATACAAAGCTGAGAATTTACCTGTTTGTGTGCAAACTGTGAAGTTTCATGAATACTGAAAGTCCACATGCTTTATATAACGGATCAAAAGAAAATGAAAAATGTAATAAAAAGAAGAAATTTGGGGTTGGGTGTCCTTTGGCAGTCTTGAAGGGGAATATCCAGGCTGGATATTATAGTCAGTGAATAAGTCTATGAAATCCGTTCATACAACAGTCCACCGATTTGATTGGTCGAAACCGCATCTCCCTGGGCTTGGTGGGTTTCCTCTGGGTACTTTGGTTTCCTCCAACAACCTAAAGAAAGGTAAGGCTAATTGGAGTTCCCAAATTGCTTGCGGTGTGTGTGTGTGTGTGTGTGTGTGTGTGTGTGTGTGTGTGTGTGTGTGTGAAAATTGGGCTTTAAGCTGGCAACCCCTTAAGTAACTGCCACAGAAACAACAGATATTTCTTCAAGAGTGGAAAGTATCTGTCACCTGTCAAGATGGCAATGACGAGAGCTCCGACAGTTGAGCTTCAAAACAGCTCTTCAGAAAACCTACTGTATGGGTGACGTCACAGAGGATCTGATCGTTTTATGATGTAGTCTCTTTGGGATCTACATAAGATCTATATAAAATTAAAACGAAACATGCGACTATATTTTGTCTAAGAGATCAGTTACTCAATAAAATGTTGTAAAGCAAAAACTGCATTTTCTGTCACTGCAGCATGGCTGTGATCAGGCGTAGGCACGAGGCCACATTGTGCGACATGATTTTTGTGGAGGAAGAGTGGAATAAAACTGGCAAATCAAGATGTTGAGTTGTGCTTACTCAAAAAGACTAAGTGCTGTATTAAGCAAAAGATGCTTTAACAAAGTGTTGTTTAAGGGCTTTGCAGGCAGATGAATATGATATTTTTCTTTTTTCTTTCCTGAAATGTTTCTATTTCTTTTTTCACCCGAATGAAATGAACGGTTGACAAATTGAATTAAATGTGAAAGAATATCTGACATGATGTAGCAGTTTTCACAGCACAAAAATTTTTAATATCCACAGCTTGTATCTATCTGTCTTTCTATTTCCCAGATCAGTGGCGTGCTGTATAATACAGGGCGTCACGTGATCCTGCGTGTGGACGGCTCTAAGCGCGTGAGCGTGTCTGGCGGTCCCCTGAGTTACACGTACACACTGCAGGAGATCAGACTGCATTTTGGCAGTGATGACACTCACGGCTCGGAGCACCTGATCAACGGGAATGCCTTTCCTGGAGAGGTGGGACAGAAAGCTACCACATAAGCCGTGTGTCTTCAAAAACAAAGAATCACATAACGCACTGTCAGCGTACATCTGCTGCTGAGAATATACCGTGTCGAAATGTTCGAAAATAAATAAAGGAAGAACTCAATTATTGCACGACAGCACAAACAAGCATACGCAACTCGAGCATGAAGACGCTGGAAGAGACGGGAGCGCTTCAGAGATCAGGATTACGAGGATTTGTTCTGAGTTTATGAAATGATTACATCGCAGTCACACACACACACATGAGCAATCCATCCATCAAACACAGACGCAATCACGCTCGGCTTCTTAACACTGCATGTTTAGTAAGACGGCACACGCAGTTACATATTTTAAGCTTTAATTAAAGCAAGGATTAGCCAACACGCCCAGGTTTAACTCGCATCAGCCCGTCAATCCGATATGTGATGCTGCGTATAAATAATAACAGATATCCTATAGGAATTACTCTGCTCGCTAGGATATGATCGAGAGAAATTGATTATTTATTTATTTATTTATTATAATGACTTAACTTTATTTTATTTAGGGTATAAGTCTATAATTATTACTGTCATAGAATGCTGTCCTGTCTTCACTCATACTGTATATAGTGTAAGTTGTTCTGCGTGTGTTTCCTCAGGTGCAATTAATCCACTTTAACCAGGATTTATACTTGAACTACAGCGAAGCAGAGAAGAGTCCGCACGGCGTCGCCATCATCTCTCTTTTTATGAAGGTCACAGTTCAGCACTTTCACAACTTAGTCTATAATCATGTACAGTCCTATATTTCTGTTAAGTATAATATTTCAGAGTCTCTTAAACATAAAACCAGCTTAAGTGAAAATCATGTCCATCACATTGTTAGTGCACTTTTCTGCCTTTTTTTTAAGCACGACTTGTTTTCCCCAATCACTCCTCATTAGTCATTTATATTTGCAGCGTTTAAGTACACTCTTCCAAAAGTGTAGTCTTCATCAAAAACATAATGTGCCTGTATAAATAGCCCAGGGGCAAAGGATAAAACGGTGGTGGCCAAAGTGAAATTTTATGTTCTCTTTCTCTCTTTTTTTTATAATAATGATAACCAAAACAATAAGAATTTTTTATATTTATGCAGTGAATTTGCTCTCACTATTTAGTATGTGTTCCCAAATTGCCCGTAGTGTGTGAATGAGTATGTGTGTGTGCCCTGTGATGGATTGATGCCCTGTCCAGGGTGTACCCTGCCTCATGCCCTAAGTCTCCTGGGATAGGCTCCAGGTCCCCCGCGACCCTTAATACAGGATAAAGCGGTATACACGATGAGTGAGCGAGTTTTTAGTATAAAGTCCTTTATTTTTCCAAACCCGCTGGATCCAGAACAACGTCTGCAGTACTCTGGTGTTACTTGCTCAATCCATGCCTGCTTGACTGCTTCCTAAAGATGAACAAGTACAGAAGACAGTTTCTTGACTGCTACTGCATTTGTCACAATTGTCCAACAGTTTTCTATTGGATTTAGGTCTGGAGATGACCCAGGCATCGCTCCAGAAGCAGAATACTTCTGGACGAGACGAGTCGAGACAAGTGAAAATCTCGAAACGAATTTTCCCCCCCGTTATTAGTTAATTAGGATAACTTTTCAGATTGATCTAATTAGTGACATCATCTGTTTTATGCAATTTTGAGAGAACTATAATACATATCGTTTGTTGTCCTAATACTTTTGACCACCAGTGTAAGGCACATGGCCCTTTATCTCAAGGTTTGGAACGTTGATAAAAGGATGAAGCGGAACTATCTTCCCGGCCACAGGAAGAAAAAAAAAACACACACCATGAGAGTGAACCACGGGAAAAACAGTTCAGCTCGTGTTCTCGCCCCTTCGGGTTTAATGTCAGTAAATACCATTTGAGGCAAACATATTGCTTTGGTGACATTCTCGTTTAAATTTGAACAGTTCCTCGCTTCTAGGGGAATGATAAAAATTTTTAATGACTCATTCTGTACTTAAGTAGATCCAATTAAATGCCCTGTATAACGTATATGTCCGCCCTCCATATTGATTAATAATAGCGGGGTGGGTATCGGTCTTCAGTGACAGCTCGTTAGCCGCAAGTACGGTTCCACTATGCATTTCAAGCTTAATGCTTTCTCGTTTACTGTTCCATTTTCAAGTCAGCACTTATTTAAGGGGAAAAAAAGGTTAAAACTGTATACAAGTAACGCTGTCTTGTCGTCTAGGATATTCTCCTGATTAAAGGTGACAGGCGTGGGTAAAAGCAGCGATGAGAAATCTCCCGCGGCATAAAAAACTGGTACAGTTCTCCATATTTAACCCGCTACTGTCAGGTTTGTTCAGATTGCTTAGGGATATGGTGCATTTTAAACGATACTGGCTGTTGTGAAAAATCAGTCAACGCATAGGTCTTTATTTTAAAGCCAGCCGGTGACTCAGCTGTTTAAACAGTCAGGGAAAGTAATACCACCAAGGTGCAAGTCTTCCTTGTATAATAAGGGTCAAGCTTGGCTTGCAGCATGAAAAGAATGTAGTGCGGATCAGCGTTTGATTGCAGGCTTCTTGTCTCTCCGGGCCGATCTGTTTTGTTTCTCCTCGCAGCCAGTGTTGTGAATCGGATTTGCGCAGCTACAGGGAGCCAGTGGTGAGACAGCAGGAATGTGTTGATGAGAGACAACTTGGGAAGATTTTTTTTTTCCCAAAAAAAAAAAAAAAAAAAGGCATGCAGCTGCATTCTGGATCAGTGTGACGGCACATCAAGAATGACCTGCCAGGATTAATCCTAGTCATTAATATTCATAAAGCAAAACTTTCCCTGATGTTCATTACTTTGCTAATAGGCTTCTAAACAAAGGGAGAACCAATTCTGCATGTCAATCCAAAAAGACGTCTTCTTTGAAATGAGATTTCTAAATGAGATCTGTTGCTTCCTCAAAACCTAAGCGTCCACATTCATTATTCAAAGTCACGAAACCGAGAGCTAAAGTCGTACCGAGGTGTTTTAATGCTGTCCTGATGAAAATGAGTCGTTGCAGAGAAAAGCCAAATGCAAGCTTTATCCTGGTGTTATTTGCACTGAAGGAATAAATGAATTTTTTATTCTTTTGTCACTTTGCATCAATGCCTTGTTTCTCCCAGGCTTGATTCACTCATCGTTTTTGAACAACGTCTACCATCTCAAATCCCATACCAACATAATAACTAGAATGCAAAAATGTGCGCCAGCTGCTGTATCTGTGTATAGTGTAAAGTAGCTTCCTTTCTTCTTAGAAAAATGATAGAAACAATATGAGAATCAGACAGTTTTGTTGTGCTGTGTGTTACTTAGTCGCCGTTTACCAGACTTATTTACTTGCCTACTGTGCGCCGTGTGTCATCAAACCAGTCACAGCAGGTTACACAAATGAATCTCAAATGAGATGGAGATAATTTAACAACTGCTGTTGTAATTGTAAAGGCTGTTCCACTCATATAGCGAACATCATTCCAACACACTAAGTGCTGTAAGACTTGACTATTCAACATGTGTACACTGTTAGCAGGTAAGAGTTTTCTCAGTGTGTGTTTTTTTTTCTTTGTGTTGTTGCCTCTAGCCTTCTTATCAAAGTGTATATTTAGCTACTTCGTGACAATTTTTATCGCTAAAAGCACTAAAGAGATAGCATCGAATTGAATTAAATGATGTGCAACAGTAGGGCGACGTTCTGACATTCAGTGATGAACTATAGCTAGGTACAGGTTTTATTTACCGCCAGACAGTACTAAGTGCTGAACAGAGTTGATTGTGCTAATGCTCACCGTGCTCTCCGAATTCTCTGACATTGGTGTGTTTAACATAAATCAAACACTTCCTTGTGCATGAAAGCATTCCGATTGTGTTTTGATTTTTTTTTTTTTTTCAGGTATCAGAGCCCACTAATCCGTTTCTCCTCCGGATGCTGAGCAGAGAAATTATCACAAGAATAACGTACAAAAGTGAGAATATTTTCTTCTTAAATGTCTGCAGCATTAACATGATTTTTTTTTTTGTCTTTCCTTTGTTAATTTTACTCTTTCTGATAAAATATTTCCCTTTAATTGTTTATAACCAAACTTTTAGTTATTTAAAAAAAGCTTAAAACTGTATACAACTAATGTTGTCTTGTCATTTACACAGAATGGGAGCATTTCGTAGCAAAACATGATGCGTCCTGAAAAGCCAAACGTATTGCCCCTTTTCTGTCATGTGATCAGAAAACGAAACTTCAGTCTCAGCCAAACAAATGTTCCCACGAGTGAATTAAATGTGTTTGGTGGATTCTTGAAGAATGTTAAGGCTAAGAAAACTGCAGTAACACCAGGGTTAATGGCGTATAGTTATGCATTGTTTAACAATCACAGTGATTTGGATGTCACTGTATGTAATCATCATATTTTATACTTAGCACAGATTTGTGTTATACTGTAGTGTAACCTTCTGTTTCACTGTTGAAACTGAAGAGAAGGACTTTTACATATTTTAGCTTTCACATACAGCCATCCCACACAAATACACACATACGTTCATCTTGCGCCACCGGGGCAGCTCTGGCCCCTTGGGGCATGACTTCAGCAGATCACTGGGGGTTTGCTGGGATGTTCCTGTGGGATCCTTTTGGTACTGTGGGTTGTGGGGTGGGGCCTCAGACTTGTTTATTCAGCACATCCCATGGGTGCTTGATTGGTTTGGGATCTGGGGAATTTGGAAGCCAGGTTGACCAGGTTGGCCAGATTTTCCCACTGGGCCCCGGATTCCCTGGCCTTTCTATCGTTGGCAGCAAATACTTTATATTTTATGGAGTTGTGCTGCATTGCCTTTTCTTTGAGATATGACTAGCCAGATGTCAGACTTTGGTCCCTGCAGACATGGGTGATCCTGGGTGCACATGATCCTGTCACCAGTTTACTGGTATACAATTGATAAACAGTGTTAATGTGTTAAATGTTATTGCTGATCAGTATACTGTATATTGGCAATGTTCAGTTTACAATAAAGTGATATAAAATAACTGGGAATGTGACCAAGGACTAAAGTCAGACTAAGTTACTGTTTCTCCCTGCAGATGATGCATATGAACTTGCGGGACTGGATCTGGAGGATTTGTATCCTGAGACGTGGCGCTTTATAACATACGAAGGCTCGCTGACGGTGCCGCCGTGTCTCGAAACGGTCACATGGATCCTGATGAATAAACCCGTCTACGTCTCACCGATAGAGGTAACCCAACGACTGATCACGTAATAGCTGAAACTTGCTATATACAAATCATTGCAGAGACACCCCTGGCCAGGACGACTGGCCTAGAATTTTCATGCATCCAAAATCTAATATGGTGAAAGCTTTTTTCCGGTAAAATTCCTAGGTATAATAATTACCCCAGGCATATTAAAAGTGAAGAATGAATTAATAGAGGAGTTAAAAAATTTTTTTAAGCCATTGGTGAAAGATTGTCATGGTTTGACAGAACTGGTCCAGGGTGGAGACACTTGCATGGCATTTCTCCTGCAATGTATTCTGATTTCAACACATAAAGCCATGTCACAAGAAGACACTGTGCTGCCTCCTTGTGGATCAGCTGTGCATCACTTTGTGCATTTGCAGTCATGTTTGTGTACTTGTATAGAATATATTTTTTAAAACCTAACATTTTCAGACTTTATTTGAATATGATAATGAGGTATTGCCAAGATATTTCAGCTGCTGCTCTTTAAACTTGTTTATGCATGGTGTCTTACTTATGTATGTGTGTGTGTATGTGTGTGTGTGTGTATGTGTGTGTGTGTGTGTGTAGCTGCAGTCTCTGCGTCTCCTTAGTCAAAATGCAGTGTCTCAGATCTTCCTCAGTTTAAGTGATAACTATCGGCCGCAGCAGAACCTAAACCAGCGGTGCATACACACCAACATCAACGTCAACACGCACACACACCAGTGTGCCAATACACTCAGGACACACTACAGGGGTATGTAACGCACACATTGCGGTACACACTGAAATATTAATAAATTCAACATGAAATGTTATTTTTATTATTGCTTGTGTTTTCTTTTGCAGTGAACGAGTGGTTGCTGAAGTAACCGCTGTGAAAAACCGTGTGTGTCTTCTGCAGCCAAGAGACAGAGGCTGAGGAGGTGACTGAAGACAAGCACATAAAGTTATTTTACTGCGCATTATGACTAAATAAAGGCACTTTGGGAAGGGAATACAATCTGTGTCTCTGGATCAGTCTATAAACTCCACTTTATACAGTATAAAGGACACAAAGATATACTCAGCCATTATTGTGAGCTATTATGTAGCGTGTGGCCATCGTTCAGCATGCCCTATTATACTAAATGAATATGTGGTTATAGACTAGACTAGACCCTTCCGTTGGCTGCATTAAGGTATTCTGTACAATGTTCGGATTTACATCTCCCCAATGCTTTGAAGAAGCCTTACACGTACATTATAGTGAAATTATAGCTTTTCTTTCCCCAGCTTGTTACGGAGATGGGGTCAGAGGAGATAGGGTACAACCGCCTTGCTCAAGGGCAACCACAAGCAGCAGCTAAGCAGGGCTGGGGCTTGAATTCCCTGAATTTTGATTAATAACCCCGAGCTGGTTACCACTTAGTCATCATTCCTGACTGCAGGTGGCTTAGACATTAATAAAAAGTAGACTAACTGTCTATGAACCAAACGAAAAAAAAACAAAAAACTATACACAGTACATAGTTATAATAGATGAGTTATATATTATCCACACTCAGGCTGTTGAATTCATTTTAATTAACATTTATAAAAAACGAATACATAATTTTTGACATATTCTCCTTGTTTTTCAGTAGACTTTGTCCATCTGCCAACAAGTGTTCGTATACACTCATCAAAACAGCTTGACACTGCTGTCTTCAGTTCTTCATCATGAATTAGTTAAATATCAACCCTTTTTTTTTGATAATGTAATCTTTTTCTTGGTCGGTGATTGAGGATGTTTCCATTACATACTTTGACGTTTACTCTCAGGTTCGTAGTGATAAATTCATGTCTCGTCACCATTAATGATTCTCTTTAAGGTACCCCAAACAAAAACACTCATTGGATCGTGATCTTCTTTTGTGCAAATCACAAGTGGGGCATCCAATTTTTTCTCACACCGCAGTTATAAATGAACTGAAGAAGTCAATTGACGGAAAGTGCTGATAAAACAGTGTGGCCAACACAAGTATATAATATAACCAAAGTTCGCTTGTACTGTATACAGTATGTGCATTGTAAATACATGTGCACTTATGCTACGAGCTCACACTATATATATACAGTATATATATATATATATATATATATATATATATATATATATATACAGTAATGTATGTGTGTGTGTGATTTCTATCGGTCTCTACCCTTGTTCAGTGGAAGGTATTATGGATATAAGTTAAGCAGCCAGTTCTCATCTGATTGGGACTTCCAATAGCTGGCTACACTTTATGACCGAATGTATGTGGACATCTGTGTCATTACCTGTTGGCTACATGTTGCCTTTGCATGCACTGGAGCTAAACGGCTTTGGCACAGAGCTCTACTCGTTGTTAAGCTTGGAGAGGAAGAACTCAAGTGGCCTGCAGAATGCTCTGACCTCAATCTTAACTCCAAAACAATTTTGAGATAAAATGTTTACACGCTTTTTTCCCATAGATAAGTCTATCTATATATCTTTCTAACTATTTTGAATGAGAAGTTTAACATATACAGTGGAACCTCAGATTGCGAGTAACTAGGTCTGCGAGTGTTCCGCAAGACAAGCAAACATTTTTAATACAATTTGACTTAAAAAAAAGCATGTCTTTGTTTACGAGTATCATGTATCATGCATACGGGCCTTGTTTTGACGCCAAGCGTCACGTGATCACAACTAAGCCAATGTTTTTTCTTTCTCTTATACTGTGGAATTGTGGGTAATCGTCTCATCTGCTCTGTCTTAGCGCACGTCTCTCACTTGTATAATCAACATCCGTGTGCGCATGTACTGTTTACTATAACTCTGTGACCACGTGTGTGCGCATAAAAAATCTTTTATTTTATGTTTGTGTGTGCGTAAATGTTGTCCTTTCACCTGCACATGTACTGTTTATTATAACACGTGTGCGCATGTGTAAAGCAAAAGCAAGTGTCATTAGAGAGTTTAAAGATTCACTTCATTCTCTCTCTCTCTCTCTCTCTCTCAGCCTGCAATGTTTGTGAGTGTGTGTGTGTGTGTGTGTGCACGTCATTAGACACTCTGCCCCTCCCTTCCTCCTTTCGCCTTCACACAAACACACACACACACACACACACACACTTGTAGCGCAGCCACATAAAGGGGCATTTTAAGTAGCAGGGAAAGAGTTACGGAGCTAATGCGGCTCACCTGCTCAATGAAATATGCCCTGTCTGGTTTTATTTGTCCCCATAGACTGTGTTGGTCACAGGGTTAGGCTCTCGCGAGCATGCGCGATCGCAGCGCGAGGGAACCCGGAAGCGGCGTCGGGTCACGTGCGCCGGTATAAAGCCGGAACCGGCAAGTGGCTCGACACGGAGAGATGAGACAGCGCGCTGCATTTAGGATAAGAGAAAGAGAGCTTGATTGTTGTTACGGAGATTTATTTTCCTTGACTGGATTAATCTTCATTGGACACATTCAGTACCCTTCTCGTTCCGTTTTCTCGTGCTCCCGGATGATACATCTTTTACCGGTGAGGCCGAGCCATCTCTCCCGTACACCATTTCACACTCACAATAACAAGGACTTGGACTTTCATACATCCGCACTCACACACACGCATACACTACACACACTGTTTATAGTTGTATATATTTTGTATATATTGTTTTGTTGGTTTTGTTGGTGCACCTTATTTGTTTATTTGTCTTTTTCATTTAATACACTTTGGGTTTGTTCAGTAGTTGTTGTCACGTGTCTTGTCTTGCTCCGCGAAGATTGCGCAACACCGGAAGTGAATCATATTAGCCCGTATTTAGATTCTAGACCCCGTATTAGTGTAATTAGCTCTAAAATAAAACCTGAGCGTTACATAGTGGTGGCCCGTACGGGGAGTCTGTTTGTTTGGGTATTTTTCCGGTGTTGTGTGACTTTGGGGAGCAAAATAGACGCTAACATGGCTAGCGCTAAGGCTAACGTTAATGCTATCGCTAGTAGGGCCGGAAGGGCCAACTTGGTTGTTGCGAGAAATAGGTTGTATGATGTGGATGATGACGATGTAGATACTTGTGGGACAAGACGTGGCTCCACAGCTGGAACATCTTCTATGCTTAGTTCATTGTATTTATCGGCTAGATATGATGATGATGATGATGATAGAGTCGCTCATATATCTAGCATTTCTGATGTTGTAAAAACGATGCAGAATGAACTTGAGCAATGTAAGATGGATGTAGAGGCTATGTCTGAACAAGTGGGTATGTTAGAGAGGGGTTTTAAAGAATCCATAAACAGCAGTTGCAATCGGGAAATCAGTTTCCGGCAGGCAGTGGATGCCAGAATCGACGAGTTGGAACGCTACTGCCACGAGTCGCTGGAGAAACTGGAAAGAGCCATAGCTGACTGTTTTCTGCGCCGTGATGTCATCTGGGAGAAACAGATGAAGAAAGTGCGCCTCTCTAACTCACTCACTAACCACAAGTTGCTAAACTACACTCCTGCATCTACACAGACTCCCTCCCTACATTCCTCGGGAGAGCCAAACACTGCATCCACAAAGAAGGCCGGACCTTCCAACGCCCAGCCCCTCTCTGCACCCTCTCAGGTCTACTATGCCGTGCCACAGAAAGCGGAACCTCCAAACTTCACATCAGAGCTGTCCTCGGCTCCCCCCAGAGACCTGGCGGAGGGGGAACGTCCAAAGCAGGAAGGTCTCCAGGTGGCTCTTCTCGCCACTGTGGTGGATGCCGGAGAGACCCAGAACCAGGGGGTCTCCTTCGAACATCACCAAGGGGCGTTACATCGTAGAGTGCCGAGGAAGAAGGGAGGAGCTCTCCAGCTGGTAATCCCGCCATCACAGACCCAGACGTTCCTGCAAGACTTTCATCGAAAGCCAACGGGTGGCCACCGGGGGGGGCTAAAAACACTACTGAGCCTCCTAGACGTCGCCTGGTGGCCCTCCATCCGCAAGGACGTCTGGCAGTACGTGGAAGCCTGCGAGGTCTGCCAGAGCACCCGGAGCCAGGCCAAGGGAACCAGGGGCCATCGGAGATCGGCCACGCCCCTAGCCCAACATCCTTGTAAACTTGAGAAAAGACCCGGGAGCTATCAGATGCTAGACCTCACCAGGGACCGCTGGAGCAGCCTGCCACCCAACAACTCACCACCGACCCAGCCTCACATCCATCACAGACCGACCCCAGGATCACAGCGGAGGAAGAGGCACAACCACCAGCAACTCAGTCAGCCAAACACGCCAGCTACCGCAATTCCCGGCAGAACAAGGCGCCAGAGCTACCGGGCGAGCTGGTTTGGCGACGGACACCCTCTCTTTCCTCTGCCCATCAAAACTTTTCAGTTGAGCTAGCGCCCAAGTGGGAGGGACCAGCAGAAATAAAAAACAAAATAGGACCAAATAATTACACCGTGTCTTGGGGCAATCCACAAAAAACTGGTAAAGTGAACGTGGGTAATATAAAGCGCTTTTACGGACATTCTCCTCAGACGCCGGAGGCTTGGGGGGGGGGTCTATGTAGCGCAGCCACATAAAGGGGCATTTTAAGTAGCAGGGAAAGAGTTACGGAGCTAATGCGGCTCACCTGCTCAATGAAATATGCCCTGTCTGGTTTTATTTGTCCCCATAGACTGTGTTGGTCACAGGGTTAGGCTCTCGCGAGCATGCGCGATCGCAGCGCGAGGGAACCCGGAAGCGGCGTCGGGTCACGTGCGCCGGTATAAAGCCGGAACCGGCAAGTGGCTCGACACGGAGAGATGAGACAGCGCGCTGCATTTAGGATAAGAGAAAGAGAGCTTGATTGTTGTTACGGAGATTTATTTTCCTTGACTGGATTAATCTTCATTGGACACATTCAGTACCCTTCTCGTTCCGTTTTCTCGTGCTCCCGGATGATACATCTTTTACCGGTGAGGCCGAGCCATCTCTCCCGTACACCATTTCACACTCACAATAACAAGGACTTGGACTTTCATACATCCGCACTCACACACACGCATACACTACACACACTGTTTATAGTTGTATATATTTTGTATATATTGTTTTGTTGGTTTTGTTGGTGCACCTTATTTGTTTATTTGTCTTTTTCATTTAATACACTTTGGGTTTGTTCAGTAGTTGTTGTCACGTGTCTTGTCTTGCTCCGCGAAGATTGCGCAACACCGGAAGTGAATCATATTAGCCCGTATTTAGATTCTAGACCCCGTATTAGTGTAATTAGCTCTAAAATAAAACCTGAGCGTTACACACTTTAATAGAAACAAGTCTAACTCTGTCTCAATTCTTTTGTGTGTGTGAAGGCGAGAGGAGGAGGGGAGGGGCACAGCGTTTAATGATGCGCGCACACACACATACACACACACACACACACATATACACAGCGCAGGCGCGCACAAACAATAAGGGGAACACTGATATGTCGGATATATTTTTTACCTACTTTTACCTTTTTTTAAGGGTGAAGGGCAGGTTAATTTGTTTTGTTTTTACTTTATAATTTTGTATTAAGTATTTTTATATATTTTTTTTTAGGTTGTGGAACGAATAATCTGGGTTTTCATTATTTCTTATGGGAAACTTTTATTTTAATTTGCGAGTGTTTTTATATACGAACACGCTTCCTGAACGAATTATGCTCGCAATCCAAGGTTCCACTGTACACCAGTGTTGATGGTCAGGTGTCCAAATATTTTTGAATGTACAACATGCCCACATTTGTCATGGCATTGCCAGTGACAGGGACACCATGCCAGCCAGTACAGAGGAGCTTTACATGCTTAAGTCCAATGCAAATAACCATAAAGGTTTTCTCATCTGTCATCTTGGCAACTTAAATAAAGACCAGGTTAAAAATTAACTTATGAACGACTGTTAAATTCTAGCAAAAAGCAAAACCGCATGTGTTCTTTAAGCAGTATTGACAGCTGATTTGGTCATGGGCATGAAGCTACAGGTAAATTTGACTATTTTTGCTCCATCAATTATAATAGTTCCTGACTGCTGAATTGAATGGTAAGAGGTATGTAATGTAACACACTGCCCTTAGTAAGTTGTTAATTCTTTCAAGGTCAATAATTTTTCAGCAGCACAATGCATAAAATTGTGGAGATACAGCTGAAAAGCTTTTTTAAAAAAAAAAAAAAAAAATTCAGTAGAGGACCACATCGGGGTTCCATTCCTGTCAGCAAAAACTCAACCGAACTGAAAAGTTAAAAATAAAAAAGGATTTTTTTAGTCTTAAAGTCTTCATTGGGTCGGTGCTCATTATGCCCTTAGATTCCAGCTTTTGGCCGTCAGAAATGGATCTTAATATGGTCTCCTGCTATGATATTCCATCCACCTAAAGGTTTGATGTGCTGTATGTCAAGATGCTTTTTTGTTCACCCAGTGCTTATTTGAGTTTCTATAGTTTTCTCTTGGGAATCCAGCTTATTGGGCACCAACAACAATGCCATGTTTAAGGTCGCAGAAATCACAATTCTCTTCATTTTGATGTTGGATATGAACATTAACTTGAGCTCTTGACATGCATCTGTATAATTTTATGCATACATGTATACAGTATATATATATATATAGAAAGAGAGCGAGAGAGAGAGTGGTGTGAAAAACTAATTGCCCCCTTCCTGATTTCTTATTCTTTTGCATGTTTGTCACACAAAATGTTTCTGATCATCAAACACATTTAACTATTAGTCAAAGATAACACAAGTAAACACAAAATGTTTTTAAATGATGGTTTTTATTATTTAGGGAGAAAAAAAAATCCAAACCTACATGGCCCTGTGTGAAAAAGTAATTGCCCCCTGAACCTAATAACTGGTTGGGCCACCCTTAGCAGCAATAACTGCAATCAAGCGTTTGCGATAACTTGCAACGAGTCTTTTACAGCGCTCTGGAGGAATTTTGGCCCACTCATCTTTGCAGAATTGTTGTAATTCAGCTTTATTTGAGGGTTTTCTAGCATGAACCGCCTTTTTAAGGTCATGCCACAACATCTCAATAGAATTCAGGTCAGGACTTTGACTAGGCCACTCCAAAGTCTACATTTTGTTTTTCTTCAGCCATTCAGAGGTGGATTTGCTGGTGTGTTTTGGGTCATTGTCCTGCTGCAGCACCCAAGATCGCTTCAGCTTGAGTTGACGAACAGATGGCCGGACATTCTCCTTCAGGATTTTTTGGTAGACAGTAGAATTCATGGTTCCATCTATCACAGCAAGCCTTCCAGGTCCTGAAGCAGCAAAACAACCCCAGACCATCATACCACCACCACCATATTTTACTGTTGGTATAATGTTCTTTTTCTGAAATTCTGTGTTACTTTTACGCCAGATGTAACAGGACACGCACCTTCCAAAAAGTTCAACTTTTGTCTCGTCGGTCCACAAGGTATTGGCAATCATTGAGATGTTTTTTTAGCAAAATTGAGACGAGCCTTAATGTTCTTTTTGCTTAAAAATGCCTTGGAAATCTGCCATGCAGGCCGTTTTTGTCCAGTCTCTTTCTTATGGTGGAGTCGTGAACACTGACCTTAACTGAGGCAAGTGAGGCCTGCAGTTCTTTAGATGTTGTCCTGGGGTCTTTTGTGGCCTCTCGGATGAGTTGTCTCTGCGCTCTTGGGGTAATTTTGGTCGGCCGGCCACTCCTGGGAAGGTTCACCACTGTTCCATGTTTTTGCCATTTGTGGATAATGGCTCTCACTGTGGTTCGCTGGAGTCCCAAAGCTTTAGAAATGGCTTTATAACCTTTACCAGACTGATAGATCTCAATTACTTTTGTTATCATTTGTTCCTGAATTTCTTTGGATCTTGGCATGATGTCTAGCTTTTGAGGTGCTTTTGGTCTACTTCTCTGTGTCAGGTAGCTCCTATTTACGTGATTTCTTGATTGAAACAGGTGTGGCAGTAATCAGGCCTGGGGGTGACTACAGAAATTGAACTCAGGTGTGATAAACCACAGTTAAGTTATTTTTTAACAAGGGGGGCAATCACTTTTTCATGTAGGTTTGGATTTTTTTCTCCCTTAATAACGTAAACCTTCATTTAAAAACAGCATTTTGTGTTCAATTATGTTATCTTTGACTAATAGTTAACGGTTTTTGATGAGCAGAAACATTTAAGTGTGACAAACATGCAAAAGAATAAGAAATCAGGAAGGGGGCAAATATATATATATATATATATATATATATATATATATATATATATATATATATATAATGTACTATATATACAGGTCCTTCTAAAAAAATTTGCATATTGTGATGAAGTTCATTATTTTCTGTAATGTACTGATAAACATTAGATTTTCATATATTTTAAATTCATTACACACAACTGAAGTAGTTCAAGCCTTTTAATTATTTTAATATTGATGATTTTGGCATTGAAAAAATGATTTTTTCAGAAAGAAATTTCTGAACGAATAGGCTGTTCCCAGAGTGCTGTATCAAGGCACCTCAGTGGGAAGTCTGTGGGAGGGAAAAAGTGTGGCAGAAAACGCTGCACAACGAGAAGAGGTGACCGGACCCTGAGGAAGATTGTGGAGAAGGACCGATTCCAGACCTTGGAACCTACCTGGAGTAGAAACATCCAGAGCCACCGTGTACAGGCCTTTGCAGGAAATGGGCTACAGGTGCCGCATTCCCCAGGTCAAGCCACTTTTGAACCAGAAACAGCGGCAGAAGCGTCTGACCTGGGCTACAGAGAAGCAGCACTGGACTGTTGCTCAGTGGTCCAAAGTACTTTTTTCGGATGAAAGCAAATTTTGCATGTCATTCATCTGGAGGAAGACTGGGGAGAGGGAAATGCCAAAATGCCTGAAGTCCAGTGTCAAGTACCCACAGTCAGTGATGGTCTGGGGTGCCATGTCAGCTGCTGGTGTTGGTCCACTGTGTTTTATCAAGGGCAGGGTCAATGCAGCTAGCTATCAGGAGATTTTGGAGCACTTCATGCTTCCATCTGCTGAAAAATGAAGATTTCATTTTTCAGCACGACCTGGCACCTGCTCACAGTGCCAAAACCACTGGTAAATGGTTTAAATGGTATTACTGTGCTCAATAGAGAATCTGTGGGATATTGTGAAGAGAAAGTTGAGAGACGCAAGACCCAACACTCTGGATGAGCTTAAGGCCGCTATCGAAGCATCCTGGCCTCCATAACACCTCAGCAGTGCCACAGGCTGATTGCCCCCATGCCACGCCGCATTGAAGCAGTCATTTCTGCAAAAGGATTCCCGACCAAGTATTGAGTGCATAACTGAACCTAATTATTTAAAGGTTGACTTTTTTTGTATTAAAAACACTTTTCTTTTATTGGTCGGATGAAATATGCAATTTTTTTGAGATAGGAATTTTGGGTTTTCATGAGCTGTATGCCAAAATCATCAATATTAAAACAATAAAAGGCTTGAACTACTTCAGTTGTGTGTAATAAATCTGAAATATATGAAAGTCTAATGTTTATCAGTACATTACAGAAAATAATGAACTTTATCACTGTGTGTATATATATATATATATATATATATATATATATATATATATATGCAGGTCTTTCTTATAAAATGGAGGGTGCGTGTATGCAGTAGATGCACAAAAGTACTAAAAAGACAGCAATGAGTGTGTAATGTAACAGGTTCTACGCTTGAGGGCAGCAGTGAGTAAGGAAAGTAATTCGGAAGGTAATTACGCTAGAGGGCAGCATTGAGACTGTAACGTGTTATTAGGTTGGTTGTACGCTAGATGGCAGCAGTCAGTTTAGTGGCAAGGACAAATTCCATTCTTTGTCTTATTTATGTGTATCTTTGCTAAATACCTCCAGTCCCTAAAATGTATAGATAAGATGAAAGTGAAAAAAATAGTAGACTATAACCAAATTCCTGCTATTTTAACGTCTCCTTTTATATTTTTATTTTATTTGTTTCTTGTTATTACTATTGTTATGTTCGTTTTTTATAATATTTTTATAATATTATCATTGTTGTTGTCATTGTTATTATGTACGATTGACTTATTTGAGGGCAGCACGGTGGAGTAGTGGTTTGATTCCTGCCTTGGGTCTGTGTGCATGCATGGAGCTTCCATTGGGTGGGTTTCCTCCAGGTACTCCGGTTTTCTCCCACAGTCCAAAGACATGCAGATTGGGTTAATTGGTGATGCCAACTTGACCGTATTTTGAGTGTCCTGTGATGGATTGGCAACCTGTCCAGGGAGTAGTCCAGGATAAGTGGTATAGAAGATGAATGAATGAAACAATGTGAGAATGATTTATCCGATGTACTGTTTTTTTGAAAGCTGTGTAATGTAATTGGGTTATACACTAGAGGGCAGTATTGAGACCGTAACGGTGTTATGACGTTGTAGTATTTGGATGTATGCTAGGGGGCAGCAGTGAGCGCCGTGCTGCTGATACGGAGCTCTGAGGGGAACAAAGGAGTGTGGGTGAGTGTCGGTAATGTGTCTTTGTGATCCTAGGACAGATTAATATACTTAAAAATAAATCTTAATTTACATTTAAAGAGTATTGTAAGCACACAAGCTCTTTATTGGCGCAGTTTTTCTTCAATGATGTGGGTAAATTAGCCCGTGTTTTTGCGAATGGGAGTAGGCTAGCTAGGTAAGTTAGCTTTTCTATAGGTGGGTAAAATGCTGGCTAACGTTTCATTGAAGCCAGCTTATCTACATTTTACTACTTTTAAGGATTAATTATTAATGCTTAGTAGCGAACAATGTCAAAAATATTGAGCAGTTTTTGAGATATGATTAGAAATCCAAATTCAGACGAAGCTTAGCCGGCCGTGTCTCTGCACCACCATTGATTACTCGCGAATGGTTTATCAATCGCCGTTTCATATTTAAAGTACCCCTTTATATACATTTTATATGACGCTTATTAAACAGCTACAGCTGTGTGATTGTGGTATGAAAAATAAAATTACTTTGGTTGGGAGAACAAGAAGGAACAAGGCGTATTATTTATGATCAGGCGGAAGAGAGACAGCCCCGCGCGGGGTCCTCTGAGTGCAGCGCGCACACATGCACGCGAAGCACACAACACTGAAGCGGTTTAGTCTTTAATAAACAAAAGCAATCGATTGATGAACAAACAGAGCTAGCTGTATTTTAAAACAGTTGGAAAATTATTTGTCTGGATAATTCAGTTAATGTTTAACCAAGGATGAATTTTAGAGAGAGAGGTAAAATCGATTCGATTATGAATTGCGATTATTTTGTGTGCTGATTCACGTATCGCTTCACTGACTAAATCGGTTACCAAAAAATAATAATTAAGGTACATTTATAATAGAAACAACTCAGAATGTGACCAGAATTGGTTGTTGTTTTTTTTTAGTTTGATGCCAATCAGCCTCAGTTATAACCGATTCTGTACCGAGCGCAGAAGCTTCCGAATGGCGCAACAGAATTGCATTTTCATTGCGTTACATCATCAAAAATCACGTTAAAAGCCTCCGATCTGCCTTTTATTTATTTTTATTTTTTACAAACTCTGAGCGAATAAGTCTCAAACAAACTGATTACATACACTTACATCAGTCTCAAGACAACACGAGATCACATGGCCTCACTGTCAGGTGAAGTTTTGAGACTTTGGAGGCGTGCTGCTCAGTAAAAATATAATTTTTAAAATATTTATTTTGAAGTTAATATTAAACTCATGTTTTTGAAGTTAGTTTGTATCGTTTAAATGCTACCATGGGTTTTAAGTGAGAAAGTTAATAGTATAATTTAATAATAAATAATCAAATATATTATGTCACATGTATCTTACAGCACAATGAAATTATATTTTTTCTTTTCCTAAATCGTCTTCCGATCTGAGAGAAATTTCTTGTCATTTATCAAACATAGACTAAACAAATAACCATTCTCCAATTAAGTCTTGCTGATTCTAAACATTCAATTTTTTAACGTGTTAATCCTTTTTTCTGTTACAGAACCAAATGATGGAATTTGCTTGATCTCGTCAAAATCCTGCAACAAGATGTCAAGTAAGGAATTAATTTAATCAAACTAGTTCTTTCTATTTGTATAGGACTAATCTTTCACGTAGTGTTTGTGCTTAAACGTTAATGTGGGTTAATATGTATAGTTATTTACATATTGAATTGTGTGACAGGAATATTTGACAGTCACGTTGGAACTGGTGTGGGGCTGTTTTTCAATCATTGGGATCGGCCCCTTACTTTCAGTGAAAGGAACTCTTAATGTTTTAGCATAAATATTTTGGACGATTTCATGCTCCCAACATGCTTTGTGCACCAGTTTTTTTTTTTTTTATTAATTCATCTGTAGTATGTTTAATTAGTCAGATAGCTGTGCTGTTGAATCAGTTATTCAATCAAACTTTTGCCTTTTCTCCAACACAGAGCGGCCGTCTTACGCCCCGCCCCCTGCTCCAGCCCCCACTACAGTAAGTATTTCACAACACGCCAATGCCCCGCTACACCTCCCTCCTCCCCTCATCTCCCCAACCTTAAAGCACTCAGGAGTGTGTGGACAGGACTGTGGGACGGTGATGGACAGCTTCAACGGGGGTGGCGAGGAAATTTATTACCCCTTTTTTTTTTTCAATAAAGAAAAGAAAAAAATAATCCAATCTCCATGTTAGGCAAACTAGGGATTTTTTTTTTTTTTTTTTTAGCATTTTTTTTTTAACCATCTCATCAAATTTGCCTCTCCCACCCCCATAGTGTGTGGCTTTGCTACAAATGGATGTAGAACAAATGCCAGTTTGTGCTGCCTTCAAAGATTGCTGCTTTGTTTTTTGCATGTCTTAAGCAAATCATGAACAAAGAAAAAAAGTAAAATCAAATAAACAACAACAAAAAAAAAGCAAGATTTGTTCATTTTTCTTTTTCTTTTGGTCCCTTCCTCCCTTGTTTGTTGTCATTTCTCATTCGTGTTTTGTCTCATTTGTCTCCATCAGCAAATGCCCACCACCCCTGGGTTTGTGGGGTACAACCCATACAGCCATCTGGCCTACAACAACTACAGGCTGGGAGGAAACCCCGGCGGAAACAACAGGGTAATGGTAGGATCCATGCTAAACAGAGAAACCTGGATACTCCCCTAACGTTAAAGCTAAACCAGATGATCTTGCCTCTGAGGCAGGATCTGTGATCTTTTAAATTATTATTATTATTAATAATTAATTTAATTTTTTTTATTTAGTGGATTTGCTTTGAAGGAAAAAATGGGTAGATTGTCTATAGTTTTAGTTGCTTCCATAAATCCTTTCATGTTTTCATGCTTCTGGAAACCGGTCTCTCTCCCTCTCTCTCTATACCAGCATGCTTTGCAGGCTTCTCATCTGAGAGATTGGTTTTCAAAAGTGCTTCACCTTTTGCCATGTTGCTCATTTTCCTTATGTTTAATTTTGTCGCGCGTGCCTAGGTCTAAAACGTTTCAACTTTTCGCTTATAGACAGGCATGTGCCGTTTTCGATGTAAAAGTGATGAAATTTTCATCTCGGTTTAGGCCAGGGAAAATGGATTATCTCGTAGCTCTTGGATCATATCTATCCTTCATAATCACTTAAGCAAAATAAAAAATTTTGCCACGAGTAGTTGTTTCCCTGCTGAAAGTTGCTATTTTTAAACGTTTTAGGTAGTCGTAAGTAATCGTCACGTGTCTAGCCGCTCGCTCTCCACCTCAAAGCCTCTGTAGGTTACTTGCACCCCACTAGCTGTTTTGTCCTCCTTGCATGGGTGTCTTCCAGAACATAGCCGGTTTAAATCAGCCCACTTAAAGGACCATTTTGGTTGCGCTGCCTCTCAGAACGCCGTCTTCATTTTCAGCCGTGCTCTCGCTCGCTCTCCTTACTCATAGTGCTTCATTGCTGTGGCCCCTCCCCCTTTCACAATCATGCTGTTACACCTCAATAGCTGATTTTCCTAACTCTTTGATGTATGTTTTGTCTTTTCTCCTCGGCAGAACTCCTCAGGGATTACGGTTCCCAAGCCGCCAAAACCCCCCGATAAGCCTCTGATGCCCTACATGCGGTACAGCCGGAAGGTAAGCAGGAAGGTAAGACACCCACGGTGTCTGCTTTTACTGCTTATTTTGTACCACCACTCCCATGCCACCCGGGAGATGGTGCAGTCCATCATTGCTTCCATGGATGACCTCAAACAGGAAGTGTGACCCTGGAGTTCTATATAAAAAAAAAAGAACTCTATCTCTCTGATGTTTGCAATGAAAATTAGATTTGATTAACAGTAAAATGAACTTGTGCTCTATCTGTCTATCAAGGCGGCTGAGCCTGAGTGAAATTCTCCTGGTTTCTACACCAAATGCACACTAGCTGCTTGAGCTAAGGGCTCTGAATGGGAGCCTTGTGCTGTTTATGCATTAACCACTGGTCCTTATGTACAGGTTTGGGACCAGGTTAAAGCCTCTAACCCTGATTTGAAGCTATGGGAGATTGGGAAGATCATCGGGGGCATGTGGAGGGACCTCACTGATGAGGAAAAACAAGATTACTTAAATGAGTACGAAGCTGAGAAGGTCAGTCATGCCACTTTCTATGAACTGAAAGGATGTAGCGAAGCTTATCCGTGATATCTTTGTGTATATGTTATATTTACCTATTAGTAAATGATAAATCTTTAAAAAAAAAAACATGGGATAATGATTGCACAAGCATGGTGGTAAATAAACTAGCCACAAGTATGCTAGTCAAACATAAAAAAGCCTAGCTAGCCCATCATTATCGTGTAAGGAGGCCATGAGGAATGACGGCACCCGGCCCTTCATTTTCCCGCAGATCGAATATAACGACTCCCTGAAGGCATACCACAACTCCCCGGCGTACCTAGCATACGTAAATGCTAAGAATCGCGCCGAAGCGGCTCTGGAGGAGGAGAGCAGGCAGAGACAGTCTCGTCTGGACAAAGGAGAGCCTTACATGAGCATCCAGCCGGCTGAAGATCCTGATGGTGAGGAAAAAAGATCTGGGACAGTGTTTGCAATTATAACGCGTTAACCGATTACTATACCCATCTGTTTATTTTTAGATGAGTGTGATATTTACCAGTTGATTATGGTCTCTCTCTATGGGTCACGTCTTTATTCATACATTGATTGTTATAAAATTTTTCTTTAATATTCAGACCTTGTTTTTCTACTCTCCATTCCCTTTCTGTGTGTGGATAGATTATGATGACGGGTTCTCTGTTAAGCACACTGCAGCAGCTCGATTCCACAGGAACCACCGTCTGATCAGCGATATCCTGAGTGAAGTGGTGGTGCCTGACGTGCGTTCGGTGGTCACTACGGCTCGCATGCAAGTGCTCAAGCGCCAGGTTCAGTCCCTCATGGTGCACCAGGTACACCCACTCTCACACGTGTGCACACACACACATGGCCTCCTGCTTGTTATGGTTTGATCAGATTAGCGTGCCAAGCTTGGCAAGTCGCAGATAGTTATATTAGCTCCGGTACCAAGAAGAATTTATGTGGATGTTGTGTGTTTATTCAGAGAAAACTGGAGGCGGAGCTGCTGCAGATTGAGGACAGGCATCAGGAGAAGAAAAGGCGGTTCCTCGAGTCTACAGATTCCTTCAACAACGAGCTCAAACGGGTAAGATGCGTTCCCCCGTAACGGCCACGTGCGAATGTGTACATGTACATCTCGACAGAAATGATGTTAACAGTGTTTGCATATGTGTCTAGCTGTGCAGCCTGAAGGTGGAGGTGGACATGGAAAAGCTTGCAGCGGAGATGGCGGCTGCGGAAGAAGCTGCCAGGCGGAGGGCGGAGGAGAGGGAACGGGAGAGGGAGAAGGAAAGGGAGCGAGAGAAAGAGCGAGAAACTGAGGCAGAGAAGACGGAGAGAGCGACAGAGGAGGATCAGCCGGGTGCAAGCGAACCAAACAGCAGTGAGCAGAACACCAGCACTGACAGCAAGGAGCAGGACAAACCTAGTCCGATGGAGACGGGTAAGGACCGAGTCACAAACACCAAATCACACCCCTTTTCCCCCGGTCCCATTCTTGCTTTGCTATAATATGCCTGTGTGTAAATGTGTCCTGTAGACGAGGCTCGGGCTGACGTGTCTGAGGGCCAGCAGGAGTGTGAGGAGCGCACAGTTGAAAAGCCAGAGCAAGCAGAGAGCGGGTTAGAGGAGGGCGCAAGCGACAGCAATCCTCCACTAGAGAGGGAAAACAGCACAGAGTCTGCACCCTCTGACTCCGCCCCAGAGGAGAGAGCCCCTGCCCCCCCACAGTAACTCAGCAAAGATCACTCCTGCGCTGTTATACATCCTCTAAACCTCAGCAAGAACAAACGCTTTTAGAGGACACCACTATGTTTTTGTTTTAATTTCTTTATTCTGTAGTAATGCCCCCCTCCCCCCCACCCAGTTGTAATACATTCACTGCTTTGATTTTCGTTAATAATAACAACGAGGTTATGTGTAGACATTCTGTCTCACTCTTTTTCATGTGAGACACACAATGGCAATGTATGCCTTTTAGCACTGCAAGTGCAAAGGGTTTATAATTTATATTCAGAAAGGAACATGTGACCCAAGCTGACAGCATCTTAGTTGTGTTGTTAGAATTTCAATTTATTATGGAAAAGTAAGAAATCTCCTGTTTTTTTTTTTTTTTTTGCTGTTTTTTTGACAGGCTTTGTAAAATCATGGGAAAAACAGTTTGTATTTTGCTCCCTCCATGCTGACATCCCATCAAACATCAATTAACTGTATTTAGACTGTGTTTAGGTAGCTTAATTTCTTCCCCATATTTTTCCTGCTATTTCTATCTTCAGTTGATCACATGTCTTGGCAGGATATTGTCATAAAGCGCAGGTGAGATGATCACCAATCTTACTAGGTTGTTAGCATACACATTCTCGTGAAACGCAGCCGTTTTTTGTACTGTTACGATGTATTACCCAATAAAGTGATTTATATGTCTTATCTTGCTGTCTTTGACTTTATTATTATTGAGCAAATGCATGTGTACAATCTAGCAAAGTTTATTGATCAAATAAATTTCCCAAATCCAATTTCTAAAGAGTTCTTTTTCATATTGTGATAAACGGTATGCTGTCCTAAAGTTTTCTCTAAAATCTGGTTTCCGTAATGTTTCAAGCAGCTGCTTAAACTGTTACAATTAAAATTCTGGGTCAGGAATAAGACATGTATCCTTGCTAAATATCTAATTGGCCATAAAGACATGGTCAAAATATTCTGCCGAAGTTGAACTTAAAATTAGTCCAGGGACAGAAGGTGATTTAATGACTTTGAACGTGGTATGGTTGTTGCTGCAAGTTGCGCTAGTCTGAGTAGTCTCAAAGAGCTGGCTATCTATTGCAATTTTCACACCTAGCCATCTCTATGGTTTACAAAAAATGGTCTGAAAAAGAAAAACTATGCAGTGAGCAACAATGCCTTGTTGATGTCAGAGGAGAATGAAAAATGGCATCTCGTTACAACAGAGGTATGCCAAAGAGTATCTCTGAACGCACATATCGAATCTTTGAGCAGATGGGCTACAGCAGCAGAAGACCACACCGGTTGTTACTCCTGAAATGATGAGACTCATCTTGGCAACCCAATTTCTAGTCTTAGGACTATCTGTAAGACAGGGTCTGTATGTCATGAGTGTCTAGAGCCTGCTTCATGATGTCCAGCAGGAGGCAGTGCATTAACATGGGTGAATCACATGTTCTGTATTTTTTTTAATCACTAAGAAACAGAACTTTGACTATATCTCTGTCTTGTCTTTCTTTTCCTTCCACCTCTTACTCCTAAGTTTCTCACTTTTGTTTCTGCATTGCAACTCTTTCTGACTTTCCTTGCCTCTTACTCTTTGGTCTAATGTATCTTTACTTGTCTTTCTATCTTGCAGTCTTGTGAATGCTACCACACACTCAAAGGTCTTACTCAATAGACACTAGTGTTAAGGGGCGGAGGAAGGTTTATTCAATACGTTATTTTTTTCAGACACTATACAAACTATAAAGAGGCTGCTTCTTCTACTAATTCTGAAGTGTGAAGCAGGACCTGACAGTTGCTTCCTCCACACACATAAACACACACAAACACACACACACGCGTTTAAGTGTGAACTAGAGGAAGCACAAGTCTGCTGATGACCAACACCATGTTTAGCACACAGAGCATAGTAACTGATGTTGTAACTAGATACAGAACAATACCATCACACAACTACTGGTATTGCTATCTTTGTTAGATTCTTAAACTTCCATACAAAAATGATGTAGCCATTCTTAATCTCATAACCTAACTGGAAAATACAATAAAAATCTGGTCTTCATTAAGGTCAAAACCCCCTACACACAATGATATTTACAAAACTAAAGATTAAACACAACATAGAATATGACATGATTGTCTTCATCTTTGATGCTTCAATTATTTGTCAAGCAATCGTTTTCCCTGGATTGAATTTCACATAAAAAAGGTGATGCAGGGCATTACACAAAGCACAATTACACAGTGCCTGTCACTTCTTTCAACTTCTCAGAATGCAGGAAATTATTAATTTGTATCTTTAATCATGTAGTTCTTTTTACAGCCTCTCTGGATGCTGTATTCAATCAATCTATGGGGCGCGTTCAAGGTAAACCAGGATTTTTTATGGTGTGGAATAAGAGAACTCAGTTATAAGAATAAAAACTTCCTTTATTTCTCCATATAATCCTCTGCTAGACTAATTCATCTATCCCTGGCAGAAAGTTTTCTCATTAGGCCAGAACCATGATTGGATTGCCTGCTGTCTGAAACAATGGCCTCCCAGGAATTCCTTTAATGGCCCAGAAAAAGCTTGGATCGAGGTCAGGAGTGTACACGGGACGTGGCAATGAGTCCCAGCCTAGTTGCTGTAATGTGCAAGTGGTGTTTGTGAATGTGCCCACAGACAGATGCATCTCTTCCATAAGCTAGCGACAGGATATTTGTTGATTTTTAAGAATCGGCTGTTTCACTCGCTGGATGTTTATGAGAACGAGTCCTGTTGACTCAGAGCCACCTTGGCCAGGATCTTCATTCACTGACGTACAGCCTTCTTTAAAAAGCTTGCACTATTCAAATGGTTTACTGCAGCTAAAAGTCTCATTAACGTACTGTGCTTGAAGGCTTCTGTAAATGTCAATCTGTTTTAAGCCATTATTACAAATCCCAGTTTTACTTGAATGCCTCTTGTATTTAAAAATGCACTCTTCCAGTGTTAGTGGTCAAGTCATGTGGCTGTGTATACTGTAGAAGGCGGAATGGTGTCTAACTAGCTAGGATACAAGTCAGCATTAAGCTTGTCTTGTATTCCCTGGTGGCATGATCAATCTGGGTTGGCTTTGTGGTAGAATGTCAGATTCGTGCCGATGGTTCTATCACCGAGTAGACTGCCTTTGCAGTTTTCACTGCAGGTGAGCCTGCAGAGTGTTCCCAGCTGCGCCCTAGGGGATTATATAGACCAGACTGCATCTGTCAGTACTCGGACCAACAGTTTATCCGCCATCTAGCAAAGCCACTGTCCCTATTGTCTAAACACAGACTGACTCATTAGGAGGTGTACATACACTACACATTGTATAGATCATAGACTCGCTGGGCATCCAACCCCCGCTGGCACATGCAACTCCAGCTCAGGCACATTATTTAAAGGTGTGCCATTTCAGGAATTCTGTGCTGCTGCTCAAACACAGATATGGATTTTTTTTATTTTACTTTTTTTTTTTTAACATGATAATCGCTAGCGCTCCATCATTCCGATTTGACAAGTGCCAGATTATTGAGAAGGTTTTAGGATTCAAAGATCTCTACATAATGGTGGTATTAAATGAACTCAAACACACTGCACTAAATCGTTACATGGTCCAAGTGTTTCACACTACCCTACCCCTGGTGATTACCTGAGGTTCATAGTAGTCACAGCATTGATTGTGGCCTGCAGGTGGCAGTGTGCGTAGTCAAAACTGATCAATCCATCAGCTGTGGCATGGTGGGTAGTTTTGACCTGAAGGAGAAAGTGGAGGAGCGAAAGGAGTGACTCATACACAGCACTTACTCATTCCTGTATATAATGTGTGTGTGTGTGTGTGAGAGAGAGAGAGAGAGAGAGAGAGAGAGAGAGAGATTCAAGGTTTTCATATCTTTTCTCTCTTTATATAACATTAGAGACAATGCATTAATGGGTTCTTTTGTGCATGTGTGTGTGTCTGTGCATGCGTGAGAAAGATTTTAATCAGTGCATTATGTATTATGTAGCAGACATCTGAGATATTGCACAATCAAGTAGGTGTAACAAATAACTGGAGTGTGTGTGTGTAAAGGGGTAGAAAAGGATAGATAGAAAGACAGCAGATAGACAGATGGACAGGTTGACAAATAGATAACTAGAACAAATAAAAACAAATAGATTGACAAAGAGATAAATAGCCATACAGATGGACAGATAAATTGATAGAGATCTGCTCATAAGTTTACATACCCTAAGAGAATTTTAATGCAATGTTCACCATTCTCTAAAGGACCAAACGCATTTTTTTATGGGATTCGAATAGATTTTTTTTTCAGGATAGCACAATTATTAGACAAAGCATGATAAAAAAAAGAAAGTAATCACATGGTAATGACCCTTTATTTTCTCAGCCTGTAAAACCACCCTTTCTTCTTGGGAAAAAAACAACTTAAGGTCTCATCAATTGGGTTGTCTTGAATAAACTGCACATTTAATATCTCCCCAAATGTCTTCGTGATATTGAATTTAGGAGACGGTAATGTCCACTCCAGAACCTTTACTTTATTCTGTTGTAGCCACCGAAGGCTCGTCTTGGCCTTGTGCTTTTGATCACTACCGTGTTGGAAAGTCCAATTGCAGCCCAAGCACAGCTTATGGATTGATGAATAGAAAATGACCACCAATATTTTCTGATAATATGCTGCACCCTGGACTTTGATTAAATTGACATGTGCCACAGCAGCTCACACAACCCCATGAAAATCAGAGATCCGCCTCCATGCTTCACAGTAGGCGTGATGCATTTCTCATCATACAATTTATTGACTCCTCTCCAAACATTCTGTCGCTTTTATGGTTGTGTCCAAAAAGTAACATTTTGGTCTCATCATCCAAATGATTTTGTGACATTTTAATGCATAATGTAAGTGGTAACATCTCCCCCGCCACACAACACGACCATGCAGCCCATGTCTAAGTTGCTTCATATTGTGCATCTTGAAACAGGGAAACCTGGTATCCTGTATTTCAGCTGAAGTTCCTTATAGGTTTTTCTTTGCATCCTGTACAATTCTCCTGGCAGCTGTGACTGAAATTTTTGCAGGTCTACCAGCATGATGCTTGGTGTCAACAGAACCGCTGATTTTCCATTTCCACAGTTTTTTCATTTAATTTTATTTAAAAATCTTCTTTTATCATTTTCCAGATTTATAAATATCAACTAGGTGAGACCTTGGCTTAGTGGTTAGCACTGTCACCTTGCACCTAAAGTGTCTGGGTTCGATGCTTGGTGGGTTTCCTCCGGGTATCCCGGTTTCCTCTCACAGTCCAAAGATTTGCAGGTTAGGCTAATTGGTGTTCACAAATTGCCCGTAGTGTGTGAGTGTGTACTGTATGTGTGTGCCCTGTGATGGATTGGCACCCTGTCCAGGGTGTACCCTGCCTCGTGCCCTAAGCCTCCTGGGATAGGCTCCAGGTCCCCGCGAACCTGAATATAGAATTAAGCAGTATAGAAGATGAGTGAGAACTAGGTGGCACCTTGGCTTAGTAGTTAGCACTGTCGCCTTGCACCTTAAGGGTCTGGGTTCGATTCCATGCCAGGTTCAATTCCCACCTCTGTGTGCATTGAGTTTGCATGTTCTCCCCATGCTTTGGGGGTTTCCTCTGGGTGCTCCGGTTTCCTCCCACAGTCCAAAGATATGCAGGTTAGGCTAATTGGTGTTCCCAAATTGCCCGTAGTGTGTAAATGAGTGTGTACCCTACCTCACTCCCTAAGTCTCCTGGTATGGGTTCCAGTCCTCCTGCGACCGTGAATACATGATAAAGCGGTATAGATGATGAGTGAGTGATAAATATCAACCACCCTTCATTTAATATCAATATTTGAAAGTTCTTTTGCCTTCCTCATGGCTGAGTGAAGCTCTTGATAAAATTACCTTTGATAAAATCTCACTGGGTATTTAAACACAAATGTGGAAACGGACTGTTAGTCATTTTAACCTGTGTCTGTAATCTTGTGCGTGTATTATCAGGCCAAACATTCAACGGTATTTAAACTTTAAATCAGGGTCAATTGGGTGATTTCACTTATCATTTTGGTGTTAAAATGGCAAACATAATTATGTGATAATAACAGGCTTCATCTCACCACGACCCTAAAACAATGACAATAAAAAAAATACTTATGGTTAATATTTCACAAATTTCTGCCAGTGTATGTAAAATTATCTGTCTATTACAGTAGATAGATAGATAGACAGACAGATAGATAGATAGATAGATAGATAGATAGATATGGTGAAGGAAAATGGGAGGCAGAGCAGAGTGAGACAGATGAAGGAAGAGGGTGAGACAGATGAAGGAAGAGAGAGAGAGAGTGAGACAGATGAAGGAAGAGAGAGAGAGAGAGACAGATGAAGGAAGAGAGAGAGAGTGAGACAGATGAAGGAAGAGAGAGAGTGAGACAGATGAAGGAAGAGAGAGAGAGAGAGAGAGAGTGAGACAGACTGAGTGATGAGGGAGGAGTTTCAGCGCAAAGTGTTCTTGCCAGTTTGGGTGAGAAAGCGGCGCGTGCAGAGCGGAAACTGAAGCTGTGTCTCACAACCGCGTGCGCTGTCACACCGCGTTATCCGAGTCACTCAGTACCGGACCTGTGTCTCTCACTATCGGAGTCGGTAGTGTGTCCGTTGTAGTTGTTCCTTCGGTTAACGGTTCGGCGGTGCTCATGGCGGACGGCGCTCCGAGCGGCAGTGGCAGTGATGGCGAGGAGAAAGGCGCGCGCCTCCGGGGGTTCGCGCGTCAGGGCGCGCTCCGCCAGAAGAACGTGCACGAGGTGAAGGACCACAAATTCATCCCGCGTTTCTTCAAGCAGCCCACCTTCTGCAGCCACTGTACCGACTTCATCTGGTGAGAAAACACGCACTGAAGCCTGGTCCAGTGACCATAGATTAATATAAAACCCAATCAAATCAAATAAAAATCAAATAAATTAAACATACAGTACATAATAATTACTAATAATTAATTTTTCATTCATTCATTCATCTTAAGTTGCAGCTTGATGCACCATCTATACATTTTTTCCATGGATTATTTAATCAAATAGTAATTAGTCTATGCACCATATCAATAATCTGAGAAACATTAGATTTTTTACATTTCTAAAGCATTACAAAGTATGTGTAGGGTAACAGTTTATATACCTTGGCTATACAGTATGTAAAGCCTTTATACAGTATGTCTAAAGTTTAATAAGTATAAATTTAGTTTTTTAAGTATAAACAATAGTGCATGTACAATATTGCACAATTTCTACAGTACAAATAATCTTATGTACTGTGTGGTGCGCTTTGGTACAAGTACATGTACTTTGTGTAGTGTGTATCATTTTAAAATCTAAAATGAAATAGTGTTTTACTTTGCACTAAAATAAATAAATAAAGTGCATGTCATTTGAAATGTTTTAAACGTATAAAAAAAGATTTTAAGCATTCTGAACTGGAAAGTACAGTATGAGTATGGACTGCTTCTTTTTGTTCCAGGGGTTTCGGGAAACAAGGATTTCAGTGTCAAGGTAAGAAGTGAGTCTTCACTGGCCAAGCTTGGCTCCTTGTACACAATATTTAAACACTGACTGTTTTTAGATGACCACTCGTGATCTGATCATTATCTATTTTTAATGAAACTCACTTCCACCCACAAGTTAACATTTCTTCATCATCTCCCAGTACACCCTTCAGAAGAAGCATTATGGTTAAATAAATAAAAAAGATAAAACCATTAGTTCATTTTGTCATTATATTGTTTAGCTGACATTTCCAGTAATGTTATATAAAAGCAGGATTTTGAGCCTTGAATGGGAAGGTGTGGAAGAGTCTAGGACATTTTCATTACTGCAGTTAGAATAATGCTATATCTTTTAAACAAGGCAAAGGTGAGTACACCAAACTCCAAAATCTTGCCATTGGACAAGTTTAATATTTGCATGTAAATGACTCACAGTTTGGAGGAAAGATAGATCAAATGAGGCTTCCTTGGCTTTCAGGGAACCCTAGGGGAAATACTGAAATTATCCCAAGGAACAACTGATCAGTTGAATCCTAATCATTCATGTCTCTTTTCCAAGCACCGGGGATCAGCCACATACTTTTTTAAATGAAAGAATCAAATTTAATTTGAGAAACACTATATAATCTTATTTTAGAAACTTTAAACTTCCATGTTTTAGGCAAACCATGTCAGCTTTTACTCTAACATGTCGATATTAGAGTAAAAGCTGACATGTGGAGAAAAAAATGTCTATCACATCGGTTCTGTCAGATGATGAGTAAAGTGCACTGCAGGAAGTAAATTCAATGTGAAGAAATTTGGAGACTGGTGAAGCCAAGAAGGCTCTGTTACTGCCATTGGAGTCACGCAGCATTAATGGATACAGATATGCATTGTGAAGTATATGTTCTGTGAAGTAGGACATCTGAAAGATGTATTCACAGGGACGTATGAGATTTGAATGTTGTGAGAACACCATGTTATATACATAACAAAACTGTAGGAAATATTGTAGTATAAGCACTGTGGTAAAGTCAGTTTGTAGTGCAAGCTTTTTTTCACTTCAGTCAATACATGATTGAAGACTTCGGGTTGCTTCTCCTGTCACTAGCACTGGTTTTGCTGCGTTTGGGAACCAAATATACTTACTGTAATATTGTTCTAAGAAAACACTAGCAAGGGTTTGTGTACAAGTGACATTGATGTGTGGAAGGCTGTTACTTTTGCATTTTTCCTGCTTCTACTGTAATGTTATGAACGTCTGATGGACGTGATGAGGTCAGTTGTTATTCTAGTGCATACCTGTACAAGAATTAGGTGCTGTTGTCAAGTATCCAAGTGGATCTGTTAGAGAAGGACAATAATGAATCTGTAAAGTGAGGTTTTGGTATTGCTTTTAATGTTTCTCATGATCTTTAATAGTCTTTGTAAATAAAAAGGTTATGTGTGCAACAAAAGTCAATACTCTTTTCCCTGATCTAATTTGCTGGCACTACTTGCTGTTTGACTTACTAGAAAATCTAAATCAATGCATGAGTTTGATGTATATATATATATATATATATATATATATATATATATATATATACTTTTTCCACATTTTGTTATGTCACAGCTTTATTCTAAAATGGATTAAATTCATTTTTTCCTCTACGCACAATTCTACACACAACAACCCATAATAACAACATGAAAAAAGTTTACTAGAGATTTTTGCAAATTTATTTTAAAAAACAATTGAGAAAGCACATACTTATGTATTCACAGCCTTTGCCATGCAGCTCAAAATTGAGCTCAGGCGCATCCTGATCATCCTTGAGATGTTTCTGCAGCCTAATTGGAGTCCACCTGTGGTAAATTCAGTTGATTATACATGATTTGTAAAGGCACACACCTGTCTATATAAGGTGCCACAGTTAACAGTTCATGTCAGAACACAAACCAAGCATGAAGTCAAAGGATTTGTCTGTAGACTCACAAGACAGGATTGTATCGAGGCACAAATCTGGGGAAGGTTACAGAAAAATTTTGGCTGCTTTGAAGGTCCCAATGAGCACAGTGGCCTCCATCGCCTGTAAGTGGAAGAAGTTCGAAACCACCAGGAACCTTTCTAGAGCTGGCTGACCATCCAAACTGAGCGATCAGTGGAGAAGGACCTTAGTCAGGGAGGTGAATAAGAACCCGTTGGTCACTCTGTGGAAGGACAACCATCTCTGCAGCAATTCACCAATCATGCCTATATGGTAGAGTGGCCAGACCAAAGCCACTCCTTAGTAAAAGGCACATGGCAGCCTGCCTGGAGTTTGCCAAAAGGCACCTGAAGGACTCTCAGACCATGAGAAACAAAATTCCCTGGTCTGATGAGACAATGATTGAACTCCTGAATGGTGTGAATGCCAGGCGTCACATTTGAAGGAAACCAGGGACCGCTCATGACCAGGCCAATACCATTCCTATAGTGAAGCATGGTGGGGGCAGCATCATGCTGTGGGGAAATTTTTCAGCGGCAGCAACTGGGAGACTAGTCAGGATAAAGAGAAAGATAACTGCAGCAATGTAGAGAGACATCCTGGATGAAAACCTGCTCCAGAGCGCTCTTTACTTCAGACTGGGACGACGGTTTATCTTTCAGCAGGACAATGATTCTACGCACACAGCCAGGAGTGGCTTCAGGACAACTCTGTGAATGTTCTTGAGTGGCTCATCCAGAGCCCAGACTTGAATCTGATTGAACATCTCAGGAGAGATGATGGCTGTGCACCGACGCTTCCCATCCGGATGGAGCTCCGGATGGAGCTTGAGAGGTGCTGCAAAGAGAAATGGGCGAAACTGGCCAAGGATAGGTGTGCCAAGCTTGAGGCATCATATTCAAAAAGACTTGAGGCTGTAATTGCTGCCGAAGGTGCATCATCAAAGTATTGAGCAAAAGCTGTGAATACTTATGTACATGTGATTTCTCAGTTTTTTTATTTTTAAAAATTAGCAAAAACCTAAAGTAAACCTTTTTCACGTTGTCAATATGGGGTGTTCTGTGTAGAATTCTGAGTAAAAAAATAAATTGAATCCATTTTGGAATAAGGCTGTAACATAACAAAATGTGGAAAAGGTGATGCGCTGTGAATATATAAATATAGTGCATCTGGAATATATATACAGATCTGAAATAAATATACAGATTTATACAGTGTCACCAAACTATGGGAGGTGGAGTTATACTTTTTGGGCAAATTCACACAAAAAATCACACTGATATAACAAGATGATTTTTACATATTTTGCCATTTGTGCATTTTAACACCTCTTTTGCTTCATTTGAAAAAACTCTATCAAAAAGTTTTTATCAAAACTGCAAACATGGAGTTATCTTCAACATTTTAACAGTAAAAAGCAAAAGTTTATTAAACAATATACCATTGTCATCCAAATATGGAACTTTTTTGCCAACCACTGAGGAGATGATTAAGTGACTTCAGTGAGGTAAACAGAAATAAAACATGGGGCACTGTGCGTGCCATGTTTAAATTAAATTTTTATTTCTTGGTATATGATACGTTTAGGCACCCAGTCCGAGCTGGTGTGTTATGTGGTGTGCTGAATGTAGCAAATACACTAAAGTATCAATGGAAATTTTGTCTCTTTTTAGTTATTTAAAACAATTGGCACAGCAATAATGCTGCATTTGAGGTGAAATTGCAACTTGTGCATCTATGACCACAAGCAGGGAAAACAACCAAAAACACCCTCTCAGCTTGAAATTTCAATTCGCAACTTCCAACTTGGGGAAGTCTTTTGAACTGCAAGTTCCTTTCCTATTATAAAGTCAGCGTAAAGAACAGTGTCCAATTTTTCTACTTTTAAATTAGTTTCTGAGCAGTACTAGGTTTGGATCAATTCTCAGACATTTAACTTGATTAAATCCTTAATACTGACCAACCCAATCAGTGCAGTGAGAAGGTAATCAACAACATTAGAGTTATGAATTCGCCTTTATAAATTTAACCAGCTTGCTCCCACTACTTGATAATGTTTGACTACTAGGTTTTTGCTAAGCTGCTTGTTCATGATATTGCTGTACTGCAATTTCAGTCCAAAATTTGCATTAATTCTCAGTACCAATAACCATTTACTCCTGTGCCTATAAAAGTGCGGTTAAGGTAGCTTTTTAACAGCTTACGTGCTCTCACAGAGCAGAGAAAGGATATCCTTTTACCAAAGCATCCATTTTTCTTTACGTAGCATGTCTAACACTCCTAAAGGGGGGAACAACTTGCAAATTACATCTTAAAAGGCACCACAATTGATAGACATCTAAAATCTGGCCAATGTTGTCAGTCTTCGAAATGAAAAAAAAAAATATTGTCAATATAACACTAGACTTTTCATTGTGTTTATTAACGAATATAACTTTATAATAATAATAATAATAATAATAATAATAATAAAAAAACAGCATGTGGTTACAAATTAGCATTCATAGTAAGCATCCATGCACTAATTTTATTACGCCTGCACTTAACCTTGAGTAGAATTTTAAGCAGGTAGCTGTTTATTTATCCAGATATGAACCTTCAAAATACTCTGCACTTTATCTATATCTTTACACAAGTAGCAATGCAGCCATATCCTTTGTTTCTGGATATCAGTAACTCGGAGATAAGAGTCAAACACACAGCATACCATTCTCACTAGGTCTGGATACAGTACATTATTGTGTTTTGCCATAACTCAGATGTTTTCCTGGATACAAACATCTGATCACAGTTGCTTCAGTGAATAGTGAATACAAAACACGGAGTAGAGTGTAGGCGGCATAGCGGCTTTAGTGGTTAGCACTGTCACTGTCGGGGGTTTGAATCTCGCCTCTGGTCCTGTGTGCATGGAGTTTGCATGTTTTCCCCATGTAGATATGAAGTACACAGGTTAAGTGATAATAGATAATGAATAAATGAATGACTAGGTGGTAATGAGAGTTTTCTTGTTCACATTAAAATAACTAACAATAATCTAAAATACATATATATAGCAAATATTTAATACAAGAGCTTGGGTTACTGTATATGCAGGAATATTTTTGGTATTTTGCTGATAAAGTAGGACATTCATTCTCAACATTTTTTATAAAATATTAATAATATTAGGCATAGTGCAAAGGTTTACTTCTTTATCTCTTCTTTTCTATAATGTATGTGCATACTGCCACCTGCTCTATTAGAAAGTGTAAATAAGTGTACCTGAGAACGGAGAGCAAAAATAATGTGAACCTGGACAGCAGTCGCTCTTGGGCACGGTACAAATCAATCAAGCCTTATGTGAAAAATGCCTCATTTCTTTATGCTAATAACAAATGCTACAGAGTTAATATCATATTTTTGATATACCATATTTTGTGCTACATTTTGCGATTAATAGTGCAACAGTAACTTGATAATATATATATAAATATATACCAAACCGACAATAGATAAGTGAAAATTTAGTTCAATTCAATTCAATTTTATTTGTATAGCGCGTTTAACAATTGTAATTGTCCCAAAGCAGCTTTACACAATAAATAATTAATTTATAGAAAATAATAGCTGTAACACAGCGTGACATTGTTTTCAATGCACGAAAACAAAAATGCATTTTTATTTAAATATTTAACATTTTTAAAAACATTTTAATACTTTTAAATATTGAACTAGGTAATGTTATAAAGCATGAGACAAGTGAATGAACTCACCCATTTAAAAACAATATGATAACAGGTTACACACAACACACATTACACTCTACCTTAGAGATCAGGTAATATTACACTAATACAGTATAGGACCTGTAGATTACCTGACTCTCTGTTTTTTTTTTTTTTTTGGTTATTCAGTAAGAGCATGCTCCATCAGGGACTTACTATTATTATTCCACAATTTTTTTTAGCACAAAACTTTAGGCAATTAATGCGGGTCATACCGCGGAAGAGTACCATAAAGAGGCCCAGTCTTTTCTCCCCACTGGGTACGGTGTGCTTTTACATTTCTAAGGAATAAAACTGACTGTTTTCCGACAATTCCCTTTTTTTTCCAATTTGGGACAAGGTGGACGTATCTCCCACAATTTTGCACATCCCCGCACAAAACTCATATCTAAACATTCAGCCGTCTCCTGAGCACTATGGTACAGCCAGCGTTGCACAAAACAGATGGTTTTTAAGTTATAATGATTTGTTTGGGACCTGTGATAAATCCTCTGATTGAAAGACAGGTCATGCCAAACAGCCTAAAAATCTCTATTACTTACACTACTCTCTACTACAGAAAAATAATGACGATCAAGCATAATCAACCTCTTTGAATATGGCTTCTACCTCACTTCAGATTCATTCCATGGATAATAAAGTGCATTTTAAAGTAAAGAGACACTGAATCAAAAAAAAGAAAAAAAAAACTACATCATGCTTTTTCCCAAAACAGAGAGCCGGGTCTCCTCCAGTCTCCTGAACTTAGAGAACATAGAGAAGTTTGGTCAAGCAGTTTTAGAGTTGTTGTTGATGGTTTGTTTGGGGTCTGACACAAATGGTTTTTGACATAGGAATCCATTTATTTTGAACTGTGGCTAATTTTCATTAAAAAAAATACTTTTTGGACTATTTGGAAAAATGTATATCCTGACCACAATTTCTCTAAAGCTTTTAAAGCTTCCTTTTGCCAACAATCCATGAACCTCTAGGACCTACAGTTCCAGTGACACAAGTAAGAGAATCACAGGACTGCTGTTGGCATTAAAGTTAATGCAAGACATCAAGTTACATTTTCTCTGTCTGTGAGTTTGCCTTGCCGGGGTTGCTCAACAAGTCATCAACCAGTATCTTCTATCTTGGGAACCATGTGGGCTAGAGTGGAGCCGTTTTCACAGTTTTGCCCAGGAAAATTGACCCTGCCTCACAATTTCTCCAGGAATTGTATTTAGTTATTTTTATCTGCTTCTTTGAACACCCACAAAGAAAGTTCATAAATTTTCCCAGAGGAACGTCACTAGTACACATGACCATCTGATGTACTCCACTCTGGGTTATGTGTGTTTAAATAACTGTGTGAGTGTGTGATGAGCCTGTGTACTTTTCTGGTCAAAAAGACCTAGTTTTGAATGTTAACTAAAAATAGAGTGAGGCATGAATCTTCATGTGCTTGGCCTATTTTTTAACACATGTATACATACAAACATATATATATATATATATATATATATATATATATATATATATATATATATTTGGATATCATTTCCCATTTTTAAAAAAGTTTTCTGGATTATGTTCCAATGGCACCAACACACTTATGTGTCTCATCAGTAGTAGCGTAGCGTTTCCATCACAACTGATGACAAAATGAGCATGTGAGAATTTACTGACACGTTGGGTTCATGGGATCAGATCAGTTTGTTATATATCAGGTCAATGTTTCCCAAATTTCCAGTTTATAAAACAAAAAGACACTCAGTGACTGACAAAATGTCTGCATGCCTTTCTTTTCATTCATTATTCTTTTCTTTCGTTCTTTAGTTACTTTGATTTACTTTCTTTTTTCTGAAATGCACACTGCTCAAACAGATGACTTAAGTACAGATGTGGTCAAAATTGTGGTGAAAAAAATCTAAATAAGATACAATAAATATTTAAAAATATACACTTTTGAAAAGTTATAGGTAAACTGTAAAAATTGCTGTTGTTTACTTTGTATAATCACATTTTAAGAAAAACTCTCACTCACAAAGCAGATTTCACTTTATTGTTGAAAAAATTGTATCTTACATATATATTTTTTATAGACTGCACATATATAGAGGTGGACAGGCTAGAAAAAAAGGAGACCACTTTGAGTTCCACTTTAGTAAGAACGGGACAACGAGATGATCATGGGCACTGGTTAATTGAAATTAGACCTTACCATAAAGAACAAAAAAGTAAAAGAAATATATTTAAAAGTAAGCCACCTTGCCTCCTATATACAGTACTTATATAAAACCAGTGACAGGTGAAATAGAAAACGGTGATTATTTGCAATGGAACCTGTCAAGGTTCTGGATATTTTTAAATTTAGGCAGCCACCGAGCAATCAGATCTTGGAGTTGATGTGTTGGAAGCAGGAAAATTGGCATGCGTTATGATTTGAGTAACTCGACAAGGACCAAATTGTGATGCTTTGACCACTGGGTCAGAGCATCTCTAAATCAGCAGGTCGTGTGGGGGTTTCTTGGTATCCAGTGGCTAGTATGACTAAAAGTGGTTCATGAAAGGACAATCACTGCCCCGGCGACAGGGTTATGGGCAACCAAGACTTACTGCAGTGTGTGATGTCTAGTTCATGTGAGGAATCATATGCATCTGTATGTGTGTGTGTCTTTTTATATGTGTGTTTCTGTCTTTGTGTCTGTATATGTGCATGTGGTTACGTGTTTATGTAATAAACCTAGCATTAAAGTGATTTGTGCAACATTACTGTAAGCGAGCACTTTAAAACTATTAGCGACCTTAAAAACCTGCGGCCGATCTAGTGCACTCTGTTTGATCCGCTGCGTTTGATGCGGGGCGCGACAGGAGGCCGGAGGATTAAAAGAAGGTTAGGAGGGCAGGAGAATTGGGACGCAGCCGGTCTGCTTTCTCCTGTGGGGATATTCCTTCTCTTGGTTAGTACGCTTTAATAAAATAGGACGTCTCTCAGCGTCTCTCAGCGTCTCTTAGTTTCTCTCACGTCCCCGCGCAGTGTGGACCAGATTGATGTTTCGCAAGAATGTACCAATGTAAAGACTCAAATAATCTGTTTGTAACTAACATCATAAAGACTCATCTATTTGTGAAACCACTTACAAGGTTACCTGGTTTACATATGGTATCACATGGTTATCCTGTTTATGTCCAAAACCAAGCAGCGTTTATGTGCGCCTGTATAATTGAGAGTCACAAGTAAGCCTATGGAATGAAAATGGTTTTGATGATCCTTCAACAGAATTCACTCTCCTTAGATAGCATCGCATAAAGCTACCAGCCTGAATTACAATACCATGATGAAGGTGTGGGTGATGGTAGTGGTTTAGGTGTAGTTGTGTTAAAGGTGTGGGTCAGGGTGGTGGTGTAGGTGATTTTGTGTAGATGAAGGTGTGGGTGATGGTGGCGGTGCTGATGTAGGTGTAGCTATGTTGATGAAGGTGTGGGTGATGGTGAAGTTGGAGGTGTAGCTGTGTTGATGAAGGTGTGGGTGGTGGTGGTGTAGGTGTAGTTGTGTTGATGAAGGTGTGGGTGGTGGTGGTGTAGGTGTAGTTGTGTTGATGAAGGTGTGGGTGGTGGTAGGGGTGTAGGTGTAGCTGTGTTTATAGAAGTGTGAGTGATGGTGGTGATGTGGGTGTAGCTGTGTTGATGCAGGTGTGGGTGGTGATGGTGATGTAGGTGTAGTTGTGTTGATGAAGGTGTGGGTGATGAAGGTGTTGGTGATGGTGGTGGTGTAGGTGATTTGTGTTGCTGAAGGTTTGGGTGATGGTGATGGTGTAGGTGTACCTGTGTTGATGAAGTTGTGAGTGATGGTGGTGGTGGTGGCAATGTAGGTGTAGCTGTAGTGTTGATGAAGGTGTGGGTAGTGGTGGTGTAGGTGATTTTGTTTTGAAGAAGATGTGGGTGATGCTAGAGTTGGAGGTGTAGCTGTGTTGATGGTGTGGTTGATGGTGGTGGTTTAGGTGTAGTTGTGTTAAAGGTGTGGGTGAGGGTGGTGGTGTAGGTGTAGCTGTGTTGAAGGTGTGGGTAATGGTGGTGTAGGTGTAGTTGTGTTGATGAAGGTTTGGGTGATGGTAGAGGTATAGGTGTAGCTGTGTTGATGAAGGTGTGGGTGATGGTGGTGTAGCTGTGTTGATGAAGGTGTGGGTGATGGTGGTGTAGTTGTGTTGATGAAGGTTTGGGTGATGGTAGCTGTGTTAAAGAAGGTGCGGTTGTGTTAGTAAACACGTCTATGTGCTAGTAAAGGTGTGGTTGTGTCAATCAAGGTGTGCACTGTATTTAACTCATAATGCACCTTGCTCCTTCAGTTGCTAGGTAACAAGCTTGATGGCATGATGGGCACTTTTACTCTTGCTCTCACTCTCTTACTGTCTGTCTGTCACTCTCTATTTCTATTAATCTTGCTTTCTCTGTCTCAACACACCCACACATTCATCAGCACAGAGTATCTCTCTCCTTCTTTATCACTCTTTCTCGCTGTATTTATCTCATAATCTGTCTGTCTGTCTGTCTGTCTGTCTGTCTATCTTTCTGTCTGTTTTTCCCTTTTGATGTGAGACGGCACTCTCTGTTTCAGTGCATGGTGATCACTGTTCTGGATTTGGCTTTTACCCCCAGGACACACACAGACACACACACACACACACAGACAGGGAGAAAGAGTCCCAAGTCCTTAGAGTAAAGAGGAAAGTATGTTTTCCTGTGTGCCATGTCCAACTCGTGTGCCACGTCCCCTCTCTCTCTCTCTCTCTTTCTCTCCCGTTTGCACTTATTTTATTTGCTGTATTTATTTTCTATTTTTGTCTCTTTAGCTTGTTCGGCGTTTCATTTTCTGTCTTTTCCTCATGCTTTCCCCTATTTCTGCTCTTTCACACTTCCCTGAGTCCTGCACTGTGTGTGTGTGTGTGTGTGTGTGTGCACGCATGTGCGATTGTGTACATGCTTGTGTTTGTGAGTGTGTGTGGGTGTTCAGGTACGGCCAAGGGTCGTGGAGAGAAGAAGCCTCATCTTCTCGCTGCTGTAGAGCTGCTACACACACACATGCATGTGCACATATACACAAACACACACACACACACACACACACACACACACACACACACTGGAGAGTTTCACCTACGGCATCAGTGTTCTGGTAGTTTCCATACTCTGACATTCACCCTACATAATTTATACAGTCCATATAAAGGGACAGACGCAGACAGAAAGAGAGCTGACAGATAGGCAGGAAAAGAAAGAGAAAGAAAAAAAAACAGAGACACAGACAAGAGTGTACCATAATGCACAAAAGCTTTGACCCGCCCCTTAGTTCTTTATATTTCTCTTCCGAAGAACCTGACTTTCTTCTGTACTTTAATACATTATTGAGGAATAATTCTCCCGGCTTTTCTGCGTGTCATTTTCACTCCAGTCCCTGTTCCAGTTTCAGTGGAAGGTGTTTTGCTTGTTGAGCCACACAGTGAGATAGAACTCATTCACGCATTAATAAAAAACTTCTAACTTAAGGCACGAACCAGTGAGAAACAGATGCAGATGATGACAGATGATCAGACAGGTGATTAGTATACTGGTGATGCTGGATGTCCAGCGATTGGAACGGACGAGAGGGGAAATGAGGTTGCCGCTGAAATAGTTACATATACAGTACAACCAATATTAAAATTTAGTCACTTTGCAGACGCAGACTATCACAGTGTTTACATTTATTTAATTTTAATATACATCGTTTAATTTGATTTAATATGAAGAAATAAGGGGAGCTCACAGTACTGTGTATACGGAGTACAGACATATTACAAATACTTTAACATCGCTGTTGGATTGTCACATCTGACTGATCAGAAAGTGCTGAGTCATTTTCTATACCAGCAGCTTCGACAGTAATGCTAACTGTAACTGAGAGTACTAGGAGAGATAAATCGCTGTGTTGTTATACCTTAACAGTTCTATAGTAACAACTTACAGGGACTTGGACGGCAGATGACTGATATAATGCTGATTTATAAAATGTGTTGTTTCTGCAAAGTAAAGCATGTAATTGTTGAGATGGTGATGCTTTCATTATGGACACATGGTGGCATAGTGGTCCAATGACATTTACATTTACATTTAGGCATTTGGCAGACGCTCTTATCCAGAGCGACTTACATTTTATCTCATTATACATCTGAGCAGTTGAGGGTTAAGGGCATTGCTCAAGGGCCCAACAGTGGCAACTTTGTGGTTGTGGGGTTTGAACCTGGGATCTTCCAAACCGTAGTCCAATGCTTTAACCACTGAGCTACCTCTGACTCAGTGGTGTAGTGGTTAGCACTGTTGCCTCGCGCCTTCAGGGTTGAGGGGTTGATTCCTGCCTTGGGTCAGTGCGCGTGGAGTTGCATGTTCTCCCCATGCTTGGTGGGTTTCTTCTGGGGTTTTCTCCCAGAGTCCAAAGACAGGCTGATTAGGCTAACTGGTGTTCCCAATTTGCCTGTGAAGGATTGGCACTCTCTACCCGCCTCTGCCCAAAGTCTTCTGGGATAGAGCCCTGAGCCCCTGTACAAGTGTTATAAAAGAGGAAAGAATGAATGAATGAAGGAAATTAATGGAAAATGTGAAAAGGTTTGGTCAGTTTTTTTTTTTGCACCGACTTTAAAGGCCCTTTAACAATTTAATACAGGTGTCAGAGCTCCCCCGAATGCTTCAGATGAAATTCCCCTTCGGATAATGCATTTTTTTCACTTTATCACTTTATTTCACTCCTCTTCAGAATTGCTGTTTCAGTGTTTATGGAAATGAGCTCCTGCTGAACCGCCACAGCAGCGCTGAGAGCAACAACAGCGAAATAGGAGAGGATATCATCTCATATGAGGTCACAATAGGGGAAAAATCTAATTAGCTTGTTAGGTGCAGGTCAGTCCAAAAAAATAACAAAGAGACAAAAAACAAAAAATTCACAGGAACATTTTTTTTCCCAAATTTTGGAGACTCATCTGATATTTAAAAATGACTAAACAGTAAAATTTTGCATAATAGGTGCCCTTTAACCTCCACTTATCAGATCATTGATTACATAAATAGAATATTGCGTTTGTGTCTAGTTACCTGATGAAGCATAAAAAGTTCATGTTAGCGTTCAGCGTACAAGCGTAGGACACCTGAAGTGCGCTTAGCTGTAGGCAGTGAGAAAGAACAGTGTATGAGTGTATGAGTGTGTGTGTGTGTGTGTGTGTGTGTGTGTAAGAGAGAGAGAGAGAGGGTGAGTGCGTGCATGGATGTGAATTCAGAACAGCTGTGTATTGGCGCTGACTCTCTGACCCCTCTCTCTGCTCAGCGCGTATTCTGCTATATTTATTCGCACTGCGTAGGCAGCCTCTCCTTACTTGCATAACGACCATTACCACCGGCATTAAAGGGCAAAATCAAACAGCACTCATTTTTCTATTCTCTCTCGCTCTCTGATAACAAACGACTCTCAACATCATGGTTCACACGTTACACCCGTCTCACTCTCGGGTTCTCAGAGTATCATCGCCGTGCTCTGTGTGTTCTCATTCAACATGCTTGCGATTTTGTTAGTCGCAGCGGTTTTACAGTATGTGTCATTCTCAGCTTTCTGTCATTCGCAGTGTTGAGCGGAGTGTTCCGTCAGTCACAGTGCTCAGTGTTCTATCAGTCACAGTGTTCAGTGTTCTACTAGTCACAGTTCTCAGTGTTCCGTCAGTCACAGTGCTCAGTGTTCCGTCAGTCACAGTGCTCAGTGTTCTAACAGTCACAGTGTTCAGTGTTCTGTCAGTCTCAGTGCTCAGTGTTTTACTAGTCACAATTATCAGTGTTCTAACAGTCACAGTGTTCAATGTTCTACTAGTCACAGTGCTCAGTGTTCTATCAGTCACAGTGCTCAGTGTTCCGTCAGTCACGGTGCTCAGTGTTCTACCAGTCACAGTGTTCAGTGTTCTACTAGTCACAGTTCTCAGTGTTCCGTCAGTCACAGTGCTCAGTGTTCCGTCAGTCACAGTGCTCAGTGTTCTAACAGTCACAGTGTTCAGTGTTCTACTAGTCACAGTTCTCAGTGTTCTGTCAGTCACAGTGTTCAGTGTTCTACTAGTCACAGTGCTCAGTGTTCTAACAGTCACAGTGCTCAGTGTTCTATTAGTCACAGCGTTCAGTGTTCTGTCAGTCTCAGTGTTCTATCAGTCACAGCGTTCAGTGTTCTTTCAATCACAGTGCTCAGTGTTCCATAAGTCACGAAGCTCAGTGTTCTACCAGTCACAGTGTTCAGTGTTCTACTAGTCACAGTTCTCAGTGTTCTGTCAGTCACAGTTCTCAGTGTTCCATAAGTCCCGAAGCTCAGTGTTCTACCAGTCACAGTGTTCAGTGTTCTTTCAGTCTCAGTGCTCAGTGTTCTGCTAGTCACAGTGCTCAGTGTTCCGTCAGTCACGGTGCTCAGAGTTCTGCTAGTCACAGTTCTCAGTGTTCTACTAGTCACAGTACTTTGTGTTTCGTCAGTCTCAGTGCTCAGTGTTCTACCAGTCACAGTGTTCAGTGTTCTGTCAGTCGCGGTGCTCAGTGTTCTATCAGTCACATTGCTCAGTGTTCACAGAATAGCAAAAAGAGGGTCAAAACCAAGAAATTCAGAACAGCAAATAAGCCACTAGGGATTTGCTTAGACCAAAGTGGATGAATTCATAATAAACCTTCATATGCAGCAAGGACACAACATGGTATAAATAGACAATCTAACAGTGGTGACACCTCAAAGCCTTCAGTAAAGCCATTATATTTAGCTAAATGAATAAATCTTTTCATTTGAATTCTTGTCTTAATTACAAATGGTCCCAGTTTTACAGAACTTTTTTTTTCTTTTTCTGATGCTGTGAAGTCTGTATCCTTAAGACCTAGAGGTGCGAGGGGAAAATTGACCTCAGATTATTTCTCTCCTGTTGTTATGTGGTTACGGAACACTAGAGGCAATGTAACTAAATGGAAGCACAAATCATGATTGATTACCTAATAGACAATCAGATTGTAGGGTATTGTTAGGGGGAGTACTCTTTCACTAGATTGGCTTGATACTATATGAAAAAGAAAGGTTATGTCTGTCTAGCCTGATTCATGTAAAACTGAATTTAATGTAACTTTACCTACTAACTAATTACCTAATGAAATCTACTTCTTTCATCTGCTGTTTGCCTGAAAGTAAAAACCTGCATAAATAAAACCAATGTTAAGTAGAATTAAAGTTATGAGCAGTGATTAACTCTCCGATTACAGAACAGGGAGTGTATTTGGCTGACGACGATAAAAGTACAACTTAACATAAACAAGGTGTAAGATACTCGACCTTACAAAATTTTATTTCTTTGTATTATTAAATCAGGTAGATAGTTCTGCCGTACAGACAGACAGGCAGACATGTTGATCAGCTTATTTTTAGCTTTAACCTTTGAACTATTTCTACAAGCTATATTCCCGTCGACGATGGGTCCTAATGCTTGTTAATAAAGCATTAATAAAGTTTATTTAACGACTTGGTGGCGAGTTATGGGTCAGAATACCCGGAGATCAATGTTTTCCTAAATATAAGGACACTGTTGGATTTCCTTAAGCCAAGGATCACCTGTATGATAAGGTCAGTTCCTTTTTTAATCAGAAAAGAAAAAGAATGGATTTGCAACGGTGAGCTCATTATATTTAGTTTTTATTTTAGTTGCTAGTTGTTTCTTAAGATGCATTTTGAATTGTTGGTTAGTTTAATGGCTCGTGTTGTCTGAATGCATGATTCCCCCCCCCCCCCCCCTTGTTTTTTCTTCTCATATTTTGAATATGATTTCAAACCTGTTTTTGATGACACTCTTCTTTTTAGTTGTTCCAAAAAAAAGTTATACAAAAGAATATTTTCCGAAACTTTATGTTTATTTAATCTAAGCTAGGAACTCATACTTAGTGCTGCTACAACAGCTTGAAACAAATTATACTGTACATAGATATTCTTCGTAATCCCTTTTAGAAAATAAGAGGCGGAGCACTGCGGCAGCACTACCCCTACGAACTGTGAAGGTTTGGCTAACCGCATGATATGAGTTAGCTATTGTTAGCATATAGTTAGTTAATGCTGATAAGCCAATATCACAGTTTCCTTTGCTTAAAAGAAAAAAAAAAAAAACATTCATCATCGGCAGAATTCCAGATGAGAAAATTCATTCATTATCAGACACAAAAAGAAAACAAAGATTAGAAATGAGCGAATACAGCAAATTCAACAAGGCAGAGCCAAAGGAGATTATAAATAGCCAAACTATTCAGGATCGAAACAGAAAACAGACGAACACAATCAGGAAATAAAGCAGTGGTAAGACGGGGGTGAAACCAGAAGCGAAGTCAAAACAAAAATATGTCACAATAAAAGTTTGAACGGTGTATGCTGAGTGCTGAAACTTGCCATACACAGGGGATTTGTGTCAGAGGGACAGCGGGTCTCCCTCTTTCAGTCTCTCTCTCTCTCTCGCTCGCTCTCTCATTATTTTTCTCTCACTCTCATAAATTTACAAGGGTTTCGTTGGATCAAAACACGCAAACACAATACTGTGTTGGGATAATTGTGCTTTATGATGTGTGTGCATGTGTGTGTGTGTGGTTGGTCCTATGTGAACTTGATGCAAAACAGATCATGGCTGCTGTGTGTGTGGCTTATGTAAAGATGCAAATGATTCGAATACAAAACAACTCTACTACACATCCGCCACAGCTTCAGCCTCAGTACAGCTCAATTCACACCGACAGACCAACAACGCGTTATTCACCTTTCACGTACGTGTTTCTGCTTAGTAGAGGTCTGTCCCCTAGTCAGTTGCTCCAGGCACCTGTCTTTTTTTAGATTTTGCAGCAACTTAGGTTTGATTTTAATATTTATGCCTTTAAACGTCTTCCTTTTTACGTCAGGAATAATCTAAATAAATGGTCTTAATGGACGCATCGGTGCCAAAGCCACTGATAAAGGGTGGGGCTATGATGGGGTGTCATATAAACAACAGTAGTTTGTGGCTTGAGGCGTGTCCAGAATGGTTTCCCCCCTCGTCACATCAAAGCTCTTCTGGTTTATGTACGCAGGCGGATGTGGAAACAGGATGCCACTAAAATCAACTTATTGCTCTTCACCTTTACAAGGACAGTCTCTACGAATATTTTTATTTGACCTCAACTCTTCTCAACTAAAAATGAACATGAACCTTTGTAATAGAATCAGACTATTAGAACACAGAGTCCTAGCTAGCTTTGATCATTTCACTGAATACCAATCAAACAGCTTTACAGAAATCCATATATCTTTGGATTTATGTTTAGATCGCTAGTATGCAATCCAGAGGTGAAAGTTTCAAAGGGAAAAACTCCCAGCAGTGACATGAGAAAGAAACCTGGAAAGGGAGCAGACTCAAAAAGGAGCCCTCGTCTGTCCACTGCTCACACAGCACGCCTCGATCTTTTGACATAACTAGGAAAATTGCATCACAAAGGTGCTCCCACAGTACGGAACCTTATGATGCAGGTGTTCAAACTATGCAACCATCCAAAGTTAAATGCTAATGATGCCGCTACTCAGCGCAGGCAGGGCTCAATTTGGCACTGGATTCAAACTCTCGTCGCACATCGCCTAAAGCCACTCTAACTATAGCAGTGATCACAGATAGACTTGAAGTGACAGTACTAACTAGGCATCTGACTTGCATATTGCACGGTGACCATGCTCGTGCTAGACATCCAATTTCATTTTCAGATGTCAGAAATATATATAAAGAATTAAAAACATAAAAACTTGCCGTGAAACATGCAGTCTGGTGTACTGAGAAAACTTTCTACTTTGATTGTGTCCAAGCACTAGTGAAACACTGGTATAAGTGCATTAGTGTAGCAGGGGATTATATAGAGAGATATGGGTAGTTTTTACTCTCATAACGGTGTTCTGTTATTTTGCTAAATAAAAAGTCCTGGTTTGGCTTGAACGCTTGTATAGTTTGTCCTGTATTTAATTATAATAAAAAGGGACCTTTCACATTTTTTTCGTCGGAATTTTTTGACATTCATGTGATTCTCGAGTACAGGTGCATCTCAATAAATTAGAATATTATCGAAAAGTTGATTTCCATAATTCAAAAAGTGTAGACACACAGACCGATATATTTCAAGTGTTTATTTATTTATTGATGATAAATTAAAACTCAAAATTCGTTATTTTAGAAAATTTGTGAAAAAAAGTTCAGTATCATGACTCATGATGTCACACTCTAATCAGCTAATTAACTCAAAACACCTGCAAAGGTTTCATGAGCCTTTAAATGGTCTCAGTCTGGTCCGGTGGGCCATAAAAAGCCATTGCTAAAGAAGCTTTCTGTTTACAGAGTGCTGTATCCAAGCACATTAATGGAAAGTTAAATGGAAGGAAAGAATGTGGTAGAAAAAGGTGCATAAGCAATAGCCTTAAGTTGATTGTTAAACTAAGCCCATTCAAGAATTGGGGGAGATTCAACAGGATGGACAGCTGCAGGAGTCAGTGCTTTAAGAGCCACCACTCACAGACATGGGCTACAACTAACTTTTGTTATTTTTGGTGTTCAGCCACTCTTAAACCAGAGGTTTCTTTCCTGGGTAAGGACAAAAAAAATGGACTGTTGCTTAGTGTGCCAAGTCCTTTTTTTAGATTAAAGAAATTTTCAATTCCATTTGAAAATCAAGGTCCCAGAACCTGGAGGAAGAGAGAAGAGGCACAGAATCCAAGTTGCTTGAAGTCCAGTGTAAAGTTTGCACAGTCTGTGGTGGTTTGGGAAGCCCTGTCTTCTGCTGGTGTTGGTCCACTGTGTTTTCTCAGGTCCAAGGTCAGCGTAGCCATCTACCTGAAAGTTTTAGAGCACTTCATGCTTCCCTCTGCTGACCAGCTTTATGGAGATGTTGATTTAATTTTCCAGCCGGACTTGGCACCTCCCCACACTGCCAAAAGTACTAATATCTCACCCGACCTAAACCCCATAGAGTATGTGTGGGGTACCGTGGTAAGGAAGATGCGGGACACCAGACCCGTCGACGCAGAAGAGCTGAAGGTTGCGATCTGAAATGTCAGCAGTGCCCCAGACTGATCGCCTCCATGCCACGCCGCATTGCTGCAGTAATTGCGGGCTAAAGATCAGCAATAAGAATTTCATTTGCAAACCACACATAGGCGTGTTGATTCTCACCGACAAGACATCTGTCACTCAAAATACACAGGAAGTACTGCAGCCACACGGACATTTAGATGTATTTTCATTTAAGGATTCATTTTAGTATTTTAGGATTATATATTACTTTGGTCAACTAAGTTGTGTTAAATATGCTTTAAAAATTATTCTGACTTCACTTGATAGTACTGCTTTCGCTAACTATACCTACCTTTTCCGGTTTGAGTGAATTGTCGTTGTGTTTTTTCATTTGGTATTTTGTATTTGGTTTTGTTATTTTGTTCTTGGTTCCGTTATTTTCAATTTGTTACTTTGTTTTCAGTTTTGTTGTTTTGTTTTTATTTTGTTATTTTGTTTTTAAATTTTAAATTTTGTTTCCGGTTTTGTTATTTTTTATTTGCACGTCTTGGCCACCGTACATATATGAGAGTTTCACTTTTTGAATTAAATTACAGAAATAAAAAAACTTTAATGATTTTTTTTTTTTATGTTAGACTTTTTGATGATAATCAAATTTATTGAGAAGCACCTGTATGTCAAACAAAAAATGTAAGGGAAACAAGCCAACTACATTATGCCCCTAATGTGACCTCACATAAGAAGATACCCTCCCCTGGCTTTTTGCTTAATTTCTGTTAACTTCTGTGGCTCAGCATTAGCTTAATTATGTGTTACTTTGTTAAAATATTAAAATCTGGATCCTTTTAGTCAAAGCACTTGCATCTAGCTAAAAGAACAGCAGGGTTGAGTAAAAAAGCCATGGAAGTAGTATCTTCCTATGTGAGGTCACATTAGACGAATAATGTAGTTTGCTTGTTTAAGTCCCAGCTGATTTAAAAAAAAGGGAAAAAAGCAGTAAACGTTTTTTTTTGGCCCACATTTTTGTTGGTCCACTTGGGAAGGAGACCCACCTAAATGTGTACAAATAGTAGAATTACCAAAAGTGATTTTTGGATGAAAGTTCCCCTTAATCCCACTTAAAAGAAAGATGCACTTTAAATAAGTTCATTCACCCATTCACTAAATCATTCCTAGCTTTATAAACCCTCAATACTGCATTCAAGTGTTACAACTCTTTAGTTGAATGTGCTTGTTATTAGAGTGTTACATACAGCATGTGTTTAAATCCTTCTCTGAAAGTTTAAAATTTAACTTCTTCTAGAATTCACTTTTTGACTGATGTTAGACTCAGTTTAACAGGATTTTAAACCAGTCATGTTTGCGGTGTCATACTGCCTGTGTGTGTTGTATGTGCTCAAGGGTGTTGTGTGTGCGTGTGTGTAGGTGTGTGTGTGACTAAGGTTCTTTATTGCACACCTGTCCTCATTGTAACCAGTGCTGAAGTGTTCAGACAGAGACAGAGACACTGAAATAACCTCCGCCTTAACGTTGGCCTCCTTTTAACGAGGACCCGAGATAATTATATTACACATAGTGCCTATCATTGTGTGTGTCTGTCTGTGAGGGGGGTCTTTTGTAGATCAAGGTCTTTCCAAGGACTCAGAACTCACACGGGACACTCAGCTGTGTCTCATTTATCACTCAAGGTGGCTGTTTAGATTCACTAGAGACAGCAAGACAGGTCTCTGATAATTTGTCTACCTAAATTAGCAAGTAATCATCTATTGATGGAGATGTTCAGTTAGGGCTCTTAGGTGCGTTTAGTGTTGCTCTGTGCCAGTGACTGGATTTATGTGACTACAAAGTGGTAAAATTCAGCTCCGTTCAAGACTCATATGTACTCGAGTAAAAAATATATATACAGTATATACACAGTATATATATATATATATATATATATATATATATATATATACCTTTATAAAGGTAAATAAATAAGAAAGATTTACACAGAATTTTTTTTCTTCAAAATCAAACATTGCATTTAGTATATATATATATATATATATATATATATATATATACTAGTATCTATATAAATATATATATATATATATATATATTTTTTTTTTTTACCTCAGTTTTTTTTTTTTTTTTTTACATTAGTGAAGAATTTCAAGATGTATATTATCCCTTACCATAGTATTAAAAAGAAAATTGTCTTTTTACTATAGGACATATGAGTCTTGAACAGAACCTCTGACTATGATTTCAAACATGCTGAATTTTGAGTTTTAATCTTTCGGATATTAGCTAAGACAAAAATAATGCTAATTCTAGCTGGCATAATACAAACTGCCAGGATAAATCCAAACTTTACATAGCAACAGATTAGGAATTTAAATCAACTCATTGATTCTATCTGATGCTAAATAGTCATGTTAAGCACTGCTCCAGGATAACAAAACCTAGCATGATAGGATATTTATGTTATATTAAAATATGAAGCAAGTTTGCCATTCATAAAGTATACGAACATCTTATTAGCTAGCTAGTTAAGAGAAGCAACTGCAATGGGATTTTTAAAAAAGTCATATTCATAAATCTTTTAACATATGCATATGGCTAACAGAAGCTAACACGACAGGATATCTGACAGGATTTTTTACTCCCATGTAGAGATATTCAAACACACTGGATACATCCTGCTAACAGAAGCTAGCTTAACAAAAGAACATTGAGATATTTTGAAAGACTAATTTTGGTTATGTTCCAAATGAGGCTACCTGATAGTAAAACACTTTTTGATGTAATTTTTGACGAATTACCATAGAATGCTTCAACTGCTAAGTATTTTTGACCGTTAATGGGCCACAAACATTTTTACAGAAAAAAATTTGGTGCTAAAAATTAAATTAAGCTTTAACGTTATATAGTGCATACTGCACTATAAATTCAGCAATTGCATAATTAGTATCATTCTGTATTGAGTTGAATGTTAGCTATAATTTTATGAGCTGTGAAAGGACAGTTGAGAGATATAGTAATGTGTGGTACATGTACCACATGGTCTCTCATGTACCACACTATGGCACATGTACAACCATGTTACCATGGTTCATGTACTTTAGTATGGTTAAAAATTTAAACATATTATACGTCTTCAATATTTCATGTGGTATGGTATCCCAGACTTTGTTTTTATATTTATATTAATATTACATGCAGTACTATGGTACTATATGATACCAGTAGTATATATTAACATTCAGTATTTAATGAGTTACGTTATGCTGAACTTTGGTAGCCACTGTGGTACCTAGTTAGTATCATTGGATTTACCAAAATATTGTGGTATATTCCATAGTACTATTACAATACCTACTGAAATGCCACAGTACCTATGGTATTGACCAAAGTACAGTGATACATTCCATAATACTACAATGATTTATACTACAATAATACAACTGATGTGCAATAATATCTGTGGTAATCTATATTGTCTATGGTAATGTCTGACCTACCACTTTCATACTATAGTACATTATGATATGTAATATAGTTAACTATAGCTCATAGTAAATTATAGCTCATACTGTAGTAAAATTTCTTTGGCTGGAGTGGAATGTGTACCTTTTTCTTCTGTATTGAAAATGTAGATTCATGGCAACCTGCGCTTTTACAGAAGTAATAGCATGGGGCCTCTCACAGTAACTGACCTATGTACACACATTGCAAAATCCTGTAATCAGATATTATATCAGCACATAAAGGCAGTCCGAAACTTGAAACGAGAGATAATTTGTACCAGGTATACTGTTTAGAAACCAGTTTGTACCAGACAACTTTTACATTTGCTGTATTCACAACCAGGTCTTGAAACCGGAAAACACCAGCTTTCAGGATCACAGAAAAAAATAAATCAGGTGAACCGAATTATTGGTCTTGGTTCCAGAAAAAAAAAAACATAAGCATTTTGTGCTCTGAAATGTTGCACTTTGTAAGTTGGCTTGAATTGAATCAAAATTTGTCTGAATTGAGTGGAATTGGTTTAAGCCGCGGTCGCTGCTGTAATCAGAGCTGATCAGCGAAGCTTCCTAGTTCTCCAGCAGTAGATATGTACATGCGTGGGTGTCTTTGTGGGTGTGTGCACTTAAGTGTGTATGTGTGTTTGGGGTTTAAGTGTGTGGGTGTGCTCTTGTGTTTCTCAGCAAGCACCGAGGCTATACTGCACTACAAAGTGAGTCGGTAGTGGGCTATGAGGAACAGCAGCTGCGATTTCACTTTGTAATCGAATTGTGTCAAATTGGGCGCCTTAGTGTGGCCTCTGCAGACTCATAAATATTTAACGCCACTCAATTAGCATGTCAATATATGTTTGGTTTATTAGCATTTTAGCAATTTGTTTGTATCAGATGAAGGAGTGATCATGTACAGTACTTCTAAGGATCATTTATGTGGAAGTCTTCTTTAAGTTTTTCTAAAAGTTGTTAGCTGCAAAATTTGAAGTAAATATATGCATTGGAAATAGATTAAATAACAAAAACAAATGTGTCCAAACACTTATCTCCCCTTACTGTGTAGAAAAAGTGTTAGTCTTGTCTAGTGTAACTGAAAGCACATTTTCTGGCAGGAAAACTTTCACAAGAATCCATTAGAAAATCCAGCTTGAGGCATTATAGGCCAACGATTATGGGTGGGTCTCAGGCAGTAATGAGTTCTGTGGTGTGGGTTCGGCCCTAAATCTTGTTAGCTGCGGATCAGCCCTATTCTAAAGAGATCATTTGTACCAGAAATTTCATACAGTATATGGACACTGCCTGCCCTCCCAAATATATAAAAGCTGTAGGGATTAATATGTTTTCAGCTGACAAGTTTTTTAAAACCCTAACTGATGCAATGAGCAGCTTCTCATTTCCTAAATAACTGTCATGCACACTCAGAGCGCGACCGGCACTAGGACCCTGAGGTAAGGCGGTCGCGAATCAGGAAGTATAAAAAGGGTAAACAAACCACTACACTCTGCTCAGTCATTTGAGTTCGCCCATGTCGCCTCGGACCGTTTCACCGAACCGTGAGTACTCACCCTCTTGGGTTTACTTCCAGATTGAGTGTGTGTTTATAGGACGCGGGTTAGATTTGTGTCTCTCCCTTGCTCCCCATTTGTGAGAGTCCTTAGATCAAATAGCGTGATTATCCTGCCTATTCGTGTCACTCCGCGTTTGGGTTTACCATTCACGCTACAAAGGGCTAACCGCTAAAGCTACGTCTTCTGTTCTCCTCGGGTTAGTTCATGACAGAATGACTGAGCCCTCCGCGGTAAACCCAGCGGATCACGCGCGTCTTTGCGATGTGGTGGATCGGCATGCCGAGCTAATCGACAAGCTAACCGGAGATCTTGCTACTCTGCGCCGGAGCATCCAAGACGTCGCGGCCTTGCGCCGCGAGGTGGCGGAGCTTCGGCAGGAGAACGCGGATCTCCGCGCGGCTGTTGCTGGCGCGGCTAGCCGGCCCCCCGCCGCGGCGGCCGCGGCGCCGCATCAACCCCCCCCCCCCTCCTTCTGATGTTTTTCTCTCGCTTCCAGATAAATGGAATGGCACAGACGGGAAATGTAGTGTGTTTTTGACAGCGCTAGATCTGGTGTTTGAGTTCAATTCCACCAAATACTCCACCGATCGGCTACGCATTGCTCTTCTCGTCTCGTTGCTAACTGGGCAGGCAGCTGAGTGGGCCACGGCGGTACTGCGCTCCGACTCAGACACAGCGCACTCCTACAATGAATTCTCACGCCAACTACAGCTCACTTTTGAACATCCTGCCGGTGAGGTGGAGACCGGTACCAAACTTTATCACTTACGGCAGGGAGGGTCGTCCGTGAGTCGCTACACGGCGGATTTCTGAACCCTCGCCATCCAGACCACCTGGGGAGATGCCGCCCTCCGCACAACTTACTTCAAAGGGACTGGCGTCTCGCATTAAGGATGAGCTAGCCGGACGAGAGTTGCCCGCGACCCTGGAGGGTCTTATCCAATTGGCCCTTCGGATTGACCAACGCATGCTCTCGCGCCCGAAGCCAGCTCCTCGGACCCTGCCGCCCTCCATGTCCTCGCCTACCTTCTTCACCCAGGCCCCGGCTTTCGACGTCCGATCTACCGTCACTCCTACAACCACCGGACCTGCCGGATCTCCACCTCCCGCCGTGGTTAACACAGGAGCCGGGGAACCCATGCAATTAGGACGCGCCTCCTTGACCGCTGAAGAACGGGAGCGACGATTTAAGGAGGGACTCTGTGCCTATTGTGGGTCAGCGACGCACCACCGAGCTATCTGTCCAGTTCGACCGGGAAACGGCCAGACCCGGTGAGGCAGGAGGACCACTCACCGGGTCACATCCAACTCTCCTCCACTTCGACCGATTCCTCCCGTCTCACGGTTCAAGTACACCTCCATTTTGGCCACAAACAAGTTAGGAGTACTGCGTTCATCGATTCCGGTGCCGCAGGCAACTTCATTGACTTCTCTTATGCCAAAAGATTGGGGTTAAAATTCGAGGCGTTATCCCAGCCGGTTCGGATTACCGCTGTCGACGGTCGGCCCCTCTCCACCAGTCCCATCACCACCCAGACTCGTCCCATCACCCTCGTCATCGATACACATCAGGAACAAATCAACTTTTATGTCACCCCCATCTCCTCTCCTCCAATCATCCTAGGTTTTCCGTGGCTCATCCAACATGACCCTCTTATCTCCTGGAGACAGAACCGGATTCTACAGTGGGGCGCGACCTGTACCGAACTGTGCCTACGGGCTGCGGCTGGGACGTGCTCTAGGGAGTCCGAGGCCCCCGATGTCGACGTCAACGCCATCCCCGCCGCCTATCGGGACCTGGCGGAGGTCTTCTGCAAGAGACGGGCCACTCATCTTCCTCCTCACAGACCGTACGACCTCGCAATAGACCTTCAGCCGGGAACTGTTCCACCCCGCGGCCACCTCTACTCATTGTCATCCACGGAGATGCAGGCTATGGAGGAATATGTGACCAACGCTCTCCGCCATGGTACCATCCGGCCATCCTCTTCGCCTGCTGCCGCGGGGTTCTTCTTTGTGAAGAAGAAAGGAGGCGAACTTCGCCCATGTGTTGACTATCGGGGGCTCAATAACATCACCATCAAGAATCGACATCCGTTGCCTCTTACCAACTCAGCCCTGGACGTTCTCTCTGGTGCTACCATTTTCACAAAGTTGGACCTCAGGAGCGCCTACAACTTGGTACGCATCAGAGAGGGCGATGAGTGGAAGACGGCTTTCATCACCCCTACCGGACACTATGAGAGTCTAGTGATCCCATTTGGACTGTGCAACGCCCCCGCCGCTTTCCAACATTTCATAAACGATGTCCTCCGGGACATGCTAGGCCGGTGGGCATTCGTTTACCTGGACGATATACTCATCTACTCCCGTTCTGTTAATGAACACATCCAGCACGTCAGGGCGGTTCTAAAGAGATTACTTGCCCACCAGCTGTACTGTAAGTTGGAGAAGTGCGCCTTTCACGAGCGCTCCACCACGTTCCTGGGTTTCATCATCTCGCCCCAGGGTGTGGCCATGGACCCGCAGAAACTCGAAGTTGTGCGTCATTGGCCCCTACCCAAGACCCTCAAGCAACTTCAGCGGTTTCTCGGGTTTGCGAATTTCTATCGTCGCTTTATCCGGGACTACAGTACAGTTGCCGCGCCACTGACCGCCCTGACTCGCCCATCATCTTCCCCTTTTCGACTAAACCAGACTGCCATCTCTGCCTTTAAGAAGCTCTGCTCCCTTTTTACCACTGCTCCTATCCTCCTCCACCCGGACGCCAGTAAACCATTCGTTGTAGAGGTGGACGCTTCAGATGTGGGCGCTGGAGCTGTCCTCTCTCAACGAGGTCCAGATCAGAAACTACACCCATGTAGTTTCTTCTCCAAAAAATTCGATTCCACTCAACAGCGATACGGGGTAGGGGACCGCGAGCTGTTGGCCATAAAGTGGGCTTTGGAGGAATGGCGTCACTGGCTCCAGGGCGCCAGGGACCCATTCATCATCTGGACGGACCATCAAAATCTAATCACTATCCGAAACCTCAAGCAATTAAACCCCAGACAGGCGCGGTGGGCTCTATTTTTTGAGCACTACAATTTCCATCTCTCTTACCGCCCGGGGTCTAAGAATACCAAAGCAGACGCGCTTTCTCGTCAACATGAAACTGACAGCCCCCGGGTAGACCCCGCGCCTGTCCTACCACCCTCCAAGATCATCGCACCCCTACTATTGGATCTGGAAACGAGGGTTCGCCAGGCGCAGACCACAGAGACCGAACCGGCAGGTGTGCCGCCTGGACGGCTCTATGTGCCCACCAACATGAGGTCAGAAGTACTCCAGTGGGGCCACTCCTCCCCCATCTCAGGACACCCGGGCATACGACGCACACTGCAGTTCCTCCAACGAGACTTCTGGTGGCCATCCATCGTGAAGGACGTCCGGGAGTTCGTTCAGGCGTGCCCGGTGTGCGCCAGGGCTAAGGACACCAACCAACCTACCTCCGGCGAACTCCAACCTCTCCCCGTCCCTCGCCGACCCTGGACGCACATCGCCGTCGATTTTATCACGGGCCTGCCGGCCTCCGAAGGAAAAGACACCATCATGACCATCATCGACCGGTTCTCTAAGGCCGTGCACCTGGTGGCCCTCGCCGGACTCCCATCAGCCAAAAAGACAGCGGAACTGATATTAGAGCATGTAGTCCGTCTGCATGGGTTCCCAAAGGACATCGTCTCGGACAGAGGCCCCCAGTTCACTGCCAGGTTCTGGAAGGCTTTCTGCCGTCTGATCGACTCCACCTGCAGTCTATCTTCTGGATACCACCCTCAGACTAACGGTCAGACGGAGCGGGCCAACCAACAACTAGAGCGCTATCTGAGATGCTTCATAGCAGACCGACAGCGCTCCTGGGCTCGCTACCTCATCTGGGCAGAGCTTTCACACAACCTCCACGTCTCGTCGGCCACAAAGCTCAGCCCCTTTGAGGTATGCTACGGTTTCCAACCTTCAGTGTTCAACCACCAAGAACCGGAGGTCGACGTACCGTCAGCCCAACAGTTGGTCCGCAGGTGTCGGCGGTTGTGGAACATCGCCAATCGGGCCATCCATCAAGCCAACGCCCGCTACACCACCCAGCATCGCCGCCGACACCCTCCGGGACGATTGTACCACGTAGGTGACAAAGTTTGGCTCTCCACAAGAAACCTCCGCCTTCACACTGAATCCAAGAAACTTTCACCCAGATTCATCGGTCCCTACCGCATCTCCCTTCAGATAAACCCAGTCACCTACCGGCTCCAGCTGCCTGCGGCGCTCCGAATCCACCCAGTATTCCACATCTCCCAACTCAAACCTTTCATCACATCACCCATGATTCCACCCACCCCCCCAGCTCCTCCTCCCCGGATCATTGACGGTGGTCCCGCCTACACCGTACGCCGGATCCTCGACTCGCGCCCTCGGGGTAGAGGAATCCAGTACCTGGTCGATTGGGAAGGTTACGGCCCCGAGGAACGGTCGTGGATTCCGGCTCGGTTTATCCTCGATCCTGAACTTATACGGGACTACCGTCGTCGGGTATCCTCCACCTCAGGACCGTCTGGAGCCGGTCCTGGACAGGGGGGTACTGTCATGCACACTCAGAGCGCGACCGGCACTAGGACCCTGAGGTAAGGCGGTCGCGAACCAGGAAGTATAAAAAGGGTAAACAAACCACTACACTCTGCTCAGTCATTTGAGTTCGCTACATGTCGCCTCGGACCGTTTCACCGAACCGTGAGTACTCACCCTCTTGGGTTTACTTCCAGATTGAGTGTGTGTTTATAGGACGTGGGTTAGATTTGTGTCTCTCCCTTGCTCCCCATTTGTGAGAGTCCTTAGATCAAATAGCGTGATTATCCTGCCTATTCGTGTCACTCCGCGTTTGGGTTTACCATTCACGCTACAAAGGGCTAACCGCTAAAGCTACGTCTTCTGTTCTCCTCGGGTTAGTTCATGACAATAACCATGCACTAAAGATGTTACTCTTTTTCAGAAGTGTCAAATTAATGGCCTGCTTTAAGCAAGCGGATTGCTGAAACTAATAAAATTGGAGTACAAACTGTCCAACGCATTATTTAAGGATAATGGTGAACGATCTTCTTTAAGGAAGAGATGTGGTTGGGAAAAAGATTTTGATCATGGTTGGAGATCATAAAATCTTTGGTGGAATTAAATTGTACAATAACAACAGTGGAACCCATGGCTATTTTTTAATAATAATAGTAAGAGCATTTCCACATGCACATTGTGAAGAGAGCTCAAGGGATTGGGACTAAACAGCTGTGTAGCCTTAAGAAAGCCACTTGTGGACTGTGGACCATTGAAAAAGTCCAGATTGCAACTGATGAGTTGCCTTGTTGCCTTGGGTGCATCATGGTAAGAGAAGATGCGAAAAAAGTTATTTGGGGCTTCTGTTGGTCAGGTTTAGGTTTCGCAGGGTTATGCCCAAATATGAGGTGAGCTGAAGACCTGAATATACTGAATGACCAGATTTTTCCATCAATGGATTTTTATTTTCTTCCCTGATGGCACGGGCATATTCCAAGATGATGATACCACTCTTTCATAATTCATTGGGCTCAAATTATAAAAGAGTGGTTCAGGAAGCATGAGACGTCATGAAACAGAGTCCAGACCTTGCATCATTGAGAATCCTTAAGATGTGCTGGGGAGATGTGCTTTACATAGTGGTCCAACTCTCCCGTCATCAATACAAAATCTTTGAAAGAAATTGATGCGACTCTGCATAGAAATAAATGTTGTGACTTGGCAAAAGTTTATTGAAATGATGCCAAGACAAATGCATGAAATATTGTATAGTGTGGTTGCTTTCAGAGAAAGGTTTTCATGTATGTTACATATATAGTTATATACGTTAAAAACTTATTACAAATATATACAACAAATATATACATATTAAATATAGATTAGTAATTTTGTATGCCCCTAAATATTTAAATTATTATTTTATGTTGTTTACATAACTGAATAATTTCTAAAAAATGTGGTTTTCAAGCGTACTAAAAAAAAAAAAAAAAAAGTCTTCTGCTCATATAAATGATAGGAAGGAAACAAATATTTCACTAAGAGAGGCTGGAAAATGGCAAAAGATGCAATTCGGTTGTTGCAAAAAATCGGTTGTTTATGTAACAACTTCAGCTGCAACCTCATTTCCCCTGTCGTTCGTTCCAACCACCCAAAATTCAGCATCACCAGTAAACTAATCACTGGCCTGATTATCTGTCATCATCTGATGGTTTTGGCTGGTTTTTCAATGCTTGAATGATTCACAGGTCACCGTGTGGCTTAATAAACTGGACTGAAAATGACAGTCGAAAGCTTTCCAAAAGTGGGAGCCAAAAAAGTCCTTCAAGGAGCCCACAGAACTGTTCCTGAAAACTACATTAAAATACAAGAAAGTCTGGCTCCTTGGAAGCAAAATATGAAGAAATGAGGGTGGGCTGAGGACTTTTACACAGTACTGAGTATGTGCATTAACAAATTTTTTTTTTTTTTTGTATGTATAGCATGTATACTGTATAGTGTGCGTATATATAGTGGTGGGATTATATAGAAAAATAAAGGTAGTTTTACTGCCATAACTGTGTTCTGTTCAAGTCCTGCTTTGACTTGAACACCCCTGGTAAAATAGCAATAATTCTTTATGTTTTAAGTTCCAATTAAAATCTTGGCCACTGTAGCAGAAAACCTCAAAGCGCTGTATCCTGTTTGTAATTGGTCTGTAAAATGTTTCTGTGATTTCCATGAGAAAATTCCTTTTCACTTCTTTTTTTTCAATCCAACACTGTAGCCAAATCCTTTCTCTTGTCATATTCAGAGCTTTGTCACCACTTTCTTTATTTGTTCTGCATGATATGACAGAGTTGCCAGATCTGAGTAACAAATGCAGTCTAGACATACAAAAATATCCGTTGCTTGTCATGGTTATTTCAAAATGTATTGTTCTGTGACAAATGCCTGAGATATTACAAAAACTAACATCTAATAGCTTTTGTAGAGAGTGAAACTGTGAGGGTGAGCAATTGATTCATTGCTGGCGTAATAAGATTGATGTGAAGCAAAAATACACACATTTAAAGACGGTTGCGTTTGTGATTTCTGATTATTTTGTGATTTTTATGTCAGTGTATTTGTAATACTGTACTGCATTCATGCATTCATGTTTTCCCTGAATAAAAAACATGTATGTAGACCCAAAGAGCGTTTTATCATTTATTAAGCCCGTTAGTTTTCACCTACTCTGTCACTGCTGATGTATTATGGATGGATCAGAGAAGTGAAAAATCTTAGTCACTGTGTAGGTTTGTGAATCTACAGCCTGACTCCCAAAAGGTGTGGTATAATTCTCCTTAAGACACTCGTTAACTGTAAATAATCTGATGTGGATGATAAAAATAAAATGTTGTACTGATGTCTTTTTATTTTTCATAGATGGGGGAACTTAGCCTTGCTTGATTATTTATTCCAGCTGCCCCAACTGGACAGGGCTATTGACAGGGATATTCAAGTCAAAAGAAAAGTTTTGATTGTAAAACATGGAACCGAACACAGTTATGAAAGTAAAAACTATATTTATTCCTCTACATGATGCCCTGTTACACTAATGCAATTATCCCAGAGTTTCACTAGTGCTTGGATACCATCAAAGAAGATATTTTTTTTTCAGTATGGTGTATTTATGATCAGACTGTCTGCTTCACGTCTGAAATGCTGGCCTCCCAAGAACTCCTTTAATTGGCCAAACATGTGGAAATGGCTTGGAGTGAGGTCAGAACCGTATGGGCGATGCGGCAATAACTCCCAACCGAGTTCCAGCAATATGCAAGTGGTGTCTGTGAATGATTCTGTGTACAGTTTCCATATACAGATGCATCTCTTCCGCAAACTGGCAACAAGTTATCCATAGATATGCAAGGATTAGACTTTCTGCTCACTGAATGTTCACGGGAACAACTGGAATGGGTTCTGTGCCACCTCAGCCAAGATCGTTATTCTGCATTCTTTAAAGCATCAGCATCCTTTATATGTTGGACTGCGGCTACGAGAAATCTTCAGTTTCACATGTTGATTTATGAGAATTTTCATCACTTGTCCCGGTTTGACTTGAACACCCCTTGTATCTTCATCAGTAATACACATACATTTCATGTTATTATTTATTTTACTTTGAAGTGTCCTCCCAACTGTTAATATTTTACAGTAGAAGATGAGGTTTTTGTTCATGGGTAGGGTGGGGGTGGGGGGGGTCAGATGTAAAAGGGACAGTGAGGGGTGAAAGGTGAGAGGGCACCTTGTCTATCTCTTGTCGCCGCTACAGGAGGCCAATCTGCCTTTTCATAATTAAAAGCACCATTAAATAATAAATAGCATGTCCAGTGTGGGGGAGGTCGATCTATTCCACACACAATGAGCAATTAAACCTGGCACTCGTTACCCGGTCCCACCTCCCCCGGCCGTCCTCTCTGTCTGTCCTTCTCTCTCTTTCTCCCTCATCTGCTGTTTCTGTTTTTGCTCTGGCATCGTTACAGTACACTGAATTGTCTCATTGCCAATTAACCACGGCACTCTCTATTATTTTCTTTTTTACTCTTTATCCATTTTTCACTATATCTCTTTCACTCTTTTTTTTTGCACAGAAGGTAAAGGGTATCAGGAGGCACCTATTATATTTTCATTTTTTGTAAGGAAACATAAGGTCAGGAGTAAACCTGTCAGAGTAAAATTGACCTTTTGGAGTGTGTGTTCACTGTGCGTTCTTCTTTTTATAGTCGCAATCTCGCTGTAACCATTAACACATACTCAGCGCACCTGTCACCACCCACACACACACTCGCTAACCCATACCTTCACGCGCTCATACACACAGACTTACTGGTCCTGCTAATTCTTCGAAACACTTTTTGGTAATATATCTGCAGGGACCGATATTGGAGAATTGTTTCTGTATATTGCTGATATTGGAAAGTGCTCAGACACTTAGAGAGAGAAAGACAGATAGGGTGTGTAGGTGTTGAGATGAATGGTGTGGCACCAATACGCTCGGCAGTGCGTCCATATGGTGCAGTAAAATTTGCTCTTTTTATTGGGACGGAGATCCAACACAGAGAAAAAGACGTACCTGCCATGTTCTCCATGCAAAAATAACGATTTTTCTACAGCTTTCTGCAGAAGAGATACGGCAGCTTGGCTGATTGCTTGGATAATTGCAAGTGTATGATTGGCTTAATCTCATGTACGTATGTGAAAGAGGGAAGATAGCAGTTTACTCTAAGCATCTTAAGGTGAATTGAGGACAGAGAAGTTCTCATAGACATTTTGTTTTGTTAGTTCCAGTGAAGGGAAATGGTAATATTACTGGACATCATACAAAGACATCCTAGGGTTCTGGCAACAGTTTGATGAATGTCCACATTTTGGTGGTGTAGTGGTTAGACCTGTCACCTTGCACCTCCAGGGTCCGGGTTCGATTCCCGTCTGTGTGCGTGGAGTTTGCATATTCTTCCGTGCTTGGTGGGTTTCCTCTGGGTACTCTGGTTTTCTCTCATAGTCCAAAGACATGCACATTAGGCTAATTTGCGTTCCCAAATTGTCTCTAGTGTGTGAATGAGTGTGTGAGTGTGTATATGTGTAGTCCCCTCCGATGGATTGGTACCCTGTCCAGGGTGTACCCTGCCTTGTGCTCTAAGTCTCCTGGGATAGGCTTCAGGCCCCGCCATGACCCTAAGTACAGGATAAAGCGGTATAGACAATAAGTGAGTGAATAAGTGAGAGTGGGTAAACAGGTGTCCATAAACTTTTGGCCTCATAGTCAACTTTTTTTTCCCCACAGGCTACCTAAGGTGACTGTAAAATGTTTTGTGACCAGGGAAGACTCACTGCCCTTTTTGAAGATCCCAGCATTAAAATGTTTTTTTTTTCCCTCATTAAGCAGATGTGCACACAAAAACCTGTTAACATCAGTCATGGATACACCACATGTTTTCAAAAGCACTGTTACTGAACAAAAAGTGCACGTGTGCCCCAGGGCCATTGCCTATGTTAGCTATTCACAGAAGCACTAGTGCGCACCGCACTCAGTGGCTGCTGGCAGAATGTAGAGAAAACACCAACACTCAGCAGCTGGCGCTCGCCTAATCACCGGCCATTCACCACCATCTACAGAAAAGTGCGCTATCTGATCAAGGACAGTGTCAGGTTCAGTAGAGGCGTTGATGGAGAAAGCTGTCTCGCTCTCATGTTTCTGTAGGGTAGAAAGTTCAAAGAGGCAGTACGGATGATAGAAAGATTGCGCGACCCTGCAACCCTGAGTTTTTGCATGATCTCAAAGCTAGATGGGTAGTGTAGAATCTGATTTTCTCATTTCCTGTGATTTTTTTTTTTCAAATGCCTTTAAAATTTTCGGCTACAGCTCGGCCATAATACAAATAAAGGCTTATCTACAAGTATTAGCCACATGTTTTCTGGCTGGACTAATGATTTACTAGTGGAACCTCTTGTAGGATGTTTCAAAGATGTTCAGTTATGCTCATGGAGTCATGTGGAGTGACATTACTTAGTGCAAAGTAGTGCTGTAAAACGTCATTGAAATCATGGATTGATCAATGTGCAGATGGATGGATGAACAAATGGAGAAATAGATGGATGGATAAATAAATGGATTAATGGAGGGAAGGATGAATGGAGTGAGGAAGGGATGAAAAAATTGCTGGATAGATTTATGTGTTTGTATGTTTGTTTGTAAAGTTATGTACAGTATGTATATATAAATGGATGTTTGGTTCAATGGGTGATGGATAAATGTATGTAAAGTATAGGAGTTGTATATATGGATGGATGAATTGATGGAGGGATGAATGGATGGATAAGTGGGTGGATAGATGGTTTAGTGTATAAATGGATGGATGAATAGGTGGATGAAGAGAGGGATAAATAAATGGAGGGATGGATAAATGGGTGAATGGTTGGATGGATCAAGGGGAAATAGATGGTTGGATGATTGGATGAAATGATGGATCAATGGAGGGTTGAATACAGGGATGCATGAATGGAGGAATGGATAAATGTATGGTTGGATAGATGAATTAAAGGATGTATGGTAGGAGGTTGGGAGTGAGAGATAGAGAGTAAATAAATAGATGGATGGATAGAGGGATGGAATAATGGATAAATAAATGGGAATGGGTGGATGAACATGATCAGTCTCCTAGGGTACATTTAACTAAAACTGACAGGCAAAATATAAAATGTCTTAATAATTTGCATTTTCCTTCTCTCTCTCTCTCTCTCTCTCTCTCTCAGTTTGCTGTTTTGTGGTGCACAAGCGCTGTCATGAGTTTGTCACCTTCTCCTGTCCTGGAGCAGATAAAGGCCCGGCGTCAGATGTGAGTATGCTTTGTTTTTTTTTCCTCTTGCCTGACTGTGTCTCTGCTTTCCTGAGCTGTATATCAGTCTCAGGGATGCAGTAAGTCCATGGTTCTTCCTCTGTTATCAGGGAAGTGGACAATGCAATAGTGAGTTAAGGAACTACTGTAGTGATCAGTGTGTTTCCTGTCTGAACCAGTGACAGTCAGACTTTCTGCTTTTTCTGAGCTGTGACAGTTGACTTCTGAGTCATGCTGTAAGTGTGCAATACAAGGCACTCTGTGTCTGGATCAGTTCTTAATGCACAGTCCATAGAGCCTAGCTGGAAGTAAAGAGGTGAAATACTGTATATATACTATGTATATATGTATGTATGCCTAGCCAAAAAAGGTGCACATCGAGATTTCATTCAATTACCTTTAGCTTTGATTACAGCACAGTTAGGTGACCATGTGAAAATGATTCCTTATGCTTCCAAAACCATTTGACTCATAGAATCTGTGCCATTAGGGAAGAAAAATTCCATAGTTATAATGGAATTTTAGTGATAATCTGATTATTCAGCAAATTCAGGACATCACTGGTCTTAACGTTACTGTATGTACACCAACTAAAACAACCACTATGCTCGATGAGTGCATCGCTTCAGGCCCTTCTTTTATGCCCTGACGCCCCATTGCTCCAGAATAGGGTCAGTCTGGACTCAGACCACTTAACCTTTTTCCATTGTTCCAAAATCCTATATTTATGCTCCCTAGCAAATTGAAGCCTTTTTAAATTAGTTTTTTTTATGGACATATTTTAGACCCAATCCTGTGAGTTCTCATTACCTTGTGAGAAAATGGAGATGCTCTTACTTTCACTTTTAAACATAGCTTTGGTTTTTTCTTTTGTTTTACTTTTACAAATCTCCTTAATTGTTTTCTGCTCTGTGGAGCCGTTTAAAGAGCTATAATCAAAAACATACAGGGTTGTAAAAATATATTTGCTCCTCCTGATTTTTTCAAAAATTAAATTTGGACAGCTTTTTTCCCTTTAAAAAATGAAACCATCACTTAAAATTGCATTTTGTATTTACTTGGGTTATCTGTGTGTAATCTTAATATTTGTTTGATCAACTAATTAATCTGAGTGACAAAGATGCAAAACAAAAAAAAAAAATCAGTATTTAAATATTTAAAGACATCACCTTCATCTTTACTTTGTTTTCAGCTTGAGTTTTTCTTTCTGCTTCTATTCAAGTCAATTTAAAATAAAAACAACTAAAAACTGTAAAGGGCAAAGGTCTCAAAGATTGATAATATATAATTGAGTAACTATGCAAGCTAATTAAATATTAATGTTATCCATATCCATGTAATCAAAAGGCAAGTGGATACAGTGTCATTTAAGTCATTGCATTTAAAGACGTTTTGCTTAAACTGTCAACATTTTATATTTTGACGGTTTAATTAAATTGTCGACATGAAATATGAACAACATTTATCGCACAGCCCTCATAAAAAAATAAGGAAAAAAGGTCATTTGGCAAATAGAGATCTTCACAGTATGGACTCAGTCATGAATCTGAGTACGCTTGATGGCTTGCGTAATGTGACCCCTGAGCACGGATCAGCGTGTATTGCGAGAGTCAACTTAAAATGGTGGTCTCAAGCACAGAACAGTGTATTTGGACATGGTTTGAAGCATATATGAAAACAAACCGTATCTAAAAAAGGAAGCAGATCATGTTTAGACTGTGATATTATTGGTGCGTCTGTCTCCTCTGATACTTCTGTATGTGGGAAGCATGCACCAATCTCATCCTCTGATCCGCACAGACTTAGCTGATAAAGTTGTGACGGAAGGCGGGCGAGAGGGTGGTTCTGGAGATTTTCTCAGAAATATCTATAATATTGGGTCAGCTTCCTTTTGTTTTTTTTTTGTTGTTTTGTGTGTGTGTATGTGTGTGTGGGTATGTAATTATAAACCAACTAAAATACTGTGCAAAAGGTTTGAAGTCACAGCTTATTTCTTTAAATTTTGCTTCCAAAAAGCCGGACTTTTAATGTACCCTTGAGGAATAGTTTTCCATGCTTCCTGGTGGACTAATTTGGCTCTCACTTTCAGTCCCTGTACCTGACAGGTTTTAGAAGAATGTTTTTTGTTTGTTTTTTGTTAACTTAAGGCATGAACCAGTGAGAACCAGGTGCAGATGATGACAAATGATCAAGCGAGTGATTAGTATAGCGTGATGCTGAATCCTGAGTGGTTGGAGCAGACAAGAGGGGAAATGAGGTTGCTGCTGAGGTTGTTAAATAAAGTAAATAAATAACTAAAAATAAAATAATTGTGTCATGTTGCAGCCTGTTGCAATTATTCCAATTTCTTCAATTAAATCTACAAATTGGATTTTTATATAAAGAAATAAGGGGTGGCTAAAGACTTTTTAGGTGAATGCTGTATTGGCGAGTAAAATTACGTAGGTATACTTGCATCCCGGACAACATTACTGTGACCAACATTATGTGGCCAGTTGGGGAGTTGGGGAACAGACATATCTGGGCACAGTACAGTATGAAGCAGTCATGCCTAGTGTGAAAGCATGCTTAGAAAACTAAAGAACATATCCAAAAAAAGTTATTATCTAAAAATGTGGTTCAGAGTGGCCAAAATGCTGTATTTGTTAATTACATTTTCAGATCTATAGATATTATTGTGCACAAGTCCTCAGTATCACAAAACTGCATTGTGCACCTTAAATTAAATGCCGCAGTTACCCACAAGAACGAACACTTTTAAAGCAAGCTCATGGCTTATTATTCAGCATTTAATGATTCTTGTCCTGCATTGTCTTAACTTGCAGTTAAACATCAGCTTGATTATCAGCAACTGTTTACTCTCTCATGTTGTTAGCTTGGTGAAGTTAGCTGGCTAGTTCACTAGTGTTCGCTTTGGGATCATCGAGTGCTGCGCAAAGCAATCGGAGTACCCTTACTGTCGCAGTGCCAGTTCATTGGACTCAAAGGATAAAACAAATCCTCTTATATATCAGATGAAACCTACCTGACTCGCCACCTCTTCCCCGTTCATTCTCTTGACACCGCCTCTGTCTCGACACTTGGCACTGATGGTTGAGGCACCTTTTTCAGGTTTGCGATCAGGGCGTGATGACGTATAAAACCTCCCACCATATCTGACTCGAGAGCTCTGACTGGGACTTGGTGGAATTTCCAGGGCACAACATTGATTTTTTAACAGGTTTTTCTCCTTAGGTTAAAAGTGCTGCTTATTTTTTTTTTTTCTTTTACACTGAAGCTCTGAAATTAAGAGATTTGGAAAGGATTAGAGGAAGCATGTGAAACATATCGGGCACTTTAATATCCATGCTGTTGTACTTGCTCTCTGTGATGAGAGGGCTCTCGAAAGCACTCGTTTCCTTAAATATGCTGTTAGCCTACCTGAAACTGCTCAAGATTTCTTAAGTGTGCCCTTCTGCCCCCCAGAATGCGGCTTCCCTACTTCACTAGTGCCCTACTCTCCTGCTTGAGCACCCTCAGCTCTCTGCAGGGTTTCACTTAGTTAGAATTGGAGAAAGTTGCAGAAAACAGGAAGTGGCACTGGAATAATAATGAAAATGATAATAATAATAATGTAATTAAATGTAAATAAAAAAAGAATTCTGCTCATCTATACATTTCTTGCTTTGCCCACACACACGCGTGCGTACACAGCATGCACACACCGTCCTGCCCACCTGCAGACGTGTGTTTGACCATGCCCCCACTCGGCTAGGAATGAGTCACCTCCTTATAAAAGGAAGAAAAGCGAAGAAAAGCCTAAACTATAATCCTTATTTCATTTAACACCAAGGACGAGGAAAAAAGAGAGAGAAAGAGAGATGGGGAGATTAATCGAGCCAGACAGAAAAACTTGGATCCCCTGTCTTGAATAACACACACCCACACGAGAGGTGGACGCCGTTGTAGTCGCGCTCCTGCATAACGTCCGTGGTGAATTTGGATTTAATGAGAATACATCAGTCCCTAGATAAAGGCGACCTAATTAGCCCAGTTCTATAATTGTGAAGCCATAAGCGTGCCCGTCTGATTTGCTGCTCTCCTGCGTGTGACTATTTATACCTGTAACCGCACACGCATGCGCACACACACACATGCACAAATGATAGTGTCAGAGGCCGGCAGATTCATTATTGCACGGAGAGTGCTGCGTTCAGGAAGAAGCCTCTAAGGAGTTAGGGGTGTTTTGTAGGCCTAGATCAGAGAGAAGTAGATGGATATTAATCAGTTATCACTAGTAAGATCTTAAATCCTTAAAAATAAATAAGTGAGAATGAGAAAGTATTGAATAACAAAATGACTGATTAGGCTTTCTAGTAGTCGATCAGAGAATCAAGGGAGAAACACATTTAATTTGGGAGAGAGGGCTACCCATATAGTTTAATCCCAACACTCTTTGGCCTAAGCACACCAGACTCAAGCTGGTGTGGACTCATTGGAGCGTGTGCTGGAAAGGAGGACCGTGAACAAAATGCTGTCCATCATGTCCAACACCAGTCCCCCCCTGTAATGGAACTTTGGCCGAGCAGAAACGCATGTTCAGTGGCATCGTCTATCACAGAGCTGCTCTACAGACAGACTCAGGAAATCCTTTGTTCCCAGTGCCATACGCTGCTTTAACACATCTTTACGGTGCCTGGGGACGTGACTGGAATTCTTGGTTAGATGGTCCCCCAACTCACTGTTCACAATCATATTTATTTATCTAGTCATTATGTATCCTTATCTGCATTGACCTTCACTAACTCAGTCTTGCTCTATTTACTTTGGCACTTGCCACTTTCAATGGCTATAACTCATTGCACATCTTAATTTTCTGTAGTTTATTCACTATACTATACTAGTTTTTCATCTATCTGTCTGTCTATCTATCTATCTCTCTATCTATCTATCTATCTATCTACTGTATTTATATATCTATCCATCCATCCATCCGATGTGGAAGGAAACTGAGTACATGTCATTTGTTCCATAACTTAAACATATTTCACATGTTTTAAGTTCTTTTATTAGAGGATAGTTTTTCACTTTTTGTCCTTTTGCTTAACTATATTTCCGCATGATGTACATTACCTATCCACAGTGGTGTGTAGTGTTTTTAATGTGACTTACTTTTAATTTGAGGCACGTGTCATAACGTAACAGGTGTATCATACAGAGAGAGAGATTTTTTCCCTGAAAAACAGTACTGGAAGCGAATGCAAGCCCTGTACTACTGATCACTCACTTACTTATTGTCTATCCCGCTTTATTTGGCATTGAGGTGGAGGTGCAAGGAGACCGTGCTAATCACTACACCACCGTGCCGCTTTGTACTACTGATACTTCAGTAAATTTGAACGTAAAGACTTTCATACTTGAGTATACCCAAATACACAAGTACTGTACATGGAGGACTTCTATTTTTACATGAATAATATTTGCCCAGGGTAATCTTTACTCAAGTACAGGATATGTATACTTTGCTCAGCTTACACAAAAGCACACACACACAATGGGCAATTTGGAAATGCCAATCAGACTCTTCACATATCTATAAACAACCAGACCACCCAGAGGAAACCCACCAAGGAAAAACATTCAAATTCCCAATACAGACGTCAGCTTTGTGAAAGGGGCTTCTGTGTGTGGAATTTGAATGTTCTCCCCTTGGTGGGTTTCACTCACCGTCATGGAACAGAGATCTGACTTTATTAGCCTTGGGGACGATTTAAACAACAATATGCAGTTAGAAGCTAAAAGAGGGATGTCTTATATACAGTAGTACTGTTAACTGAAGTATCAGTAACTGAATGATCAGCTAAGAATGAGACTGATCAGCAGTGCTAAGCTTTTATTTTTGAATTGCAAAATGCAAGTGACAGCACTGAGCTTATTCAAACAGAGACAGCCCTAGCTTTTGTATTTTGATTAGTTACAATAATTGGGTTTTGTCTATGTTTGGATAGACTGTGAGAGACTGTGCCAAAAGAGCCAGTTCTAGAGCGAGAAGGCATGACTTAAAGGCAAATATAAGGCAATCTGTCTAAAAATTAAAGCTTGGTCGAAATTGGGTCATTCAACAGGACAACGATCTGAAGCACACCAGTAAAGCTACACCCGAATGGCTGAATAAGAAAAGAATCAACGTTTTGAAATGGGCTAGTCAAAGGTTAGACCTCAACCCAATTGAAATGCTGTGGATGGACCTTTAGAGAGCTGTGCATAAACGAATGCGCAAAAACTTTAATGAACTGAAGCAATGTTGGAGGAATGGACAAAAATGGTGTGAGAGACTGGCAAAGTCTTACAGGAAACAACTATTACCAAACTACAAGCTATTGAACCATGGTGATACTTAGTATTGCCTGCATGTTTTTTTGGGGGGTTCAGCAGTGAAAAAAGTTAGACCTTGTCCACTGTACTGGAAAAAGGGTGGAGCAGCTGCCTGCCAAAACCTACATTCAAAACCAGTTACGGAAGAACTTTCAGCAAGAAAACATATGTCATCTTTACAACGCTTTGTCTCCCAAGTAATTGCTTATAAGTTATTCATAGCAAAGTTGTATAAATGCAATATCACACTGGAGATTGTGCTATACTACCCATACCCTCGTGTCTACTGCCATATCACACCCATGCTGATACTCAATACAACAGCACTCCCTCCCATGTAATATTGATTTATTATCTAATAAATGTTGACATTGGCACCCTTAAGAAGTACAAGTGAAAGCATTTCTTTAACTGTATCTTATAAAGAGCTCTTTCCTTTCGCATTCATCCCATGTCACTGAAAGTAAAGATTAAAAGACTAAAGTGCTTGTCTACTCTTTTTTTTTTTTAAATTCAGCTATCCAGGTTTAGTAAGTTTGTGCTCAGTGTAGCTTCAGATTACTGTTATTCAAATTAAACCCGATGTTGTAGCCCCACAATTTGACGTGAGACTTAATTGTAAAGAATACTTATTTGAGTGCTTATTTGCGGTGTTTCTGGCTTTTGATTGCGAAGAGGGCATAGAAGTAAATACTTCCTTTATTTCTGTTATTAATCAGCTGTTACACCACTGCACTGAATGATTGTGTACAGTTCCCACAGTCTCTTTCATAAGTTGGCAACAAATCATCCATCGGTTTTTGAGGATCAGGGCCCGTATTTACAAAGATTCTTAGAATTTCCTCAGAGAGCTCTTATCTTAGCCTAAAAAGTCCTAGACTGGGAGTCCTAGACTAAAAGTGATTTGGTAAGGAAAGTACAAAAAACTTTATCTTAGTGATGAGGTGTGGTTAAACCCGTTGCTAGGGATGACGCAGCATTTCAAGGACTGTGATTAGTTGATTAAACATTTGTAAAGGGATCCAGGGATCGCTGGTTTGATCCCCGGGTGATACTGTAGCCTCTCGCAGCCGAGGTCCTTGGGAGAGCAAATTGGCCGAGCTCTCTCAGCAGGGTGAGATAGGAGGCACTTAGTGCTCACACATTACTTACAGCTGTATGTGAGCTCGAGACTTAAAAAAGATGCGGTCGGTGAAGTGACGTGGTTCGGAGAAAACACGTGATAGTCTGTGACCTTCCTGACTGAGTGGTCGCAGTAGCTTAGTAGTTGCGTAGTAACCCCGTAGTGACTGAGAGGAATTGGATATGACAAAACTGGGGAGAAAATCAGAAAAAATCCAAGATTTAAAGAGCTAAATTTTAAAAATGTGTCTACTTTTAAAGAAACCAATTTCCACACAGTAGTTAAGTTCTTACATTTATTTACCATGATAATTTTATTGCTTTATTACATGAATGCAGGACAGTATATTTAATTTGCACTTTAGGATGTCATGTAGCCAACAATCTAAGAGAGGTAGAGGGGAAAAAAAGAACAAGAAAAACAAATTGGACAGAAGAGATTGTAGTAACTTTTAGCTCAGTTAGTTTATCTCATTTTCCCTCAGTGTTGTAATCACTTTCATTTCTGGCGTTATGGCATTACTACTGTACATTGGATGGGAAATGTAGGTGTAGAGATGCGCATCTCTAATAAGTTCGATCACAAACATTATCCCATCTTGACTCGATCTGTAGTGTTTAATTAACTCATGATTGTTCAATGTTTGGTGAATATTTCTTCCTTCCGCCATTTTGTCCGCTTCTAGAAGTCCTCCTCTCTTAACAGTTTTTACCTTAGGGCATGTTTCGAACATCATTCGATAATCATTCTTATCTTTACTAAGATTTAGTCCTAAATTTAAGGGAAAATTCTGAGAATATTCTTAGAATTTCGTCACTTGGAGCAACTTTTAGGCTTAAGAAGCTTTGTGAATACAGGACCAGGTGTTCTACTTGTTGAATGTTCATAGGAACAACTGCAGTGGGTTTATGAATGTATGATATTTTTTTAAATGTTAGCAACATTTTAGAGACATTCACTGCAGTGGGTTTATGAATGTATGATATTTTTTTAAATGTTAGCAACATTTAAGAGTCTTCTTGTCAATCCATTTTACGCCTTCAGTCACAAGCAATTTCATCACAAGTCCCGGTTTGACTTGAAATCCGCTCGTAGTATTAAATGAAATGTATAGTTTTACTCTTGCCATTTCTCTGTCTATTCAGAGTTTAACCCTTTCTCACAATCTCTAGTGTTAATTTGTGTTAAATAACAGCGCAGTGTAAGAGGGTGGCAGCTATTAATAGACTCACATTTACAGAATGATGATTGGCTGCTGTTCTCTGATATGACTGATGGAGAAGTGTAGTTTGTGTGCCCATTTTCTACATGACTTCAATCCCAAATTGCGTACTACACTACCATGATAAACTCAGTGTACCTGACTTTACAGATATGAGACAAAGCCTGTGACTTTTTTTGAACTAAGCTAGATATGTGACATATTACCCACAATTCTCTGCTTCATGAGCAGGTAAGACCGAGACCAAGCAAACAGAGAGAGTGAGAGAAAGAGAGAGAGAAAGAGAGTATAATGCGAGTAAGGTGTCATATATACATTGAGCTTTTAAGGCTTTCTTTCACTCTCTCTCTGTCATTCTTTCTCCTGCTCCTGCTTTTTCTTACCTGTAGCTGTTGGCATTTTGCTAGCCATGGGCTTTACACATCACCATGGTAACTTCTTGAAGGCCACAGGGCTGGAGGATTTTCCATCCTGCTATTCTATTGTGTGCATGTGTGTGTATGTGTGTGTGTTTGTGTGTATTTGTGTAGGCGACTCTAACACATGTTAAACAGGATTGGAATACAGCATTTGTATTGTCACCTACTTTTTTTTCGTCTTTGAGCTTTAGAAATATGAACAGATTTGTTGGAATCATGGAAATCCTGTGAGTTTGGAAAAATGTGTGCTATCCTGCTTGTGCTCCTGATTGCTTGTAAATTTATGCATAAGATGACTAACCTTGACTCCGACTCATATGCAAAATAAATTTGCATGGATTGCCTTGCACTTTTATAGATGAAATATACTCGAGTTTAGATCAGATTTAAATTACGGTATTTACCAGACACCCAGATATAGAGCGAAGTCTATAGTTGCTTTGTAGTAGCTAATAAGATCACATCCTTGTGCTGGTTTACTACAGTAGGTCGGGGATAAAGAAAACAGGACATTACTATGGAACCCTTACCCGCGAACATTCAGCGAGTAGAACGCCTGATCCTTAAAAATTGAAGGATAACTTGCTGTACACACAAACACCACTTGCACATTCTAGGAATTTGTTTGAAAGTTATCATCACATCCCTTTACAGTCCTGACATCACTCCCAGCTATTTCTACATGTTTTGGACATTAAAGGAGTTCCTGGGAGGCCTGCATTTCAGATGTGAAGCAGGCAGTCTGATCATAGCTTCGGCATACTGAATAAATTTCTACCTTAATGCTATCCAAGCACTAGTGAAGATTCAGTTATTTGTCACATGTACTGTACTTTACAGCACAGTAAAATATCTTTTTTAAATATTTCAGTTTGGAAGATTTGGGATCGGTCAGGATAAAGCGCCCCTGGAGCAGCAGATAGGGTTAAGGGCCTTGATTAAGGGCTTAACTGGTGCATCTTGAACTTTTGCATCAGAAATTGTGACAAATAAAACAAACCATTTAACCATTTAATTAAAACAAAAGAAACACTGCTGTTTAAGCAGAGTATGGGTTGAAAAAAATGGGTTAGAAAAATTCTGATGATAAATGTGTTATATCAGAGGCCTAATTAGTTCGTGGGATACTGTTTCTAGAAAACATTTAGATGAGACTGATTAGATACCCATAATCTAGGACTTCATTATGTCTTGTTGGCAGATTTTTCTCAGAATTGAGCTGTGGCTGTAGTATGAAAAATATAGTGTGAAAAATCGGATTTGTATTTGTTTTATGCAATGAAACATTTTTTTTATATATACAGGAGCTCGCTTCAGTTGCTTAGACTAGACTCCTGGGCTTTATAAGGCACAGTACTGTATGTGTGTAAATATTAATAATCATAATAAATGATTAATAATCATAATAAATACATTAATAATCATTAATAAAATTTATATTCTGTAGAAAAAGTAAATGAATAAATCCTGTATCTATATTGTATCCTAACATTGCAGTACATTAAATCCCCTGAGTGTTAGACAACCTTAATCTTTTTAGATCACACTTTCATTTTGTGTCTTTATTTCTTAAGAATTGTACAGTAAGAGAGAATCTCAAATATAGAGTCAATGTTTCAATGTAAAGCCAACACTACTACACTTTAAAACAGTATGTTCACAGCGGTGCTGCCGTGGTTGGGCGCTTGTCTTTTTTTCCTCACTTTATATCCAAAATAACTCCATATTTCTCTTTGAGTCATCTCATTAGTCCTGCCATCTTCAAACCTACTTTCTAAATAAAACAAAAAAGTGCTCCACTCTCTCTACTGTTGGTTGCGATTTTTTAAAAGCTTCCTACGAACATTGAACAGTTTCAATTAATCCAACTTAAATATAAAGCAAAACAACTTACAGTTTTTAAATGATTTGGACATAATTATTTTATTTACTTAGACATAGAATAACAACAGTATCGCTCGAGACTTTCTCTCCAAACCACGAGGGGAATCCCGGTGACGCAAGGAGGTCAGCTGACCATGTTTAAAGAGAAGACGCGAGGCCAACGCTCCATTGTTGTTTACGCGCATTCGACCGGGTTGCATTTTTTTCCCAGCGTTGCATAAGACTGTGAATCCTTCTGTCTCTTTGAGGAAACATCAAAATTGGATTACTCACCATTGGGACAGTATCACAGGATAATGTTTTTTCATCATCGTGCTCCCGAATTGACTCATAAAACCGGCGAGGCCGATACAATACAATCCCGCACCCCCACACGCACACACTCACACAGTATACAGGGCTTGGGACTATACATCCATTCACATACACAACAAGAAACATCATTTTCTATATATTTGAAAGTAGTCGTATAGTAGGCACAACCGGCTTGATCACTCGGATGCCGAAACGGCTTTGCATTCGTATACTGTAGGTCAGTTAAAAAAAAAATCCTGAACATTTTTAAAGAAAAAATTATTAATTTAATAAAAAAAGTGCAAAATATATAAATTATACAAAAATATTTATCTTACTTCTTGCCTTCTGTTGCTCTTTATCCTTGATCCTTGTTTTGTGGACGTGATTGAATGCAAATGAGCTTGGCTCTTTAAGAGGGATTTACACATGACTTTAATCAAAATGTTGTTAAACAAGGCCGATTATTAGCAAATTTCCCATTTGTATACACATTACCAGGATACCAAAATATTTTGATCATAGTGTGCCAGCATGAGTCTTCAGATAGGCTTCTATCATGCGGTCATAATGTACATGCACAGTATGTGTTACTGCAGTGTGCTAAATATGGATCTTGTATTGTGATTATTTCCATTATCATTCGTTTTTATTTCTCCTGGCTTCGTGTTGGATTCACTAGGGCACTGACAGTTGGTTTGACTTTTTGATTCTGTGAAAGCTGAGCCATTCTATGAGCAGTGTTCAAGTCATTTGTCGTGAATGAAGGCGTTAAACCTATTGACATTTACAGATGACTTCAATCACAGTACAATGATGAAACTCTTAGCTGCGGTAAAACATGTGAACGATGCAAACGTTTTACGTGGTGGCTCAGAGCCCACTGCAGTCGTGCGCCATGTTTTCCTTTAAATTATTTTTCACCAGATTTCTAATACAAGCATGATTTCTGGAAAAAAGTCAACTTAACCTCATGCTGAGCACACACACTCTCCGGTAATATTTCATGTGTTTTGTGTTTCTTTTCTCCTTCTTTTTTATTACAGTGTTTCCCTGAAGAAGTCATTATCGTTTAGAGCCTAAATCATTAAAAACTGGTTAATGTTTTTACACTTTTTCTTTTCGATTTTTGACTGGTAGTGTATTAATATTACTGTGTGTTTATCTTAGTGTATATGCGACCCCTGCCTCTCCAGTCACTCTTCCCAGTCTATCCATTCTCTTTCTTTCTTTTGTGTGTGTAGTTCCTTTTCCATCTACATTTATCTCTTGTGCTTCATGTCTTTATCTTTCTTTATCATTATCCAAGTTGTTCTTTTGTGCATACCTCTCTTTGTCTACATTTGTTTCCTTCCTTTTCTTTCCCTCATCCTCCCACTCTCTCTCTCTCTCTCTCTCTCTCTCTCTCTCTCTTTCTCTCTCGGCATCATTCCTGCTGCTGTGTGGTACCGCAGTATAAACGCACTCCTTTGACCCCTTTCATGCACTTGTAATTGTGCGTGAGTGTGTGTGTGTGTGTGTGTGTGAGTGAGAGAGAGAGAAAGAGAGAGAGAGCGCACACGCGCGCGCGAGAGAGAGACATGGCATTATCATTATCTCACTGCTGAATGGAGGAATATTAATTCAGTTGTGGAGGAGACAGCATGATGTCAGAGCGACTGTGTGTGTGTGAATTTGGCGTGGAACAAGATTCTATTATTCGATGATTAACAGGCACAATACTGTTATTGTGGACTCTTCACACTCCCAGTCAGGAATAAACTGGGTCCCACAGAAGCACATGTCCATTTTATAAAAGGCAATACCCCAATTCTTGTGACATACAGTAGAATGTGTGTTAATTGGCTTTACCGTGTGTATCACTTGCAGTACAAATGAATGCATGGCATTAAAACATAATGACTCACATTCCATTATCATGGAGAACAGCACACTTAATTGTGATTCACAGATATAAGAGCAGGAACAGAAGCCTTTATCCAAGCTCTCAAATACAAATGTTTATTTTGCTGTACTTTATGTGTGTGTGAAGGCTGAGAGAGAGGGGAGAGAGAAAAAAAAAACACTGAAGTTATATACAAAGGGCGTTCAAATCAAACCAGGATTAATGATGATATTTCCCATGATGAGACTCTTAGCCATTTGAAGGATGCAAAAGTTTTAAAGAAAACCTGTATGTCTATGAAAAGCACTTTTGTAAAATGCCTAAATGTGAATGTAATTGAATGATGATCCCGTCTGAGGTTGCTCGGAGCCTACTGCAGTAGAACGTCTGATCATTAAAAATCAGACCTGAACTTAAAAACATGTCGCCAACTTGTAAAAGTAACACAACTGTTTGTGGGAACTGTACAAACAATCATTCATGAACACCACTTGAATATTACAAGAACTTTACTGATGGTTATCATCAAACCCCCCACAACCTCCTTCCAAGCCATTTCCACATGTTTGGGCTGTTAAAGGAGTTCCTGGGAGGCCAGTGTAGCACTTTACACTTAAAACAGGCAGTTCTACCTTGATGGTATCTGAAACAGTGGACAGCAGGGGATTATATAAAGAAATCAAAAGTCCTGGTTTGATTTTACTGTTGTTTGTTACAGTAAATATTAATAGATCCAAAGAAGATTCTGATTCTGAAAGTACTGATTGCAGAGTTTCACACGTTCTCCTCATGGTCCTCTGGGTTTTCTCACGCCTTCCAAAAAACATGACGGAAAGCTGGATTTGGCCCCAGGTATAAGTGAGCGTGGAGATCTGTGTGTGCAGCTTGTATTCGTGACTCACGCCTATGAAGCTCTGCATCCATCACGACCCAGACCGGGATAGCGGATAGAGTGGTTACAGATGATTAATAATTGAATGAGTTAATGAATGTTGCTCAGTGATTAAAGCTTGGTCACTTTCTTGTCTCTGTCTGCAGGACCCACGCAGTAAACACAAGTTTAAGGTGCATACGTACTCCAGTCCGACGTTCTGCGATCACTGCGGATCCCTGCTGTATGGGCTCATTCACCAGGGCATGAGATGTGAACGTGAGTAACACATTAAATGGTGTGTAAGTGCACAAAACAGTGTGTATATTCACTGTATGTGTGTGTCTGTGTGAGAGAGATTTTGCCCAATTCTAAATGACCCCTAACTTAATTCTAACTCCAGACAGGGCATTGGTAGCTCAGAGGGCTATGGCACTGCGTTACTGGTTGGAAGGTCAGCAGTTCAATCCCCAGCTCCACCAGGTTGCCCCTGTTGGGCCCTTGAGCCAGGCCCTTAACCCTATCCGCTCCAGGGGCGCTGTATCATGGTTAAACCTGGGACTGGGATACACGAAGAAAGATTTTCACTTACCTGTAATGTATATGTGACAAAGAAAGGCTTAACTTAAATCCATTGATTCCTTTTAAAACAATCCTTAATATCCTTATTTAAGCTTAAACTCCACCTCAAGGACATTTTTGAAATTGATCTTATATACCACAATCCTTTTCTGAAATCTTAACCTAACTCTATATAATCCTTTTCTCATTTGATTCTCAAGCCCCCCAAGTAGACTCAACACAGACCCTGCCATAGCTCTAGTTTAGAGCATAACACTAGCTAAAGTACCCTAAGTGTAAAGGTTTGGTTTCCTAACACAAATGATATCTCGAACTTTATCTAAATGTTATTTGGCTAACTGCCAAAATAATGTAACTCCTTTCCAATTGTTCTAGCTCCTCATAAAAATACATCCTGTCCATCTCAAATCCTCTAAAGGCGTAGCATTACTCCTACGCTTGCTACATCTTAAACACCATTACTCCTCCAAACTCTCGTCATCCTCATTACTCCCAACTCGGACACAGACCTCATAGTTTAACACAGTGCCAATCACTGTAAAACCAGTTGTGTTAAACGTTTTCTGTCTAAAATATGTACACACCCAGTGATGCACTGTATACGCATATTTCCACTGAACAAATAATTCATCCTTAATTAATATGAATACAGTTCCACCTTGCTGCTGCTTACTGAGTGGGTTGCCAGGTTTCAGAAAAACAAAACAAAAAATCCCACCCCAACTTCAGCTAAAAGAAATTACACAAAAAGACCTTGGAACAAACCTCGAAACCTCATTTTTTTCCCCCGCTGTCTTTTTGGAGTGAATAGTGTTGTGCATCTCTGATTCACAATATCTGAAATACATGGCTGACCAGGCACTCTCTAGACAGAACGGGAAAAAATATATATAATATATATATTTTTTTTTACTAGAATCTGAGTCACATTTTCATGTAGCTCACACAAACTGCAGCATATACAGATCTGTGCCGGTTTTCCAAACAATAATCAGTTATTTTAGGTACAAAATGTGGTATATATATATATGTGTCTATTTATCTAGGTGCGAAGCTGTTTGGGAATTATATCAGTACTATCTATTAGGGATGGGACTCACCAGGGACCACCAGATATGATTCTTTAAACTGTATCTAAGTGCTGATCTGATTAGTGTTGCAATTCTTCAATTACCACGATTTTATAAAGTAGTTTAGAGTGTGCTACCTGCATTTTTATAGACCAACAGCAAGATTTTACAATGTTAAATGCAAACATATTTAAGTTATTTAAGTTGATTTAACACTAACAATTTTGGTGTCCATGTGGCAAAATATTAATCCTCACACAATCGCCACACAACCCAACCCCCCTCTCTCCTCCCCCCTCTCTCCTATTACAAAAGACAGGGTGTTTAATAAATGTTTGGTTTGACATTTTTTGTCTTTCATGATATAAAATACCGCCACACTCAGTGTTTAAACAATGAGGCCAAATACAGACTAAATGAAATGTTTTACCTTTAAATGAGTCTATGTACAAGTATTAGTTTCAGATTAATTAACATACAGACAAATTTGTTCCAGACAGTACACAGTTTGAGAAGGAGAATATGCATCACTCATGACCATGTCGGATATCAGAAATGACGTAATTCCACTTAGAAAATACTTTCTACGACGTGATGCTAAATTCTACTTTAAATAAACTCAATAGACTTTTCAAACCTGTACAAATTAAATGACTCTTGAATTTAAATTTAAATATCAGTGACATGCTGCCTGCTTAGTACATTTAAATGAATTAAATTAATAGATAAATCCCGCAGCGTTAGATAAAACTAGACGCTATGCACTCAGAGCACAACACACACTGAAGTAAAGGTCCAGGAGCGCACATATCACTGAGGGCTCAAGCATATGCACCCTGGAGCGTAAAAAAAGCGGGTGTTGCCTCAGGAGGTAGAGAAGAACGCATATCAGATATAAAAAGAACCAAAGAGCGAGCGAGAGACAAAAAGAAAGAAATGCAGACACAAAAGCACAGAGTGACAAAGAAAGACCAGCATAAGTAGAAAAGAGAGAAAGACAGGTTATGTTGTTGTGGCTGCAGACTAGCAAAGTTATAATTAAGCTTTCCTGTTTCCATTGTTTGTGTGTGTGTGTGTTAGTGTGTGAGTGTGTTTGTGTGTGTTTATTTGCGGGTGCATGCGTATGTGTGTGTGTCTACCTATCTGGGCCCTCTATACTGTTTACACTCCAGCTAGCACTCGTCCTCCAGCTCTCTTCTGCTTGAACTGTGGAGGAGTTTTTCAGTACCTCAGGAAATAAAGTGTGCGCGTGTGTGTGTGTGTGTGTGTGTGTGTGGAGATTGGAGATAGGGATTTGGCGGATTGGCAGTTTTTATATTTATGCGACTATCTACTGTACATGAATACCTACGTCTCAGCATCATTACCATCATCATCTTGACTAGGAGTGTACCTGATCTCTTACTGTGTATGAATCATATATTAGTGGATTTGAACTGACACGCTAAACACATCTGGAGGATCCAGAGAACATCTGGAGCATTTCTAAATTCTCTTCATCACATCACCTTGATTATTATCACAGTGACCGTCATCACCAATGTTATCTGAATCACTGTTATCATAGTTACTACAGCAGTGATGACAATCACACTATTTAGCATTATTACTGATATTGGAATCAATATAATCCCCCTTATGAATATACTCCACATCACTATGATCTGAGTCATCTTGACAAAGATCGTTACCAATACAAAACAATTGTCACCATAATCAGAATAATTATATGACAATTATCACAAGCTCCACTGTTATCAGAATAATCATACTCATCACAATCACTACCATCACCATAATCAGAATTCTGACAGTAGTCAGAATCATCATATTGCCATTATCATAATGATTGCCATCATGGTAGTGATTACAGTTATCACATGGCCTTTATCAGAGTAACTGCCGTCTTGGCAGTAATTAAGCAAATTAAGCGAGAAGGAATGGTTATGCTGGAATATCAGTCTGAGTGTTGGAGATACAGGAGATATGGATATTCAGCACAAAACCATGACCTTGCGCGTGATATTGCTTTTATACAATACTTACAAAAAGACCATTATTCATTTCAATTCAATTCAATTCATCAAAGAAATAGATAAATAGTTCAAAAGGTTTGGGAAAATATTTATAAGTTAAAATGATTAGTTTGTCCCTGATGATCAAGCCCATGGGCGACAGTGACAAGAACAACCTCAATGAGATGACAATAGAAAGCGACTTTGAAAGGAACCAGATTCAATAGGAAACCCATTCTTATTTGGATGATTATTAACATGATTTGTTTGTTTATTTAACTTGTTCTTTTGTTTCGCCAACACTTATCACTCTGCGACTTGGGGAACTCACTAAACCGTGACTGGCAGAGCTGGCGACCAAGAGTTCGTCTAATTAACTGGGGTGAAAGGAGTTTTAAACTCTTACCTGTAATACGTATGTAGCCAAGACGTGGGGAGAATAAAACATGGAGGTGGTGGATGTTCCGGTAAACCTTAAAAATTTTAATCTTACAGTATACAGTTTGTCCACTTGTTTCGCTTTAGAATATCAGCTTAACTTCAGTGTTCCAGGGTTCAATCCTAAAATCGTTAAATAGAAAGCTAATTCGTTGTCTCTCACAAGACTAGTAGTGGCCTTGATCAGGGGTTTGAGAGGAATTAAAAATGTTTGGAGCTAGTCAGTTTTGTGACATAAATAAAAAACACACATGGTTCAGAACAATTCAGAAGCAACGATTAACGAGTCAAAGTGTTTTTTTAAGATGACAAGATGTTTTTTTCTTGATGAAAGTGCTTATGTAATTGGTTTTGAATATGGCTTTTGGCAGGCAGTGGCTCCCTTCTCAGTATGGCAGGCTGTACAGACCTACTTGCACCCATGCTGCGACCGACAGTGTAATTAACGATCATTAGAACACCTACGACGCAGAGCGATACATGGTTGATAGTTAAACGTCCCAGTGCTGTTAAGCTCTATATTCAATTTAATTCAATTTTATTTATATAGCGCTTTTAACATTGGTCATTGTCTCAAAGTAGCTTCACAAAAAGAAAAAGAAAATTTGAAAAGAACATTTATGGAAGTGTGTATGAGTGAGAAAAATGTGTCTAGATAATAATGAGATTGTCTCTGATGAGCAAGCCAAGGATGAAGGCGTCAGTGGCAAGGAAAAACTCCCTGAGATGGCAATAAGAAGAAACCATGAGAGAAACCAGACTCAACAGGGAACCCATCCTCATTTGGGTGATAACAGATAGAAATTATATAACAGCATGTGTGTTATGCAGCTGAAAGTTTAATATAACAGAAGTTCTTTAAACTAACATGAAGTCGAGTTCAGCACAGGGATGAGTCAGCAGGTGCAGAGGGCAGATGGGGTCTGGATCACTGGGAGTACAGGAGCAGCATGTGTAGCTCCAAACCATCATGAAGCAGCTGGAGCTGGTCCTTCTCTGAATGCCTCCGGATCCTCACAGGGTTGGCCTTTATCTACTGAAGCTGGCACAATCTCATGATGCCTGGGGATGGGTACTGTAGAAAAATAAAGAACAGGTGGAAAGAATTAGCGCAGTTGTCCTTCAGGATAGATGTACTGGAGTATGAGGTTATGGGATGAATTACGTGTATGCGAGATTAAAGAGATGCGTCTTGAGTCTACTTTTAAACTGTATATTATCACCTGTGGCATGCCGCTCGTCCAATCAGATTGCTTGTTCGGCAATAACTGTTGTATAATCCGAATCGGCATCATACCAGTAATCAGAATCATCATACGGCCATTATGGTTATTATGGTTATTAGACCTTTATTATGATCATTATCATACCACCAACATCCACCATGACCATCTTTATAATGGAATTCTGTCACCCTAACCCTCATCATGAAAATGACCATTAAACTGTCATAATTAATATCACTATGACGTTTATCGTATTAAACACCTTTAGCATTTTTCATGGTCATAATGATCATCATTATTGTCATCATCATCATCATCATCATCATCATCATCGTCATCATCACTATTATTACCAGATTTAGAGGATGGATTCCCTTTTGAAACTGGTTGCTTTCAAGGACCCTTCCTTATTTTATTATGCTGGAGTGCTTATTAAGGATCTAAATCACCCCTCTATGAACTTTCTCTATCACTGGTGTCAATATCATTGTAATTATTAATTACCGAATGAACTATGGGTGAAATCAGGGTTGTAGAAGGCAGGGTATTAAATAGGGGTGTAACTGAAGGGAACTAAAGAGGTCCTTCTACGGATGACCAGACCAGTTCATCTTAAATGCTGGATTGAATTAATATCACAGTTTCAAACTCTCTTTCTCTCCCCCTCATATGTGTCTTTGCAGATTGTATGATGAATATACATAAGCGATGTGTCGCCAACGTGCCGAGTCTGTGTGGAACTGATCACACTGAGCGCAGAGGACGCATCCAGATCACCGCCAACATCAAGAATAATGTACTCACCGTATCCAGTAAGTCTTCCACACAAACGCTAACACACTAACACACTTACACTAGCTTACCTGACACTGCAACGTTTAACTGAACATTTTATTTGTTATGTTACATTAATTTGTTTCTCATTTACCTCTATAATAAATATCTGCAGCCCAGGTTGAAACTGTCACACAAACACCATGAGCTATACAGTACAGTCCGAGTGTATTACCGCTATTTTTTATTGTACACAGGTGTGTGAAACAGGTGTTTTCCTCCCCAGTGGCCACAATACACATAATGAACTTAAAACGTTTAAATTTAGTGCAGAAAGAGGAACTGAGTCAGTGAGCTGTACTCTTGCATGGATAACCAAATAGCCGAAATTTTTTGCTTACACACATTCCACATGAACACACTAAGAGTCTTAGCCCACAATTCCACTGTCTCATTGACTGAAGACCCAGAACTGTGCAATATTTGAATCATATAACAGAAGTGGTGACATTAATTATAGAGATGATTCTTGTGAATAGGAGGCGTTCATCCTGTGACAGCTGTGACTGACAATAACTCCATCCACAATAAGTCACCTGACATGGCTGGTACTGATTGGCTGCATGACTAATTTACCTATTATTGTCTGGCGTAGAAAGAAATTAACCCCAGCTTTACTTCATTACCTTTTCTGTGTATTGTACTTAGATGGTGGTGCTGTTGCACTCGATTCCACAAATATCCCAAATGATCCAAAATAAGAAAAATTCTCCAGTCGGATTATCTTTGTATAACTGTGTGACTCAGACAGTGGTTCCGGATTTAAAATGAACCATAAGTTTCTATTAATGCACTCATTCTTCTGCATTCTTGTTTCTATAGTAACAGCTCATTCAAAGAAACTAGTACATATTCTAAGACTTAATAAAAAAATGTATTAAAAAACTGTATGTTGGTAAAATATGGTCTGCGATGTGTTATTTCTTGAGTGATGTAAATGGATGAAAGTCTGGAGTAAACCCAGGTAGGAGATACAGTAGTTATTCTCATTCATCAGGAATGAAAGCTGAATTTCCCTCCAGGAAACTTCTCACGTCAACTCATGTTACCTTCATGTGGGGCAAACATGCACACAAAGAATAGATGCCTTTTAACAAGAGAGAAACGACCGGTTCAGGCGTTTACATGGATTATATTCACCTGTTGAACAGATTATTAAAGGTTTACACCATGCCTCTTATTCCGATTAAGGTGTTTACATGATGCATTTATATTCTAATTGGGTTATTAATCTGATTATTAGAAGACGATAAGAAGCACCTTCTTATGTAAATACCAAAAGAGAAATCTTACTGTACACTGGTGTCGTTTTATCTTTAAAGTATTGCAGAGTTTAACATTTCTACCAACCACCAGATGATTTATTGAAGCTAACATTGGCTAATATACCAGACACTGTGAGGCTAATGTGTTAGCTTGCTAAAAATGTAAGCTTGTGAACCTGGTTAGGCTCGTAAAATGTGCTCGTGCTTGTTTGTTCATAAAAAATGAAGATATTGATATAGCAACCTATTTAGGTTAGAAGAAATCAGGATAGAGAACAGGTGATGGAGAGAGAGTAAGAAGATTAGAGCGTTAGTGAAAGTGCCCAGGAGGAGGGCAGAGACAGAGGCGCCAGCTGTGTCCGCTGTCACTGTTGGCCTTTCAGGTATGCTTTATTTAGTGTCCAGACTAAGAAATGAAAAGGAACTGTCTGAGTCTTCTGTGCAGTTATATGTCGCTTTGATGACTCCAGTGAATAAATTAGGTTTAGCGTGAAAAACAGTGACCGTCGCATAATCATAATCTGATATCCACATAGGATTAGCCAAGGAATAAACCCTGTGCAGATAATTTTACACTGTCTTTACTGCTGTTATAGCTTTCAATTTCTTTAAGCCTGTTCAGTGTGCCACCCCAACATTTTCCCATGCCCCACCTGGCCACCCCGCCAAATCATTTCCATAGGCACCACTGTTTTAAAACAGTATTAAAACATATCAGTGAAATTTGTTCAGGTTAACTTCATAAAGTTGTCTTTTAGTATTCCGGAAGATAATGTAAGTCAGAATATTATAATTTTTTTCACTTAGATTTAAACAGCTGAAGATACACTACTGCAACATTTCTTGGTGTGTGGCCCCTCCTAGTGGTAAACTCCACTCAGAGCACAGTTTGAGTGTTGCGTTGAGAGATGCTGTGAATGTTGCGGATTACTGCATTGCTGTGGTCGAAGTGTAGCTGTATGATATGTGAGAGTAAAATATGAAATTTAGACAAAAACAGGAAGATAAAGGTAGACCCTTATCATACTGTAAATGATGATTTGGCATAGCAAAGAGGGTGTACCCAAACTATTATCTAATATTACCCGACAATACCTTACCTATAGTGTACGTTAATATTACTTTAGTTTTGCACTACTACGTTGCCTTTCTGGTTTGTGTTTTTTATACCCTGATTTTATTTTAATTCATTCTTTCTTCTTCTTTTGTTATTGTTCTTTTATGTGTGACTGGATGTTTGAAATTTCCTTAAGTATTAATAAAGTATCTATCTATCTATCTATCTATCTATCTATCTATCTATCTATCTATCTACATAAGGAGTTCAAGTCAAACTGGGATACAATTTCTCATAAATTAAGGCATAAAACTGATTGACATTTCATTTTTTAGACTTGAAGCACAGTACGGTGATGAGACTCTTAGCTGCAGTACAATGTACATCCACAAATGATTCTGGCCGAGGTGGATTCAGTCGTTCCCGTGAGCATTAGACCTCATACTGCCCACAGAACCATTTGAACATTGCTGGGAGTTTTTGCCACATCCCCCGTACAGTCCTGACCTCGCTCCAAGCCATTTCCACATGTTTAGGTCAATAAAAGAGTTCTTTCAGAAGTGAAGCAGTCGGCCTGATCATGGCTCTGACTCATGACTAGTGAGAAAACTTTCTACCTTGATGGTATCCAGGCCCTAGTGAAACACTGGGATTAGTGTATTAGTGTAGCAGGGGATAATGTATAGGGAAATAAATGGAGTTTTGGAAGTCTGAAACTTTTTTTTTTGATCGATTAAACATTTTTTTTATTTCTGGTTACTCAATTGATAATCTATGAATTCCACCAACTGTATTGCTTTCAGAAAGGCTTGTGCATTTTTATAAACTCTATGAATACTGCAACATTTCCAACTTTAACTATTACATAATGATACTGTTCATCACAAAAGTAATATAAAAGTAAAAAGTAAAACATTTTTATCTATAATTTATCCAGTGCATACCTAATTAGGAAGGATCTTGTTAACCATATTTTTTTTATTATTGTTTTCTCAGCTGTGTAACAGGATGCATATTTGAGAATATGTCTTTCAAAAGGGTTAAACCTCAGCAGTGCATTCTCATCAACAGGGCATTTCCTCCCATGGCATGCTGCTTTATTTATTTAATTATTTGTGTTTTTTGCACCATTTTAAGCCAAGGTCATCTAGCACCATTAAAGATGTGAACATGAAGTAAGGCTTTGAGCTATCTCTGCATGATTTTGTACATTGCACTGGTTCCATGTAAAGCCTGACTGGCACAAGTGGTCATTAGTGTACGGCAGGTTTAAATGCCAGCAGTTTGGCCTGCTTTGTTGAAACGATAGCCTAGCCATGACATGTACAGTTTTGACCTCTTATTTTGTAATGCTCTTTTGTGTATTAAGTTATACTTTATTGTTTGTGTTGCAATTTTGGGCGAACCGATTTTGTCATTGTTTTCAGTTATTTAGTTTTTCCTTTTTTCCACCTCCGCACATTAGAGTACTATACAGTCTTTACATACCATACATAAGCTTGCTTTTAGCTGGTGTCAAAAACCAGGCCTCAGTCATGACTGGCAGTACAAAGGCTTGAAGTCACAGCGTTCTTAAAAGTAGACCAAGGTGCTAACCACTGAGTCACGAATGCCATTCCCAGGGCTGCTGTATGCTAAAGTGTTAGGAGGAAGCCCCCTGTCTGTGCACGGTACTGGTATAGAAAAAGGCAAAGTCGTCTCTTAGTATTTTTCTGGCTTTATTTCTGTTTCTCAGAACAGTCATACTTTGTTTCTTGGTAGAAATTCTTGGCAGAATTAGCAAAACTGTAACTACATATGGCTGTTTGGTCAGCACCAGATGGTGAGACAGATAGAAATGGAGTGAAGGTGACAAAGAAAGAAAGAGAAACAAAGTGCAATACCAAGACAGATGGAAAGAGGTGCTGAAGACTCGATGAGAACGTGGGAGTTTTCTGTGGGTCCAGCAGGTGGTGATGTTGCTTAATCATTTACAATGCCTCTGTCTTGCCAGGCTTAACTCGTTAAGTTCAGTAGAGATTCACTGTCATGACATGGCATCTGTATTTGTATGCAGTTTAAAAGGAAATCTGAAATATTTCTTTAGGACATCAACGCCAGAAAAAAAAACAAAAAAAAAAAAATGAAATACTGGTCCAGAGGTAGAAAGGGTGAGATTCGTATGGAGTTGTCATTTCCTGTCTCTGTCACTATCAGAGAGGGGTGGGGCAGAGATGAGTCAAAGGAAAAGCCGGCCCAGTCAAACCAAGGAGAGTACAAAATGTTCAGCAAAACACAGATTTGCAACACGGAAGGATAAAAGAAATCTTTTACAGTTGTGTTCATGTGCTCTTTGATCATCAAATCCTATTGTAATAGGAAGGGGAACTAGAATGCAAATATATATTATATATCAAAAGACATGATCTGATTTACATAAACATAAACTGATTGAAATTAAATGTTTTTAATTTATTTTACTGAAAATGCTACCGTATGGTATTGACTATGCTACGTTCTTAACGAGTAATAGTATTTTGCTCTTTAATGCAAGATGCTTTATCACCTATAATTTTTTATAATATTATTTACTATTAATTTTATTAGCATTTATGTTTTTTTGCCCTAAATTTCACTGTATTCTGTTCTTTCTTATGGATCTATTGACTTTTTAAAAACTTTATACCCTTAACCCATTAACATTCTGCTCAGCTTTTTGGTAGAGCATATTTTGAGTCCCTAACTCATATTTCTAGGGCACCAGTTGAGGCTTTGGGTTGCTAAGTGTAGGGTTGCCCTACCACTGCTGAGTTGCCATTATTGAGCCCTTGTAAGTCCGTTTGTAAGTCCGACAAACATTGTCTAGGTACTAGAATGCCTACACAATTGGCTTAATGCTGTATAATACTAAAATCTTTCAAGATCTTGTCCTTGATCTTTAGAATCGCGCCGAAAGTTGAATAATTTATGCTATAAAAGAGCAGTATCTGCTCCATTCTCAAGTATTTTCACTTGACAATTCTTGTTGTTTTTGAAAGTTAGAACAACTTTGATACCCTATGCCCATAAAAAAATCACTCCACTGTTGCTAATTTTAAAACTCACGAGAAAGTGCTAGGCATTGGCCTAGCAACCTGTCCCTATAAAACCTACCACTGCTATAGAAAGGACAGTACCCAGCATCCAGCAATCAGCAGCAGCATGGGAGGAGCAAGTAAGATTTATCTGATTGAGCCATCTCTACCATTTGGCTGAGGTATGCTATGATAAGCAAACCTAATATATACATTTTATTTAGAATTTGTAAATAAATTGAAACTTTAACCATGAATTGACAGCTCAATTGTTATGAAGAGGCCTATATTAAGTTATATGTAAAAAAGTGGTTAGTTTACTTTAATTCATACATATTTTCATTACATATTTTCTCAAACATTTTATACACATTTCCAAAATCTCTTTTAAATCTGTAAAGCTGCTTTGTGACAATGACCATTGTTAAACGCACTATATTTAAATTTATATTTATATTTGTATTCATACAAATAAAATTGTATTTATTTGGTTATTGTTATTATTGTGTTGATGTTAAAATCTGTTAATTGGATGTTAACAGATCAAGAAATGTAGAAAGTATCATAAATAGTAGACAATCAAAATGTCCACAAATGATGGCTACAACTTTTTACAGAAATTAGTTAAATCTAATGATAAAATTTGATTGAAAATGAATAACAGTAAGGTATAATAAACACTGAATTTAGATGTGACGTACAGCACATTCTGTTTTCACTGCCGATTGTGCATGGAGCTTTTCTTGGACAGCTAATGCAAATAAAATTTGACATTTTGATTATGCATTTTGATTTCCTATCCAGTGGTAGGAAAGGCAAAGCAAGTTATTTGTTAGTTTTTGTCAGCAACATGACAGTGAGAGGAGATGTTTCTCAGATCGAGGGTGATGCATTGTGGACAGAGTGTCAGGACAATTCTCTCTTCCCAAACAAACTCAACTTTTGTTAAAACCCACGTCAGTCATTTTTGTTGTTTCTGCTGAGTGGCCTGATAACAGATATGATACTGTAACGTACAGTTCTACCCAAAACCATTATTTCAGGTCATGGACTGTTACATCTGGCTCAAGGATGTAACATTAAGGGAGACGACACGGCGGAATAACTTAAAACATAATATTTATTGCAGCAAAATTAACCAAAATAACAGTCAGGACATCAGTATCAGTAAATTGGATCAGGGTGAAATGCAAGTGAATGGATGCATAATGAAGTGTGGTCAGCACTAATGAATGAATGCGAAACAAAACATAATATCACAATTTGGAGCGCAGGCTCTGGCAGCCTACCCACGCACTAGTGGAGCAGCAGCAGGACGAACTCTTGCACTACGTTTAAATAAGAGCCATGACGCGCGCATCAGGTGCACTCAAGTCACGCCCCAAATCAGAAGACCCACAACACAAAAGAGAAACCAAAATCCTAACATGGACTTATTTACATTAAATATCAGACTGCTTTTGATATAGAAAGCGGCATGCTGACGAAACGACCAAACTTGGGCTGTTGCTAGGCAACTGGGAAAAGTGGACACCTAATTGCGAAGCTAGTTCTGACTGAAATTAGCAGTAAACTGTATGTAACAGTCACATAGTCAATACTTTGTGTATAAGAAAAACATAAAGATTTTATGAGAGAAGATGTAAAATGTAATGTAATATGACATCCCTCATGTTTTTTGTTATGATGGATACGACGCTAGGACACAGCGCTGATAACAAACGCAAATACTCAGTGCGATTAGAAAATGTATAAAGTGTTTTTTTCTTGTATTCCTACGGAACTATGTGGTGTTTTAAACATGTGGTTAACAGTAGTTTTTGATCTTACATAGAAAGATCTGATTTAAAAGAAATGAAGCTGTCAGTCGTTAATATTCTGTGTTGTAGATGCAAAGCCCACATACTGTAGATACATTTATGTGTATAATCTATGAGCTCCCTTGTGTGTGTGTTTTTACTAAGCGCACTGGGTGTAACACTCATCAGCTGGAAAATTAAGGTCTGTGCAGTCACACACACATGCACGCGCACACACACATTCTCTAAATGAAAAGAGCAGCCTACCTTCCCTCAGGCTGCTCTCCGTTTTCTCCCAGGATTAATCAGTGTAACGGTCGATTGGTGAGGTCAAACGCAACTGAACCTTTCTTAAATATATACAGTATATGTTTCTATGGTAGATATTGCGATTTCTTTATCATTCTCTTAGTATGCCATGTGTGTGTGAGAGAGAGAGCAGTTGGTATGAACAAACAGATGAAAAGACTACATCCATCAATAGCAGGTGTTAAGAAGAAATCACACTGTTGTGAGTTTCTCCCGTAGTCTTGTTTTGGTGGAGCAGTGACAATTAGGCAAAGAAAAAATTCTGGCCATTATGGATGGTGTGATTTTGGAGAGATAACATAATATCTAATGTTTCAATACGATGTCATACAGTTTTAACAATGTTGCGATAACATTCACCATCTGTGAAATTTTGTTTTTGAAATTTGGAAAGACTTTGGCAACCTATGCTAATAAAACAAGTCACTCCAACCTGGCCCCGTAAAAACTGCCAATGCTATAGAAAGGATGGTATCCAGCAAACCAGCAGCAGCAGCATGTGAGGAACAAAAAAAAAAAGGATTAAGCTTTACCTGATTGAGCCACCTCTACCATTTGGTTGAGGTACAGTATGCTATGCTAAACAAATCCAACCTATACAATATATTTGGAACTTGTACATTTATTAAAACTTTTTACCATGAAATGATATGCTAACAGGTACCTGTTAATGAGATGTTAACAGGTTAAGAAATTGAAAACTTATGATTTGAAATAACTTGCCTACTCTGTGTTTTTTCTCTGGTATGAAGAAACAGTCAAGTCAAGTAGGATTTTATTGTCATTTCAACCATATACAGTTCAGTACACAGTGAAATGCATTCCTCCAGGACCAAGGTGCTACATACAACATAAATTACCAACATAAATTAACGAAAACTACCTAGCTAACTAGGAAACATAATTAGCTGACTAGCTGAGACAACCTTAAAACATGCACTGCTTTCCAATTTAATATTTTCTGGTAAATAACTGTTTTTTTACAGCACTAACAGCATGTTCCCTGGTTGTGCGACTGATTTTTAAGTCCTGTTCAGGCTGGCAATTTGATAATAATATTGTTTTAATAGTACTGTAATTCTTGCAACAGAATTTGTTCAATGATATCCCATCATCATGAGGTCAAAGTAATTGTCAATCAAAGTAATTGTCAATCACGTCTGGAACGTTGGGAAATTAACATCACCACAATAAAAATTCCTCATGTGTCATGGTTTGTGTCATACACACTCGCTCCGCGACCGGCATTAGGACCCGGAAGTAGTACGGTCGCAACACAGGAAGCATAAAAGGAGACAAGATGTCGCATCACACCGCTCAGTCATTGAGTTTCGCCCATGTTGTTCCAGGCTGTCCGTTCGTCAAATCGTGAGTACTCACTTTCTTGGGTCTGCTTTCCGATTCGAGTGTGTGTTTATAGGACGCGGGTTAAATTTGTGTTTTTCCCTTGCTCCCCTTGTGTGAGAGTCCTTAGACCAAATCGCGTGGTTATCCTGCCCACTCGCTTACCTCCGCGTTTGGGTTTACCATCCACGCTACAACGGGCTAACTGCTAAGTGCTAAGTCTTCCGATCATTCCGGTTAGTTCGTGACAGAATGACTGAGCCTACAGCGGTAAACCCAGCGGGGTATGCGCGCCTCTGCGACGTGGTAGATCAGCACGCCGCGCTAATTAATCAGCTAAACGGAGAGCTCGCTACTCTTCGCCGGAGCGTCCAAGACGTCGCGGCCTTGCGCCGCGAGGTGGCGGAGCTTCGGCAGGAGAACGCGGCACTTCGCAAGGCGGTTGATAGCGCGGCTAACCGGCCTCCCGTCGCGGCAGCCGCAGCGCCGCCTCCCCCCCCACTTTCTCCAACCTCGGACGTCTTCATCGCTCTACCGGACAAATGGGATGGCACGGACGGGAGATGCAGTGTGTTTCTAACTGCTCTCGACCTAGTGTTTGAGTTTAATGCCACCAAATACTCCACTGATCGATTGCGCATTGCTCTCCTTGTCTCATTGCTATCCGGGCAGGCAGCTGAGTGGGCCACGGCGGTTCTTCGCTCCGATTCAGACACCGCGCATTCATACAACGAGTTCACCAAACAATTGAAACTTACCTTTGAACATCCAGCAGGAGAGGTGGAGAACGATACCAAGCTATACCATCTGCGGCAGGGAGGTTCGTCCGTGAGCCGTTACACGGCGGAGTTTCGCACGCTCGCTGTCCAAACCACCTGGGGAGACTCCGCCCTCCGGACGACCTACTACGAGGGGCTGGCGTCTCGCATCAAAGACGAACTCGCGGGACGAGAGTTGCCTGCGACGCTGGAGGGTCTTATTCAACTAGCACTCCGAATTGACCAACGCCTGCTCTCTCGCCCCAAGCCAGCACCCCGAACCCTGCCGCCGGCCACGCCCTCTTTTTCATCCATCACGTCACGTTCACCTTCCTTTTCTCCTCACGTTCCAGCACCTGAAGCCCGACCTACATGTAACCCCGTCATCACTGGAACCGCCGGATCTCCACCACCCGCCGTGGTTGACACGGGAGCCGGGGAACCCATGCAAGTAGGACGCGCCTCCTTGACCGCTGCAGAACGGGAACGACGATTTAGGGAGGGGCTCTGTGCATACTGTGGGTCCGCCGCGCATCATCGAGCCATCTGCCCTTTGCGCCCGGGAAACGCTCAGACCCGGTGAGGAACGAGAGCAACTCACCGGGTCATCTCCAACTCTCCCCGATCACCACCAACACATCCCGTCTCTCGGTACGAGTACATCTCCAGTTTGGCCACAAACGAGTCGGAAGTACCGCGTTTATCGATTCCGGTGCCGCAGGTAACTTCATTGACTCTGCTTATGCCAAAAGATTGGGGATTAAACTTGAGGCGTTATCCCAGCCGGTTCGGATCACCTCGGTGGACGGTCGACCCCTAACATCCAGCCCCATCACCACCCAGACTCAACCCATCACCCTGGTCATTGGTACGCATCAAGAACAGGTTCAGTTCCATCTCACCACCATCTCCTCACCACCCATCATCCTCGGACATCCCTGGCTGCTTCAGCATGACCCTCTCATATCCTGGACCCAGAATCGGATTCTCCAATGGGGGCCGACCTGCTCCGAACTTTGCATACCAGCACCGGCTGGGACGTGCTCTAGGGAGTCCGAGGCCCCCGACGTCGACACCAACGCCATTCCCCCCGCCTACCGGGACCTGGCGTCTTTTGCAAGAGACGCGCCACCCACCTTCCGCCTCATCGCCCTTACGATCTGGCGATTGACCTTCAGCCAGGCTCCGTACCTCCCCGCGGCCATCTCTATTCCCTCTCCGCCACCGAAACGCAGGCGATGGAGGAATATGTGTCGAACGCCCTTCGTCAAGGCACCATCAGACCCTCCGCCTCGCCCGCCGCCGCGGGGTTCTTCTTTGTGAAAAAGAAAGGAGGTGAACTTCGCCCATGTGTCGACTATCGGGGGCTAAATAACATCACCATTAAGAATCGACATCCGCTGCCTCTTACCAACTCCGCCCTGGACGCTCTCTCTGGTGCCACCATTTTTACAAAGTTGGACCTTCGGAGCGCCTACAACTTGGTGCGCATCAGGGAGGGCGATGAGTGGAAGACGGCATTCATCACTCCCACGGGACACTACGAAAGTCTGGTTATCCCCTTCGGCCTCTGCAACGCCCCCGCCGCTTTTCAACATTTCATTAACGATGTTCTCAGGGACATGCTCGGGCGGTGGGCATTTGCATACCTAGACGACATCCTCATCTACTCACGTACAGTGGAAGAACATATCCAGCACGTCAGGGCGGTATTAAAGAGATTGCGCGCCCATCAACTGTACTGTAAGTTGGAGAAGTGCGCTTTTCACGAGCGCTCCACCACGTTCCTGGGCTTTGTCATCTCGCCCCAGGGTGTGGCCATGGACCCGCAGAAACTTGAAGTTGTGCGTCATTGGCCCCTACCCAAGACCCTTAAGCAACTTCAACGGTTTCTCGGGTTTGCGAACTTCTATCGTCGCTTTATCCGGGACTACAGTACGGTTGCCGCACCCCTTACCGCCATGACCCGCCCATCATCTCGCCCTTTCAGCCTCAACTCCACCGCACTATCCGCTTTCCAGAAACTCTGTCACCTCTTCACCACCGCTCCCATTCTCCTCCATCCAGATGCAAACAAACCATTCGTTGTGGAGGTGGACGCCTCAGATGTGGGTGCTGGGGCTGTTCTCTCCCAGCGAGGCCCAGATCAGAAACTACATCCCTGTAGTTTTTTCTCCAGAAAATTTGACCCCACTCAGCAGCGATACGGAGTAGGGGACCGCGAACTGCTGGCCATAAAGTGGGCTCTGGAGGAATGGCGTCACTGGCTCCAGGGCGCCAGTGAGCCGTTCATGATCTGGACAGATCACCAGAACCTTATCTCCATACGCAACCTCAAACAACTTAATCCGAGGCAGGCGCGGTGGGCGTTATTTTTTGAACATTATAATTTCCATCTGTCATACCGTCCGGGGTCTAAAAACACCAAGGCAGACGCCCTCTCCCGACAGCATGAGGAAAACGTCACCCGGGCGGAACCCGCGCCTGTCCTCCCTCCATCAAGGATCATCGCACCCCTCCGTTGGGACTTGGAAACGAGGGTCCGCCAGGCGCAGGCCACGGAGAACGAACCGGCAGGCGTGCCGCCTGGACGTCTCTACGTGCCATCGTCCATGAAGAGCGAAGTCATGCAGTGGGGCCACACCTCACCTCTCGCTGGACACCCAGGCAGCCGACGCTCACTCCAGTTCATCCAGCGCGCTTTCTGGTGGCCCTCTATGACCCGGGACGTCGAGGAGTTCGTCCAGGCGTGCCCAGTGTGCGCCAGGGCAAAGGAGACCAACCAGCCGACTCCGGGGGAACTCCAGCCTCTCCCCGTTCCTCGCCGGCCCTGGTCGCACATTGCCGTTGATTTCATCACGGGCCTGCCGAACTCAGAAGGAAAAAACACCATCCTGACCATCATCGACCGTTTCTCCAAAGCTGTGCACCTGGTGGCCCTCACCGGACTCCCGTCAGCCAAAAACACTGCGGAGCTGATACTAGAGCACGTAGTCCGTCTGCATGGGTTCCCCAAGGACATCGTCTCGGACAGAGGGCCCCAATTCACTGCCAGATTCTGGAGGGCCTTCTGCCGTCTGATCCAGACCACCTGTAGTTTATCTTCTGGGTACCATCCCCAGACTAATGGTCAGACGGAGCGGGCCAACCAACAACTGGAGCGCTATCTGAGATGCTTCGTCGCCGATCGCCAGCGCTCCTGGGCTCGCTACCTCTTATGGGCTGAGTTATCGCACAACCTCCACATCAACTCCGCCACCAATCTCAGTCCGTTCGAGGTATGTCACGGGTTCCAGCCTCCGATGTTCGAACACCAAGAACCGGAGGTTGATGTACCGTCAGCCCAACAGTTGGTCCGCAGGTGTCGGCGGCTCTGGACTCAAGCCAATCAAGCTATACGTCAAGCTAACATCCGATACACCGCTCAACATCGCCGTCGACACCCCCCGGGACGATTGTACAATGTAGGTGACAAGGTATGGCTCTCCACCAAAAATCTCCATCTCCATACCGAGACAAAGAAATTATCACCTAGGTTTATTGGTCCATACCGCATCAACCTCCGAATCAACCCTGTCACCTACCGGCTCCAGCTGCCTGCGGCGCTCCGAATCCACCCAGTATTTCACACATCACAACTGAAACCTTTCACCACATCACCCATGGTTCCACCCGCCCACCCTGCTCCACCTCCCCGGATCATTGACGGTGGCCCTGCTTACACCGTACGCCGGATCCTGGACTCGCGTCCTCGGGGCAGAGGCATCCAATACTTAGTCGACTGGGAAGGTTACGGCCCTGAGGAACGATCTTGGATTCCGGCCCGGTTTATTCTCGACCCCGAACTCATCAGGGACTACCGTCGTCGGGTATCCTCCACCCCAGGGCCGTCAGGAGCCGGCCCTGGACAGGGGGGTACTGTCATACACACTCGCTCCGCGACCGGCATTAGGACCCGGAAGTAGTACGGTCGCAACACAGGAAGCATAAAAGGAGACAAGATGTCGCATCACACCGCTCAGTCATTGAGTTTCGCCCATGTTGTTCCAGGCTGTCCGTTCGTCAAATCGTGAGTACTCACTTTCTTGGGTCTGCTTTCCGATTCGAGTGTGTGTTTATAGGACGCGGGTTAAATTTGTGTTTTTCCCTTGCTCCCCTTGTGTGAGAGTCCTTAGACCAAATCGCGTGGTTATCCTGCCCACTCGCTTACCTCCGCGTTTGGGTTTACCATCCACGCTACAACGGGCTAACTGCTAAGTGCTAAGTCTTCCGATCATTCCGGTTAGTTCGTGACAGTTTGGGGAGTCAGCTTGCTAGTTTGTTTTCTTGCTGTAAACTATGAATAACGGCATTACTGTGCTGTCAGTCATTGTACTGTAAGTCATCATAAAAATGAGCAGTCCCTCTATTATATTTTATACAGACAAGACCATACGCTTCTTTTAGTTTCATTTTTTTTAGTGCAAAACATAATTAACCCTTACCAGTAGCAAGTGCCTAATTTAAGCGTTTTATGTCCTTTTTTTTTTACCGAGATATTCATAACAAATAGTTAAATCCCTAATGATGTACTGTACCACATCGGTATGAATAATGACACTGCAATAAAACATTATTGATCCCGTAGTGCAATGATACATTCGTGTATTGATATACTATGATAATCTGAAATGGAGTGTGTGTTTTTTCTTTGTTTTCTTTTGTTATTTCATTATAAGCGTGCTCAGTCACATCGAGTAGAAAGAAAACCTTCTGTGTCCAGCCACTGAACCTGCAGCACTTATGCAGCCCTCTTGATGGATTATAATGTGAGCAGTATGCTCCTTTTTTTTGCTTTATAATAATGATTATAAAAATGATTATACAGCTGAGAGCCAAGGCTGAGAGCTAAAAAAAGAAGAAGAAAATTACAAGCTACGGTAGTGTCTAATCACAGCTAGCTAGCTATAGTTTTAACCTCTTATGTGTGTGTTTGCGACATGAATCATTGAATAAATGAAGTATTAAGAAAAGTTGTAACGGGTTTGATGGATGGGTGGCACCATAAATACAGACAGAGACTGGGTCTTGGGGAAAAGGAACAATTTATTTGGAAAAATCCGTAAGGAAAAGGGTTTAAGGAGGGTGGACGGTGTGTGCACGTGCAGGTTTGGTAGCGGCTCTTGCATCTCCATGGGCACTCTTCTTTCCACTGACCTGGCCAGCCGGCCCCTCCCAGCTCTCCATTGGGCACGGCCTTTCGATGTTCAATGGCTGGACGGCTTTTCTGGCTGGGACCGGTGACCTAAACGTGGATGCGCAGCGGGCTTTTTCCTCTTGAGCTTGTGCAGCACTCAGGCTGTCCTTTACATGGCAATCAAATGACTACCTTCAGTATTACTTGCTTTAAAGTCCCTTGGGCGTTACCACACCCAGCTCTCATGCCACTCTTCCGCGTTTGTAGCGCCTGCTGCACAATTTTGCTCAGTGAATCTTTAGCACGAAACTAGACGGACCGGACAGTGAGCTACACTCCCCTGCTTTTATAACGCGGGGAGAAGCCTGCGATCCATTAGCATTGATTACTCTGCAGCCCTGCCTACCTAGTCAGCCTACAGAGTGAGCAAGCAGCGACAACAGAGTGATGCCGTAACAAAGTAAAAAGTTACAATGTGAAAATTCAAGAAAGAATTTTTACTTGCTCCTCTTAGAACCAGATAAACACAGCAGCACGTCATACGTTCACTATCCTTGCATAAAGCAAAAGTATTGCAGTGTATCAAGAATGCGTAAATTGAAGATGCTGGATTAGCTACATCCAACATTATAAAACACCTGAAAACGTTAGGTTTAGAGACTTCCCTGAATTACTGTAGCATTTGCCATGGCGTAATCATGGCATGCTATGTTTGGTACTAAAACTAAAGGTTTACATCTACCATTAGTTTTAGTAAGGCTAACAGTTTTGTGGAATTCTTTTGTGAATCCTTTTTCAGGATTTCTTGGGTTGATTTTAGCAATGAAACCTAGAACGGTTGGCTGTCTTGCAGATAAGAGACAGCAGCTTCGGGTAGCGTTCACATCAACCACCAGAATGGGGGAAAATGTGATCTCAGTGTTTTGGACCATGGCATGATTGTTGGTGCCAGATGGGCTGGTTATGGGTATTTCTGTAACTGCTGATCTCCTGGGATTTTCACACACACACACACACACACACACACACACACACACACACACACACACACACACACACAACAGTTTGTGAGTTTACTCAGAATAGTGTGAAAAACAACACACACACACACACACGCACACACAAAAACATCAAACTAGTGACATTTCTGTGGGTGGAAATGTCTTGTTGATGAGACAGGTCAGAGGAAAATGGCCAGATACTGTAGGTTCAAGCCAACAGGAAGTTTCCGTACAAATAATCACTGAGTAAAAGTGCAAAGAAGCATCTCAGAACACACGAAACATCAACCTTAAGGTGGATGGGCTACACTGACAGAAAACCACATCGGGTTCCACTTCTGCTCTTCCTCTGTCAGCCCTAAACATGAATCTTCGTCTACAGTGAGTTCACTAAAATGGGACAGTTAAAGACTAGAAAAACATTCATCTTTTTCAAATCTGGGTGATCCTGTGTCCACAGTATGCTCAGATTCCTGTTCTGGCTGACAGGACGCAGTGTGGTCTTGAGTTGCATTGCTTTAGTGTTCACTGTTCTTCTATTTTTGTTTAGGGACAAAGTGTTTTAAATCATTTCAAGCTCAAATATGGATTGTCATGTTGACACTTTTATGTGTGTAAAATTGATACTATCAAACCAAAAGACTCTATTTGCTGTAATTGTCTCCCTAATTTAGTCAGGGTCAAGTCCCACCTGTCATGTTAGGGCACTCACACCTTTGCTACAGCTACCAACTAGGGAGGACGTAGACGTGATGCACTTCCTTTGATGCACGTTGCTGACTGACGGTGACAACGGTAGGGCATAACACAGCCGGTGGACAGAGTTACCCATTTCCTTCCTCTTGTGTGAGCTCACAGACACCTGGGATTGGCTTAACATTTGCGATATCTTCTGTGAAATAGGACACCATGTTATATATTTAATAAAATCATGGGATATGGGATACTGTAGTGTAAGAAATAATGTTATAAAACTTACAACATACAACAACGAGGCTGATGATGGTGATGATGTTGTATGGGTTATAATGTCTCTAATGATCTTCAACAATCTTTGTGAATTAAAATGTTTTATACTGTATGTGCACCAAGCCAGCCCAGAATAGAATTTTTTTCCTTTATATCATTTGCTGTGTATCTACTATCTACTTCCTGGGTAACCTGCTAAAAGATTAAAGTATGAGTTTCAGATTCTTTTTTAAATAAAACTAAACTAATATATTATTTATATTATTATTATTGATTATTATTTATCATTGATATTTTATAATCACAGACACAAATGGAGGATTATTTATCTGTTGTGCCAAAGCTGTGAGAGATAAGGTCATAGCTTTTTGCAAAATCACACAAAATTTACACTGATTTAATCCAAACAATGTTGACATAATATTTCGGAATTTCACAAAATATTCCGTTTCAATACCTGAAAAAATCATAAAATATCAGTTTGCAATACCTGTTGCTTGATTGGGAAAAAATGGAGTTATCTCATTTTGCTGTCAAACTGGTCATACTTTTTGCCATATTTTCTTAGGATTTTATTGAAAATAAAGCAGCATCTTGGACACTCCATTGTTATTCTATTGTGTTTTACCCCATTTACTAGGATTAATTCTGTGCCAGTACTGATTGTACAATACACTGACACACTTTACACCGCATGTGGATTTTGTTTAGACTTTAGAGTAATAACTTGGTCTAATATTTTATTGCTTGGTAACATGACATATCACAAATAGATTATTTTTCATTACATAATCTATTATATTTCATTACATATCTATATGAACGTAAGTTTCATTACTTATTTCATATTTAATATAACACAGGTAATGTAATATAATGTGTTGGAGATGTGGAAGAATTTATTTGTAATAGGATTATTATTTACTTTTATGTATTATCTGTTATGTTTTAGTTTTTTTTTCTTTACGAACATGACATGGTTACAGACACTACAGATTTTTTTGGGGGGAGAAATTCGTTCACATGGAATGCTTTAATTTAAGCGACAATTTTCAAAGGTCATATGTTTTTAGAAACTTATGGCAATTGTAGTATCAAAACTCATAGAGAAATATGAAGAATTTGCATTTTAAAATATTATTATTTGAAGCAAGAGTGTATTACACTGAAAAATTGCCATTTTGGGGACCTTTTTAAAATCATCTCTCCAAAAAGTCCGAAGATAGCAACTGGAAATTTTTTTAGGGAAGCAAGTTTGGTTACTTCCATTTTGCATAAACTTCAGAAGTAAGTTCTTTGGCACACACATTTTCTGTATTAAAAATAAAATCAGGTTTTTCGCCGATAGCAGTTTTGAAATACAGCATGCAGAACTTAAATTCCTGAATGTTTACAATGCTTTAAATAGTCTGCAAACAGGAATTCGGCTTGTGTGTTCAAGAAGCATTGGCCCCTTTGTAGATGTGGAGGACTAAGTGACTAATAGTACTGTTACCATATAATATTAATAGGGTAGCTTATTGGTTAAGGCAATGGACTATGGTTCAGAATGTCTCAGGCTCAAATCCCACGACCCTGTTGGGCCCTTGAGCAAGGCCCTTAACCCTCAATTGCTCAGATGTAAAATGAGATCGCTTTAATTAATGAAAGAAGTTCACTTTAATTAATGTTTATGTGTGTTATTTGTCTTTGTTTTTTCCTTTTAGTTACGGAAGCGAGAAACTTGGTTCCGATGGATCCGAACGGCCTTTCTGACCCATACGTGAAGCTCAAACTCATTCCTGATCCGAAAAGCGAGAGCAAACAGAAGACCAAGACTATAAAGTGCTGCCTGAATCCGACGTGGAATGAGACCTTTACATTGTGAGAAAAAAAAATTATAATAATACAATAGATAAGAGAAATTTTAGATGTTATAAAAGTAAATAAATGTGATAAATGGTGAAACAAACATTTGAGCAAAAATATTTGCATAATAGTGTGTGTGTGTGTGTGTGTGTGTGTGTGTTGTAGTTTCTGTAGAGCAGAAATGTTCACATATTGATTTGTAAAACAGTTGTAAGCAAATAGTGAAGTAAATGTTTATGTTTAAAACCATCTGCTATTTAAAAAGCATATCTAAATTTGATATGAACAGCATGTTTCGTTATTTGAGTTGCCTTTCTATCAGCTCAAACCAGTTCAGTCATTCTTACTTGACTTCTGGCATCAGCAAGGCATTGTCGCTCAGAGAACTGCCATTCACTGGATATGTTCTCTTTTTCAGACTACTCTCTGTAAACCCTAGAGACACTTGTGTGTGAAAATCCCAGTAGATCAGCAGTTTTGGAAATACTCAGACCGGCCCGTCTGGCAGCAGCAACCATGCCACAGTCAAAGTCACTTAAATCACCTTTCTTTCCGATTCAGATGCTCAGATTGAACTTCAGCATGTCTACATGCCTAAATGCATTTAGTTGCTGCCATGTGATTGGCTGATTTGTGTTAATGAGCAGCTTAACAGATGTACCTAGTCAAGTGGACTGGATTAGTTCATAAACAGCTGGGATTTTCAAGCAAAAGTGTGTACTTTGTGTGGAAGATTAAAAAAAAAAACAATATAGGACATACAGAACATATCAAGTCATGCGGCTGATGCTACAACAGTACATCGGGTTTCAGTCCTGTTGACACAGGGATAATAAAGGATTGACAGGTGACCAGGTGGATTTCCTTGAGAGTTCTATGCATGACAATCCCAGGATAATTGCATGAATATAGAGGCGTACAGATGTTTAATTATTTGGAGTGTTTGCTGTATTAACAGTATTATACTGTACGACTTGACCACTTTAGGATGTAGACTACAGTCGTGGCATGAATAATAGATTAGATTGAGAGTATCTCACTCTGTCTCTGTCTCTCTCTTTTTATCTTTAAGTAATTTGAAGGAATCCGATAAGGACCGCAGGTTATCAGTGGAGATCTGGGATTGGGATTTGACCAGTAGGAATGACTTCATGGGTTCGCTCTCATTCGGCATCTCAGAACTGCAGAAACAAAGCGTGGATGGCTGGTGAGACACAAACACACACATCGCACATGTACATATATGGTGTGTCACTCTCAAGGAAGGAGATATACAGTAGACTATACGCCTGTCCTCACAGAGAGCATGATGTCTTTAGACGCTTATTGTCTGTTTTAATCATATCTTTCCTGCAACTGATTATTGATCATGTACCGTATCAGAAGAAAAACAGACCTTTAACAATTAGATAGACAGACAGAAAGACAGAAAAAAACTCACTCTTCATTAATGCTTTAAGCGAAATTGCATTGTTGCTAATTTCTGAGCTCGCTGCGTGGTGTGTTGTGTGTCCCGCGTGAGCTCGGTAATGATGATGCATACACTTAACTACACACCTACACATATTTCCTGCTCGCTCATCTTCCCTTTCTCTGAGGGGCTTCAAGAGCGTTTCTTTCATTTCCTCTTTACCTTTCGTCTTAAACTCTATGTATCTCTTACACTGCTTTGTCTTTCCATCTCTCTCTCTCTCTCTCTCTCTCTCTCTCTGTCCTCTTCAGCCAGGACTGATTTAATAAAGAGGAAGTAAATGGCAGTGTCTTCTCTAAGGGTTTTCAAGAGAGTCTGTAAAGTGCCCATTTCTCACACTGACACACACACTCCACACACACACACACACGGACTCACACACACTCGCTCACACACTCACTTGCTCTCTTCCACATACTCCTGTTGTAGTTCTCAGTGTCTCTTTGACCTTTTGTTGCTCTTTTAACTGAAAGAAGACAATTTTTCTGCTTATTATACTGTATTCTGTTAACTCTCTTTAGTGTTCTTGCCTTAGTGCGGCCCCGTCCCCCAGTTATAAAGTAGCCTTAAAGCCCCAAGTACTGTATGCGTGTACAGTGTGTGTGTAGATTTACTATATGATTGTGTTTTTGTAGTAAGTAACCGGCAGCAAATTGAAACAAGGACAAAAATCGTTGCGCACACAACCTTTTCAATTACAAAGCTTGCTGGAATTCATAAGAAAGATTTGAATGTCTTGTGCAGAAAGCGTTCATGCATCTCTTGAGCGTTGCAGCATTATCTTTCTACTTAATTTCCTTTTGTAAATACGGCCGCAAGGTGCATCATGGCTCCCAAGTGCATCAGAACCAGTGCTAAGGATAGTTCAGAGCTCGTGAAGGAAGAATATGCAGTGCTAAAAGTGTTCTTGTATATATGAGGAGGCATTCGAGTCAAACCAGGACTTGTGATGAGATTTCTCCTGAATGAAGTCTATGACATTTACAGAAGACTTCAAGCACAGTACGGTGATGAGACTCTGAGCCACAGAAAAACATTTAAGGTGGATCGGATCCCACTGCAGTCATTTTGGCGAACATTCAGTGAGTGGAGTGTCTGATCCATGCTGGCAACATAGTACACTATAGAGTATCAGTTGTTTACTCTCGTGATCGCAGGGCTGACTGGGGGATGCGGCTTACCAGTGTCATCCAGCATCACTTGAGAATCACACTTTATATAACTAGCACAGGAAAGTATACAAATCATGAAGCTAAAAAAACATGAGCTGAAACATTGTTACTTGGGGACCATCCTTACAGTTTATGTTTATCGGTATACCATACCTATACACGTACTGTATATGTTAATGTATGTATACTGTAATGCAGTATACATACACCATATACTGTACAGTAGCATTGCTGCAGCTCCCAGGTTTATCTACCCAGCTGTGTGAAATGTTTTCTTCCTCTGTCCATGTGGGTTTCCTTTGTGATCACAGTAGGCTCTGCCAAATTATCTCTAGGTGTGAATGTGTGTGTGTGTGTGTGTGTGTGTGTGTGCGCGCACCTTGGGACTGGGATCTCATTCAGGGTATACTTCTGCCTCATGCCCATAAAAACAATATACAGAGGTTGTAATATTAAATGTTTACCTGCCATTACAATTAAACAATAATTTAGGTACTTGATTTAAACTGATGTTTTATCGTGCAGTGACTTTATACGTCCAATTATGGCAAGTCTGGCTACTGTAGGTGGCTGTACTGTATGTTAGAGGTTTGCAGAAAATGAGCACAACTTATATCTGTGACTCTCTTTGTGGACAGTTTGCTTTGTGGTTAGCATTGCCCTCTTGCACCACCAGGGTCCAGGTTCGATTCCCGTCTTGGGTCTGTGTACATGGAGTTTGCATGTTCTCCCTGTGCTTGGTGGGCTTCCTCCAGATGCTTCGGTTTTCGCCCACAGTCCAAATATTGGGATAATTGGAATTCCCAAATTGCCCGTAGTGTATGAATGTGTGCTGTATGATTCAGAACCCCACCTTTGGCCCTAAGTCGGCTGGGATAAGCTCCAGCCTCTCCAACCCTAAATGCAGGATAAGCCGGTATAGATGATGAGTGTTTGGTGAGGTTTAAAGCAAAAGAGGATAAATTGAATCAAATAAAGCTAAAGCCTCAGATTCATCTGTTGAGGGAAACAGAGAAAATCAGAAAGAGAGAGACAGAGGGAGTGACAGAAATAGTGGAACAGACGTACTATGTAAGCATTAGAAATTCTCCCGCACTGTTTGTTGACTGTTATTGACCCTACATAGAGATTAGCTTGTACAAACACTAATTACCACCATCACACACAGACAAACACACAAACAAACACAAGTGAACTAACATTTTTTTTTCTTTTCTTTCTATAATCCGTTACCCGAGCACAAACACACCACACCCCAGTGATTTGTATCTATTACATGAAAGGCAAAGTTGAGCCTGTATGCTAAAAACGTTTAGTTTTCCTTGATTTAAAAAGTAACTAATAAGGAAAACTGTTGTTTTCCATAATTGGAAAACATAACGAAAATGTGTTAGAATGTTTAGTTTAGCCATGTCAATGAAGGCTCACATCACTTAATAACATACCCGTTCTAGGAATTTTTGGTTGTCAAAAAGTTGCGGTCACATTCATTTGGCAACGCATCAGAACAGTCGCGGCTTACTACTAGACCACTAGGTGATGGTTGACTTTTGAACTTTTTCTTGGCGATTGATACTCTGATGTTTACTCTCAAGCCCGTAGTGATGAATCCATGTCTCATCACTAGTAATCATTCTCTTTACCCGGCAAGGGTTCGCCACAGTGGAAGATCTGATCTGCACACAAGCTTGGCACAAGTTTTAATGCCGGATGCCCTTCTTGACGCAACCCTTCTATTTTATCCGGGGTTAGGACGAGCACTGCATCGGTCCAAATTTTGTTTGCAGATATCTACATGACTGTTTATGCTTCTCCATATATTGTTTTGACTCCAGATACACCCTTAGACGACAAAAAACAATCACTGCCGGCTGCAAATTAACTGATGTAATGCACTCACACCTGCACAGAAGTGACTAAAGAAACACTATCCTTAAAGTTAAAGCTTGCAAAAGACAGTGTGGCCAGCAGACGTTTAAATGTAACTAGAGTGAGAATAATTTTTGACTTACCCTCGTACACTCAGGCATTTGCAGAAAATGCAAACTGCTTACATCACCCGCAATGTACTTGCAAAACCCTCCTGTTCACACTTTAGTGCTAGTGAATCAAATCGAAATATAAATCGCAATAACTGCGAAAAATCAAATCAAATCTGGATAAACTGTGATTTACAGATTTAGCTAGCAAGGAGTCATATAAATCTTGCAGCACAAAGACTGTGTAAAGCATTCATTAGTTTATTCATGAATTTATTCATTCATCTTAAGTAACCACCTGGTCAGGCTCATGTTGGATTAAATTAGCTCAAGTTTGCCTATATTTTGGAAACAAAACCAAATATTTTCGTCAATAAATTAAACCGAACATCTACTGTATGTATACTTAAGACCAGTTATGACCTTGGGTGATGTAGTTGAGGTTGAGGAACTGTAAGAGCCAGAATTAACTCACTCTGTTATAAAGATAAATACAAACACATATGAATATTTTGTGCAATAAATAGACAAAGAGATGTGGGAAAACTCTTCAGTGGGACCATTAACATTTACATTAAGCATTTGGCAGACGCTCTTATCCAGAGCGACTCTGGATCACTTTTGCGAGATGGTACTTACTGTAGTTAGTGTTACTAACTACAGTAAGTACCATCAATCAAACACTGTTGGGAAGGGCGGGCAGGTGTTGTTGTTGTTAGTCTTTTGGCTGCTTTTGTCGAGGTGTCACCACAGCGGACCATTGTATCCGCACAACAGCTTGGCACAGATTTTATGCTGGATGCCCTTCCTGACGCAACCCTCCCATTTTATCCGGGCTTGGGATCGGCACTGCATCCAGTGGCTGGGGTTTGGGCATTGGCTGGCGATCGAACCTGGGCCTTCTGCATGACAGGGGGATTTACCCAAATATTAATGAAACAGAAGGGTGATAAGAGCTGAGAGTTAAGTGGGTGCTAAACTGTGTTTAGCTTTGTAGGCAAGCATCAGGAAGAATTGGCATGGTGTGTGAGACCTTGGGAAGGTTGAAAATGAGATGTGGACCTACATTCTGGATCACCTGCAGAGGTCGAATGTTGGACAGAGGCAGATCTGCCAGGAGTAGGTTGCAGTACTTCAGTCTTGAAATAACAAGGGACTGAACAGGCACCTGAGTAGCCTGTGTAGAAAGAAATGAACGAATTCTTTTGATGTTGTAAAGAAGAGATCGACAAGAGCGAGTAAGGTTAGCAAGGTGTGGTGAAAATGGTAGTTGATTGTCCAGAGTTACCACAATATTGCAGGCAGTGATTGAAGAAGGACTAACTAGAGTATGACCTGCTAAAAAATGGCCAGGTTGCTTTAATTCTAAACAAGAATCACTTTATTACAGGCTTTCTATGAGAACTACTGTACAGAAGATGTTCCAATAAACAGAATCCATTTATCATTAATGTGTGATATGGTGGAACAGTACCATAATTGGTTCGATTTTACCATTTTGCTCGGTGTGTTATAAATGATCATAACATTGGCTTGAGCTTGTCATAGACCTGTGTTTGTTGTTTTAACGAATATACATATAACCATTGATTTTGCAGATTGTATACATTTGTGACCTTTGTTCACATCAGGTGCAAAAGAACATAGTTTCATATCTTGCCTTTTACAGATTTTATGGATTTCAAGGAGTCTCACGGGCCCTTGACTTCTCTTAGCCTCAGGACCCACAATAATGTTGAAATTGCCTTAACACACACAAAAACACAACAGACATAGAGTTCAGTGGTTCTACAGAACCTTTTTCATTATTGATAATCTTTTTCTTCTGTTTCTGTTACTTATACATTTTCTTATACGCACTCACAGGTTTAAGTTGCTGAGTCAGGAGGAGGGTGAATATTTTAACGTGCCGGTCCCACCCGAGGGAGAAGAAGGAAATGAGGAGCTGAGACAGAAACTTGAGGTAAGGTGTCTTTGCGGGAGTGTATGTATCTCCCCGGTTGTGGATTTATGTAGTGTGTATTTGTACATACAGTATATAGTATGTTGTGTTCAAATTGACGCTAGAACATACTGTACTGTATACACACAACATATACACGTATACAACAATATGCAACAACATTGCCATTTAGTTTCATTCAGTTTTATTGGAAAGTAGTTTCCTTCTCACCAAAAGCGTTAGTTAAGTGTTTTTACTGGATTTGGATCACGGTCCATATCGATCCATTGGAAGGCACAAGCACACATATTCACACACTCCAGGCAATTTGGAACCACCAGTTAGGATACCATGCATGTCTTTGGACTGTGGAAAGAAACCATAATACCCGGAAGAAAAACCTACCAAGTATGGGGAAAACATGCAAACTCCACACTCGAAGGCAGGACTCAAACCCTCAATCCTTGAGGTGCAATACCACAGCTCTCACCACTACGCCACCATTCCTCCACTGCTCAAATGTACTGTATAATTAGATAAGGGTGAGGGCGTCTGCCAGATGCTATAACTGTAAATGAAACAGTTTGCTTCTATTGTCCACACCCAATTTCTGAGACAGATGAAGCCAGCCAGCATCATCTTTTTAAACTAATGCTCATATGATGTCAGAGGGCAGCATAGCACACTTAAAGGAAAGCACTATCTGCTTTTATTAGCACACAGATGGCCACGATTAGCCTGTGGACATTATGGTTATACGTATGGGTAAAATAAATCAACCTTTTCTCACGGTAAATGATAAAGCCACACCAGTGTGGCAAAGTAGGAGAAATCAACAGCGCAAGTGGTGATCGGTCTAGGCTAGCCGATATTAGTGAACAGTCGAAGTTGAACAGTATCCCTGCAGGTTGTTCTACGTACTGTAGTTAGCCACAGGATGAAAGATTAGCATACCGAAGCAAATACATTGCAGATGCTATATAGTGCTGAGTCATCTTTGCTTGGCTTAACATCCTGGGCTCAGGACCTCACACACATTGCAGTAAAAACCACCGCAAAATTCAGCATGATAATCAGGTTGGAATGACAAGCCTTCCAACGAGCTATCAAGATTGGTGGCAATTGGAGTCCTTGGCAGATGCCATCCACTGGAAGGGCTATAGTTAGCAACCAAGGTGAGGGAATGATACGGTTGGTAGTACTGAAACATGTAGAGTGCCACACAATCTGTCAAGTGCCTTGTTCCCCTGCCATGTGCTGCTGTTTAGCATTTGTTTATTTTCTTTTCATGAGCATTGGCTCTGTTGTACTGCTAAAATGCAGTTGAAGCTTTGGTGATCCTTTTCGTTTCACCATAAAAAGGGAAAGCCAGGGTGGATATAGAGATTGCCTTTATCCCCTTGCTCTTCAGGTTGATCAATGCACAGTCAGTTTCTAAATTTTTGTTTTGAACCCCATTAAACCCCTTTCAGCTTTCCATAGTATCGTGCCATTGTCCAGGTAGGATGCATAAGAATAGTGTTGCTTTACTACAACGTATATACGTTAGACACTGCAATGTACAGTAGCAGATGACATACAGCGGCTTTGTGCAATCAGTTTATTAATGTAAGATAGATAAACTAAGGTATGTTTCATCATCCTGGCTCAGTCCCTACTCACTACCAACGAAAGTTCTTTCTTGGCAGTGCTGGCTCCAGAAGTCTTTTCCATTAAATGGTCCATCCTCCTTTTCCAGCCAGAAAGTACTGGCTTCCTGTGCTGGCTGCATTTCTTTGCCGTAGGTCACTTCAGGTCACTTAGTGGCACCGATGAGTTGTGAAGGGGCTTGTACAGCTTGGCGAGACTGTGCCTTCTGGGGCTCGGCATGAAGCAAGCGGATGAACTTAGCCAACTGTCAGATGTTCAGGCCCGAGCCAGAGCCACTTTACCTCACAAGAGGAAACTCATCTACAGAATCATTAAGTGCGAAGGAGAGGTGCCAGCGTGTAATCCCGTTCACTGTGACATTGCCCTCGATCACTGTTTTAACCCGGGATTAATTGCTCTGTTAGATTAAGTAAGAAATTACAGAAAGTGTCCTGGTACTGTAGTACTCTGAACTGTACAAAGAAACTTGGTAAATGACTTCTTTCATGGACGATTCTAACTAAACCAAATGGAGGGTGAAGGAAAGAATCGGTGAACAAGTAGTGATGTTTTCACACACGCACACACACTCACACACACACACACACTCACACACAGAGATCCATCTGTCATTCTAAAACGTTCATGCTGAGATTGTTGAAAACAAGTACACGCCTAAATGCTCACTTAAGGGAAGTGTGAGATCACACATCTTTGTGTGTGTGTGTGTGTGTTTGTGTGTGTGTGTGTGTTATTAGATAAATCAAACTCAGGTTGTAGAAAGTTCATCTTTTGTGTATGTGTTTGCATTACAGAGAGCTAAAATAGCTTCCGTGGCTAAGAAGACAGACTCATCTGTATCCAAGATGGACAATAATGGAAACAGAGACCGGATGAAGCTTTCTGACTTCAACTTCCTTATGGTGCTTGGAAAAGGGAGCTTTGGGAAGGTCGCTATTTCATCTCTTGACCCGTGTCTGTCTGTCTTTGTTGGTCTGTTTGTCTGTCTGCCTGTACCTTCCTGTGTCTATGCCCCTTACTCTCTGGCTCTTTTAATCTCTTCTTCTTTATATCTCTCTCCATGTCTCCCTGTCTGTCTCTCTTCCCCCTCCCTCCACCTCTTACTCTTTGGATGCCTCCCCCACTTGCTCTATCTCCCTCTGAATCTCTCTCCTCTCCTTCCGTCTCTGGCGTCTTCCTAGCTGTCTCTCTTCTCTTTTCTGTCTTTCTTTTTTTCTCCATGTCTCTACCTGTGTCTTATGTCTTTATCCTCTCTTCTTTTTATCTCTCCATTCTACCCACTCCTCCTGTTTTTTTTATGTCTGACTGTCTGCCTTTATTCTCCTCCTTCAGAAGAGTTCTTATTCGTCCCTATGCAAGTCATACCCACTGTTTTGGAAGTCTGCCATTTTGTAGTCATGCCCTAATGCCACGATGGTATGCAGAAGATTAAAGTCTAAATGATGCACTAATTGGGCACAGAATACCCATACTGTTGAGGATGGTATATGAAATATAGAGTGAACATAGAAAAATTAATGTAGGTTTAGTAAATAGTGAGTTACAAGGATGAATAAAATGAACAAATGATAGAGACAGACAGAAAGAGACACAGATAGATAGATAGATAGATAGATAGATAGATAGATAGATAGATAGAGGAGAATGGTGTATGTAGGGGGTGTGGGGTCTTCCGTTTCAATAGCTGGCAGTTGCCATGGGAACAGGCATATTGAGTGCTGCTGGAAGGCAGAGTATTTTGTGTGCGTGCGTGTGTGCGTGCCTGCGTGTGTGTGCGCGCACGCGCGTGTGTGTGTGTAACAGATGTTTTTTCCGAATTTCTCAATTACAGAGAAAATGTTTCTGAATCGCCTCACTGCTACCGTTCTGTCTTTCTCTATTCCACACTGTTTTTCTTTATTTATTCCGTTCTTCTCTCGTCCATCCTGTCTGTCTCTATTCTCTTTCTCTCCATTCTATCATTTCTCTATATTAAATTTCTGTCCCTCTCTCTCTTTTTTTTATCCCATCTATACCGGCTGGCTCTGTTTATGACCGTTTGTCTTCCTTCTTTCTCCTCACAAATACAAACAAGATAAAAATGTCAGAAAAGATCAATTGGACGAACTGGATTTTATTTTTAACCATCTTTTCTTTTAAATATGTTTATGGTAGTTAATGAGGTTATATATTATACATAGTTTCAGGGAAAGAATAAGCTGATTAAATACAAAAATATTTTTCATAATCAAAAGATTACTGGAGGAGGGGAAATAATAATAATAATAATAATAATAATAATAAATATAGTTGCAAGCAACGATGACGGGCCCAAGCACCCTGTGCCATCGCCTCCCGAGGGCACCGCATGATGTTACTCAATGTGATGTCACTGAACATATTACTGAATGTAATATCACTCAATATATTGCCACGCAGAAAGTTATTAAGCATTTTTCAGTGTAAGTTTAGGACATTTTCTCAGCTGACCCATTTGAGATATCAAAAATCGCTCCGCAATATTGCGTCCTTAGTGTCTTTATATCACATTAGCCCGGTTTGGTGACGATCGTATACATTCCCTGGAAGGAGTATATCAAAATCCATTCGGTGCATTTTTGTGAACTTCCCAAAATAAAAGCGTGAAAGTTGTTCGGCTCAACGAGCTCTAAATGTGTAGCGAGTTTTTTGCTTGCGTGAGAGTCCTGGTTTGATTTGAATGTAAAATATAACAGTCATGTATCAAGTAGTGGTAAGGGGATCATGTACACACAACCAGTAAGGCATTGCAAGCAATATTGCACACCTTCATCCTACCTACACGATTCATTCAATCAGAGAGTGAGCATGCTGTCTCACAGTAGTCCTGTGCCAGGAATTGGCATATTGGCACAAACAGGTAGTTTAGCTAATTTGTAATGCCTCCAGAAAAGCAAAAATGATCTGCTTGTAGAAGCCAGTCAACTTGCTGTCCAGGATGATTCATGGGTACAGCCTGAATGCACTGGAATACCAATGTCCAAATCTATAGCTGTATCCTTTTGCACTGTGGAGTTGTTCATGGCCCGTTCGGACAATAGTTACACCCTAGTCTTTCATTCATTTTCAGCCCACTTTGGTCTTTGGCATCACCTCCCAAGACCAGAAAGGGTGGGGCAAATCCTGACCAGAAAGGGTGGAGTAAACCCTATTACCTCTCATCATTTTGAATGTATGCATCACTGTGTCCTCTGAGTGTGTTCTTCCCATGTGATCTGTGAGCTCACAGAGACTCATGATTGGCTACCATTACTCTGATTGATAGGGCAGAGGGAATATTTCGGTCTCTCCAATTTTAGGGAGCACAGCCTGTTTAGCTCTGTTGACTTCCAGCCAAGAAACTAGGCATTATCAATAATGTACATAATAGAGCCATGCCATGCCTGTCTATTCATTCTGTGATCAATCTGTTTTTGTTCCATTGAGGTAAAGGGTGTATGTGTTTACTGGCTCACATTCTGTGTATTCTCTTCCTACACTGCCTGGGCAAACAAAAAAAAAGTCACACGCACTTTTCTGTACTTTTCACACATACTTATACTAATATTTTTTGTGAATACCTTTAGCTTTGAGTATGGCACCCAATATGATGTCTCTTTCATGTGTGAAAAGCATTCCTCATGCCCTCAGAACCACTCTCACTTTCACAATCTGAGTTCTGGAATATGCCCATGCCATCAGGGCAGAACTCCATACAGTAGATGTGTTAACCCGGTTATTTGGTACATTCAGGTTGTCATTTGACTTAATTCTATTCTCACATAATGTTGCTAAGCATAGACCTGACCGATCATAACCGGATCATAACGCTGCCTCCAGAGGCTTGTGCGTACAATAGGCACTACAGTATGGACGCTTCACGCTCTGATGCACCCATCACTGTGGAACAGGACACATTTTAAACTCATGAAACCACATGACCTTTGTTCATTAATCTTTATGCTCCCTAGCAAATAGAGGTCTAACCTTTAGTTTTTCTTAAGGCCACACAGCTGTTTAGTCCCAATCCCTTGAGTTCTCTTAACATTGTGTGTGTGTAAGGACCAGGGGTAGCTCAGTGGTTAAGGCATTGGACTATGGTTCGGAAGATTTCACTCTTAAAAAATATCAGTAACTTCTACTGTTTGTTTTTTACAATTCGATTTCACCAAACGTTTAATGATCTCCATTCACAATCATTAATATATTTTTTCCTCTAAGATGATGGTTCATCACTATCCTTCCAGATTTTAATAATGCCTTGGAGTGTTTTTAACCCAATTCCAATCATATTAATTGAGGGCCTGCATCAAGCAACCAGTTCTTGTTTGCTTGATGTAGGCCAATAATATAATTTAACCATTCTGAAACGTTTGACCATTCTGAACGCCTTTTTTGGCCAGGAAGTTTATATAATAATATCAGGGGTATTAATGGCGGGGTAGCTCAGGGGTTACGGCATTAGACAGCTATTTGGAAGGACCCAGGTTCAAACCCAACCACCACCAAGTTGTCTCTGGTGGGCCCTATAGCAAGGCCCTTAAACCCTCAACTGCCAGATGTATAAGAGATAAAAATGTAGGTCACTTCGGATAATGGTGTCTGTCACATCTCATAATGTAAATGTAATATACTGTAGTAGATAACCGCTGCTTGCACACTATTGGCTATTTCTTATATTGTCCACACTTATCTACTGTAGCCACTTTCTCCATCTTTTCGTCTCTCTTTTCTAGGTAATGTTGGCTGAGACAAAGGGAACAGATGAATTATTTGCTGTAAAGATTCTGAAGAAGGACGTGGTGATTCAGGATGATGATGTGGAATGTACCATGGTGGAGAAGAGAGTGTTAGCACTTGCAGGAAAACCTCCTTTCCTTACACAGCTGCATTCCTGCTTCCAGACCATGGTATATATACACACACATATACACACATGTTCTGTCTCTAAAATGTCTTCTTGTGTGTTCTTATTAGGAGATGAGCAAAGACAAACAATTCAAAATTATACACACATACAGTACATGCACACACAGACTCCTCTGTATGCCATGTCACTTTGCAGTTTTCTAAGTCATAGCACATGACCTAAAACACACATGAACATACACACATACACACACTCACAGTGGAAATAACAGAAAGGGAGGCCAACATGTCAGACAAATCTTTGGGTGCAGTGGAGCAGCAGTGCATCCGACAGCATGCTGAACAGACGCACACACACACACACACACACACACACACACCCACAGAGAGAAAGAGAGAGACAGAGAGTGAGAGACTGAAAAGCAACATTATATATCTATATTTTCATTAACTGCTTTATCTTGGTCAGAGTTGCATCCAAAGATAAGAGCACAAGGTGCACGGCAGGCACCTACCTTAACTGTGACCTCATTCTATTGCAGCACACACGCACACACATACACACACATAGATTCCATTTAGTGTAACCGATCCACTAACCACTTTTTGTAGCCAGGTGACACATGGACTCATAAAACCCTATTAGCTAGTTCTTCTCTCAGCTGCAGCATATCATTCTGTTCCACCCCAGACTCTCTTTTCCTCACAGATTCTAATTTTTCCATATTCATTCACGACACCTTTCGAATTTATCCCAACCCTTCGGTCCCTCACGCCTTCCAACCGTCATGTAATTCCAGGTTTTCAGTTCCCCGCTGAGCCTCAGCTGCTTTCAGTGGTTCTCCTTGATAGTCGAGTTTTTTCTTTTCCTTCCTCTGGCGCCTCAGGCTTTCTTATGAGGGTTTAAGGAACTGTCGTCTCTATGATCTCTCTCTCTGGAAGAAATTTGTTATGGAAGCCCTATTAAAGTCATTTTCATTCCTCTATTGTGTGTGTGTGTGTGTGTTTATAGGACCGGCTGTACTTTGTAATGGAATACATTAACGGAGGTGACCTGATGTACCAGATTCAGCAGGTTGGAAAGTTCAAGGAGCCGCATGCCGTGTGAGTTCTACACTGCACTCTCACTTTTTTGCCTATAGCTTTCCCATCCATCCACCGTCCAAATCACTTATCCTGTGTAGCGTCACAGGAAACTTAGGGCACAAGGCAGGGTACACTAACAGCGCTAATCACTTATCCAACGTCTCACCCTGTCACTCTTCAATTTCCTAAGTGCTACAGTACCTCCAGAGTTGGGGTCTTAAATCTTACCTCCTATTTGTGTGCATGTTCTTGTACTTTGTGGGTTTCTTCAAGGTAGTCCGGTTTCCTCCCATTGTCCAAACACATTAGCAGGCTAGGCTAATTGTTGTTCACAAATTAACTGTAGTTATGAATTGATAAGTGAGTGTGTGTGTTTGTGACCTGCAATGAGTTGGCACCCCAGCCAGGGTCTACCCTGCCTTGTGCCCTAGGTTTCCTGGAATCAGCTCCCTGCCACACTATATAGGCCAAGCGGTATAGTCAGTGGATGGATGATGATGATGATCATTATTATTTTGTAGCTTGAGGTTATAGTTTAATTGTGTACACATTTTATGTGAAGATAGCATTAGACTTTTGGATTTGAGGCCTGCTTACTTTGATATGCAGACCTGTGCACACCAAAAGATATACAATGGTGTATAAGAGCTGATGGATTTACCCTGACGCTGCTTGAAAGTGTTTGGACCCGCGTAATAATTTTCAGGTCTTCATCTAGATCTAACTTACCTGACTTGAAAATTGAAAAGAAAGAAAGGACACAATGTTTTCTCAGACTGTCGTCTGTGGAGTCATCAGGATTTAAACTCTTCTAAACGGTAGAGCAAACCTGTCCAAAGCAAGACAGTGCGAATTTCAAGGAGGAAGTGATAGGAAGAATGGCACGCACCTACTGCGTTTGTTAATATTTAACAGCACAGTGCTTGCTTCCTGTTGGTATGCCGTTCGCATGCTAGTAGGGTGTTAGTATTTCGTATTTCTTAGTGTTACTGCTATTAGTTGCTCAGGAATGGCTGAGTGCCACTGCAAAAAAGGACAGAGAGGAGCTAGAGAAGCGAGACAGGCAGACAAAAGACAACTAAAAGGAGCGTATATTATACTGTAGCATTATCAGTAATTGTAAGTCAAAATGCTGTGATCTTTTAAAACAATATAAATCATGCGTCCTTAAGACGTGCAGCTGGGGCAGAACTAATTTAAGTAATTTGATCGCTTAGAAAGAAGTCGTGCTAATGGCCATGAAAATATAAAAATAATTGTTTAAATAATTGCCTGCTTTGATACAGTACTTCTCCTTCCGCTTCACTTTCTGAGTGGTGCATTTCTGCCGAGTACTCTGGTCCTTTTTGTATCCAAATTTGTTCATTTGTTCAACCCTAATATTTTTTCAAGCAACAGACATATGTTCTCCTTTGATTTCTATCCAAAACCCTACAACATGAAGTTCTCACTTAACTGTCTTCGTATCCTTATATTAAAGGACCTCTGGGATAACAACCAGAGAAAGCTAGAAACGAGCCTTTGTGGAGATTGTCTTAATTAAGACGTGCTGCAGTTCTCTACCAAACTACTGACCTCAGTGATCACTAATTATAACACTGCTCACAACTTTCCTTCTATGGTTTCTTTACCTGACCATAAGTAATGCTACTATGGTAAACTAAAGTACATTCCATACTTTAGACATTGCCATGATGAGCACCATAGATATTTATAAAGAACCAGGGTAGGCACTATGGCACGTCAGTGGGTTTTGTGGTAAGTGCTATGGCACGTCAGTGGGTTTTGTGGTACAGTAGTATAACGTTGTGTACCACTGTACTTTGTCGAATACCATGATTACCTGGATGGTAAACCTGCCCAAAGAAAATTTTACTATGGTAAACTATGGTATATACCATAATATATTATTGTATAACTATGCCACTAGGCCACATAGCACTTTATAGAGCACCATTGTTCATATTCTGAAACTTTTTAGTTGGTTCTAATAATAACTAGAGAGGTACATTTCCTGAAGAAAATGTGAGTGGTGCTTGCCGTGGCGAAACTCTGACCCTCCATATCTCTACGACAATGGGATCTTGATAGCAACATGCTAATACAGCTAGCATCAAGCTAGCACCATGCTAATCAGCTAAACATCATGCTAATTACACTAGCATGATGCTAGGACCATTCTATACATGTGATTAGCGAAAAGTTAGCATAATGCTAGCGACATGCTAATAGCGTTAGCATCATGCTAGCGATGTGCTGATGAAATTAGCATAAAGCTAGAAACATGCTAATTTTGTTAGCATCATGCTAGCAAAATGCTAATCGCGTTAGCATCATGCTAACAGCATGCTAATGAGGGTGCTAAGGGGCGTGGCTTATGAGCATGATGATAAATGCAAAAGAGGGTCTCTATGACAGTGGGTTCCACAGTTAGATCAATGTTAAGTCTGTAGGTGGTTAATTGCCCCCTGCGGGGCAATTAACCACCCACCCCTTAGAAAAGTCACAGCACCCCGTTCCCGAAGATGGGCCGCACGGTTTGACACCTCACTCATGGGACTCAGTCAAAGTTGGTCTCAATGTTAAGTCTGTGGGTGGTTAATTGCCCCCTGCGGGGGCAATTAACCACCCACCCCTTCAAACAGTCAGAGCACCCTACTCCCGAATAAGCCGCACGGTTTGACACCTCATTCATGGGTCCACGACGAACGGTGCAAGACTCAGTCAAAGTTGTTCTCAGTGTTAAGTCTGTGGGCGGTTTAACCACCCACCCCTCAGAAAAGTCACAGCACCCTGTTCCCGAAAATGGGCCGCACAGTTTGACACCTCACTCATGGTACTCGGTCAAAGTTGGTCTCAATGTTAAGTCTGTGGGTGGTTAATTGCCCCCTGCGGGGGCAATTAACCACCCACCCCTTCAAACAGTCAGAGCACCCTACTCCCGAATAAGCCGCACGGTTTGACACCTCATTCGTGGGTCTACGACGAACGGTGCGGGACTCAGTCAAAGTTGTTGTCAGTGTTAAGTCTGTAAGTCACCCACCCCTTCAAACAGTCAAAGCAACCTACTCCCGAATAAGCCGCACGGCTTGACACCTCATTCATGGGTCTACGACGAACGGTGCGGCACTAGTAATTTTTTAAAATTCCCATTATAAGTCAATGGGCAAAGTCGCCAAAATCCCCATTCAAATTCTATGGGGCAAATTTGGGGACCTCTCTTGCCCCGGGGGTCGAACTTATTCCCCTGTGCGGGGTATCATCTGACACAGGCTGCAATCCTCTTCAAATGTGGTAAATCTGACGTCTCTACAAATTTCACTCTCTGCGCTACAATCCGTCAAAGTTGGCCTCAATGTTAAGTCTATGGGATTTTTGGGCCCACCCCTTATAAAAGTCATAGCACCCCATTCCCGTATAAGCCGCACGATTTGACACCTCACTCATGGGTCTATGACAAACGGTGCGGGACTAGTTACGCGCCAAACTTTTGTACGGAAGAATTTTGCAAGATAACAATAGTGATGCTTTGCAAGCACCACTAATAATTATTAGTATCTTAACTATAGTATATTAATCCCAGAGAGAAATTGCTTCTTCGCATATCCCAGCGTAACTGGGGTCAGAGCGCAGGGTCAGCCATGATACGGCGCCCCTGGAGCTGTTAGGGTTAAGGACCTAGCTCAAGGGCCCAACAGTGGCAACCTGGTGGAGCTGGGGATCGAACCGCCGATCTTCTGATCAGTAACTCAGTGCCTTAGCCCTTTGAGCTACCACTGCCCCAATGTGTGGTAGTATTACAGTGTCCACCAGTGTGTACCTAATTTTGTAGTGGATGGTCGATACAAGGCTACGGCCGTGAAGAGAAATGGCAAAGACTCCACCAATGTCCGAGAATTTATTTATTTTTTTTCTGTGCCACAGGTTTTTCAAACAGGTTTACAAATACCAAAGTCCATTAAATACAGGTAGCCAAATAAGAAAAAAAAACAACTAGCAAAAGGAACCATTTATATTCCAGGTCAACAAGTAACAAAATATCAGATTCGGTTAGCTACTGGTCCACACCCCAACCATACTCTCTCTCTTTTTTGCTCCCCTCTAACCTTCAAACTCCGCCTTCATTTTCAAATTGGCCAATGATAACCCTTTATTAGTTACTAAATGAACCTTTTACATATTACAGGGAATTTATAAATATACTTCACAAATACCATGATAGACTTGGTGGCACTTCACTGGGTATTATGGTGTATACCACAGTACTTTACTGAATACCATAGCACTGGGGCACTTCATTGGGTATTGCGGTAGTACCATGTTGTGTACCACTGTACCTTATTGAATACCATGGTAACTGGGATGGTAACCCTACCCATAGGGAATTTTTAGTATGGTAAACTAGCATACATACTATTATATACCATAGTATAACTGCAGCACTTCAGATAGGCAACCATATCACTTAATAAAGTACCATTGTATATATATATATATATATATATATATATATATATATATATATATATATATGGCACTTTAGCTGTGGTAGTATTGTGGTATAAATCACTGTACATTATTAAATATCAGAGTAGGCACTGTGGCACTTTAGTTGGTACTATGGTAGTACCAAGGTGTGTACCACTCTGCCCTGGTAAATACCATATGGTACTGGTAATATGGTCTGTTTGTACATGCTGTACCATATAAGATTATCCAGTACATACTACTGGGATGGTAAAGTACAGACAGCACCATAATATTGTTTGCAAAAATTTAGAATTTCCACATAAACTATGGTATTTTATTAATGTTACAGCCATCCAGTGGTGTACCATGCTTTATAAAAATTACTATTATGGTGCAAAAACATGTGTAACATATTTTGACTGTCCATAATACCATACTACACTACATGGTATACCTATATACCACACTGTAGTACCCTAGTGTGGTTCATGTACTATATCAGAAAATGAGTACCAAGGTACTGTCAAAAATGCAGTGGTACAGTACCTATACTGTACCATGGTCAAATTTTTTCTAGGTACCTACTGTACTGTAAGTTTCATGCATGCTTGTAATGTAAGCACTGGTTGCGTTGGTGTGTAAAAAGTATTGTACTGTAGATATGATAAAGAGAAGACAGGGTTAAGCATGAGAATTAAAAGACACCCCTGTGTTTTAATCAATCTCTGCCCTGTGCCATAAACAGCACTAAATGATTGTAAGTCTACAGTTACAGTACATATAAGCTCTGAATACTCATGCGCTCAGTTTTTGTATTACCTCAACTCTCTTTACAGTACTTTCCACTTTCTCTGCATCTCTTTCTGTGTTTGATTTCTCTCTATTCCTCTATCTTGTTGTGTCTCTCTTTTTTTCTGTTGTAGAGCAAGTGTCTTTCTGACATTCCTTCACAGTCTTGAATTTGGGTAGAAAATGAAACTGATAAAAGGACAAAGAATGAGAAAATAGATATACTCAGACCCCTACAGTGCTGCTTTTACTGCCACTGCAGAACGACCTTCAGTTAATGAGGACACGCACATACACACAGACACACACACAGACACACACACACACACACTAGGTTTATGTCTTAACATTTGATTTTAATTTCTGAAAGCCGAATAAACACAGACTATGATATTTGTTTGAATACATCAATAACTTTAATATTATTATTATTCAGTCAGTACATTGCAATTTGGGTTTGACAGGTGTGGCCAGACTTCTGTAGCTATAACTAGAATAAAGCATGCTAAATATAGTTTCCATACATTTATTTTATATATTTATTAATTTATTTGTATATTAATGCATATTCTAAAGAACAATATGCTTTGATAAGCAACTAAAAAAAGATATATCTTGAAATATCCATATTACGTACTATATATCTGAAATATATGATAAGGTGCAACCTCAAATAAATGTGTTGTTAAAATCAGTGTATTAAATGACGTACAGGCAAGCTCTATACAAAGTAATTACTCACAAAAGTTATTTTAAAAATAACACACAAAAGTTATTTTACCTTTTTTTTTTTTTTTACTTTAACTTGAATGCTCCTTAATGAAAAGTTTATGGCTTTGGACCATAATCAGACATTTAATCAGTGGCGGCTGGCGCAAAATTCTTTTGCTAAGGTTGATCTGGTCCAAGCTCTTTTCCTGGTCGATCTGGCCCAATGTTTTTTTCTTTCTTCATCCTTGCGAAGGCGAATTTTAGCAAAGCAATTTCGGAATTGTATATCTCATATTTATCAGGCTTCGTCAATCACTATTCAATACATTAACTAACAATTTGCTGATTGTTAATTAGATTTGTTGAAAATAGTCCAATCACATGAACCCAAATGAGCAAATTGATTTGCTAAGAACAAAAGTGGGAGGATTTGAACCACGTACAGCGCACAGTGCTGCGCCCCAAGGATGATTTGAAAAAATCGGTTAGAGCTCAGCTTCAAATCAGACACTCGTTAGTCCAGCGTTCCGCGTACACAAACACGAACGTAATACAGTTTCGATTTTTTTTATTGTAAATAAATTAAATTTCGAAATACAGTGGAATATTGTGACTACTGTAAATGACTTTATTTCATTATTAAAATAAATAATTATTTTGTTAAATAATAGGCTTGAGTAATAGTCTAAAGTTAAGAAAATTAAGCACATTTTTTTCCAGAAACATGCATGTTGTGAAGTTCTGTGCAAATTCTTAAGAGAAGCACAATATCAAAATATTATATATAATATAAAGGATATCAAAAGATTTTTTTTGAGGCGCTTCTTGAGGAACAACCTTGACCTGGCCATATCTCAGCAACCGGATATTAACTTGATATCACAGTGGAGCATATTAAACGAGGAATTTGAAACATGCATAAACCAAATCAGCCAAAATACAACTTCATACATGATTTGATGTAACTTGTCACATTTTCTAAATGATTATGGGTTTGGGGTGGTTACAGTATATACAGTATTTATAATTATAGCTAGGACTATTCATATCCTATCAATATCTTACCAATATACAGCACTAGATTCATATTCTGTTTTTTATTTCATTTATTTATGTTTTATTTTTAAAGTTTCTTGCTTTTACATTATATTGTATTTAGTATCAAAAATGCACATAATGCACATAACCTATAAATAGCTGCTTTAGTACTGTATGTTTCTTATTTATCATTCACTTTCACCTTTTTTTTCTGTAGTTAATCTGTTCACTCATGTTAGTTTCTCCTTGCTAATAGTAAAGAAATCAAACGAATTCATTGCTGAATTCACATTGTTATTAATTTCCCAGCATTAAGCATGCAATGAATTTTTTTTTTTTTTTAAGTAGTTGAACTTGCAAGCACAGTCAATTATGGACCAAAAGAAATTTCAAGCTACAGTAAGTGAAATACTTGGAAAAGAAATATCTCTGCATGAGGGCCACTCACTGCTGCTGAGGAAGGCCCCGTGTGGTCTGCCTAAAGATGTGATAACTGAGGATGGTTTTACTTCATATTCATGAAGACAGCTTTGAACTGCATTGATGCAGACAGTTTTTATATAAGGTTTGTGATTGCAATCTCTTGAATATTTTTAGGGCTGAAGCGTTTATGAAGAGTTTTGTACCCGAGTCTCCATCAGGGAACTGTTGGTGACCTTAACTAAGGCCATGTCCACACATAGCTGGGTATTTTTAAAAACGGAGTGTTTTATCGACATATAAACACAGTTTTGGTCGTTGAAAACTGAGTTTTTAGAAAACTTCCCCCAAAATGAAGATTTTTTCCAGAATTCCTTTTGAAGTGGTGTTGTGTGCACAGAGGAAACAGATTTTGGCTTGTTGTAACGTCACCTTTGCCGATGGTGTCATTGTGTGTGTGCCAGGCTTCTTGGTTTGACATCAGCTTTGTTTACTGTAGCGAACGTACAGTAAACCAGTGACTCTGTTGACATTGTTTACTGGACTTTTTACATGTGTGTACATGCACGAGCAGTTTCTCACAAACAGCGGTGCTGAATGTACTACGAATTCACTGCTGCTCCCTATACCAAGTATAACACATTCAAGCAATATCACATGAGAGGTTTAGTGCTGTTGTACTGAATATCTGCATGGGTGTGATGTGGTTTTATAATCGAAGATATCACAGTATTGATATTCAGCAAAACAGAACGACCCCGAGTGTTTTGCTGAATAACACTCAGCTCCATACACACACCATTTTTTTTAACAGATTAGGATTAGTTATATTATTTAACCAGTTATTTTGCTCCGCCAACTGGTGGAACTGTTTAACCATGACTGGCGGAGCTGTTAGTTAGTTTTCAGTGCCTTTATGCTTTATCATATCACTTGTGGAAGTGACTAACTGTCAGAACTAACTGTTGTATAATTCCTGTTATACAACTGCACTTTTGATCTGTCATAGAAAGGGTTTCACTCAGATGAAGATGGGTTCCCTTTTGAATTTGGTTCCTTTCAAGGTTTCTTCCTCAAGTCGTCTCCAGGAGTGTTTTTCTTGCCTTTGTTGTCTTCCAGTTTTCTAAGTTTCGAATTAAACCACAGGAAGTGCATCGCCACAAGGAATGTTGGGTTTTAGCCTCCCAAAACTTCTTCCTGTAAGCAATACACTGTACCACAGTTCGACCCACTATTTGGGACAGAGCCACAGAGAGTCCTGAACACTCTCTGTCTTTCCCTCGGTCAATATGTGTTTGTCTCTCTCTTTTTTTTTTTTTTTTTGCCTGCTTCTCTCTATCTGACCTCTCATCCTGTCTAGTGCTGGTTGATTAGGTGTGAATGAGGACAAGTGTAGGTAAAGAAAAGCCTATTTTCTTTCTCACACACCTCTAGTCCAAGCCATTTATCCCTCACTCTTGCTGTTTATTTTCGATTTGAACCATAAATTACTTCCTGAAAGGAAAAGCACAGCAACCGGAATGAAACGAGAGAAGAAATTAGAGATAGAGAGAGAGAATAAAGGCTATGCTGAAACATAGGGTGACTGTGCTGACCTTTAATCTCTTCAGATGTCTCCCTCGCTTTCATTCTTTCTCTTACTATTTCTTCTCTCGCTCCAGTGAGCAGTTTTTTTTACATTTATTCCTTCTCTGCAGAGGACGCTTTCCTCTTCTCTTTTTAACAGACAGACAAATGTAGGAGGGGGAAAATAAGACAAAAGCATAGAAAGAAAGAGGGAGTTAAGACATGGAGAAGCTACTGTAGAGTTGTCAAATTTCATTTAAAAAGTTAACTCGATTTTGCTTCAATAAGAAATACAGTATTATGCAGAAATGCTCCATGGGACCTTTGGGGGTGTGCTGTGGTGTCTGGCACTGGGATGTTAGTGGCGGTCCTTTGGGTGCTGTGGGTTGTGAGATGAGGTTCCGTGGATCAGACTTGTTTGTCTGGCGCAATCTATTGAAGATGGATTGGATTGGGATCTGGGAAAAATGGGTAAACAACCTTGAACTTTTTGCCTACTGAGCCCCATATGTGTCAGGCTGTGATGCACTAGGTGTTCTGATACCTTTCTGAACAAGCCGGATTAACCTTTTTTCAACAGTTTGTGACATTACATTCATCATAAAATGGAACTGAATTCTGTCAGATTTTTTGCCATTTTACCTTTCTGTTACATTCGATTTAATAGCACTAAGGTGTATTGTCTTATTTGTCTCAAGCAATTTCTTTCAGACTTTGAATTATTAAAAACTTAAAAAAATTATTTAGTATTGCTGATGAAGCCAAAACTCTACTGTTAGAAAAGTTTCATCGATTTACTGTTTCATTTTGTTCAAGCCAAAAATGAGTGTGACTTAACCTTGAGTATCTAATTTAAAGGTCACAATAAACACAGGATTCAGAGATCCCCAAAGTGTCTGTTAATACACAAACATCCAAAAAACAATGCTTTTTTTTTTCATTCCATAGTCTCACTCCTCGTTTAAATGTGCCATTTCAGTGTCTATGTAAATGAGCTACTGCTACGCCATGCCCAGCAGAGAACAGCAGAGTTGAGAAACAAGCTGTGGGAGGGGCTACCCTTGTATGAGGTCACATTAGGGAGGAATCGAAAAAGGCACTCTGGAGACCAATTAAAATGTCTTAAAATGGCTAAACAGAGAAGTTTCCATAATAGGTCACCTTTTATGTTGTTGTTTTTTGTTGTCAATGGTCTGAATATGTTCTGAGCATGAATTTAAAAATATATGAAAATTTGAATAGTAACATGCGTGTGAAATTATTATTATTTTTTTGCTGCACGTGGTTCTAAATCAAAAACCAATTATTGGACTTTATTTATTTTGGCTGTATTTAGACTTGGCGGCAAACGACAGTGTGGAGTTAAATAACGCTTATTGCTATTTAAGCTTATTGTCAATGGCAATCCAATGTAGCATAAAAGAGAGAATTTTATACTGTATTACATCACATTTTAGATTTATATGATAATATATAAATTAGAAGTATAGCATGTACAAATGGTTCTCTAATAAATTAAAACTACTCCGAATAATATCTAAACATTTCTCAGTTAAACAACATGCATTTTTTATATTTATATATGTTACTGTATACAGCGCTTTATTTTTTGCATAAAGAAATATAAATAATAGTTTTCTATGGACAGGAGCAAAAACAAATCTGGAGGAGGAATAAAAAAACAGAAGTAAATGAACTTTTTATTTCGCATGTCAGTGTAGTAAACTGAATATACAATTTACTGTATATTGACAATGGCATAAAATCAAGGAAATGGAATTGCATTGTGTATGTGAGTGTGTGTTTATATGCCCATTTCAGGTTGTACAATGGGCAGTTATTTTTTTTTTCTGTACAGTGATTTAAAGCATTGTGCTTTGATTCGTCATATCTATTTAGTGCAAAGAAGTGTTCAATCTGAAACATTCCTGGCCCTCAGGGACTATATAGTCAAATAAAAAGTATATAGTCTTAAAATATAATAGTAAAATATAAAATGTGTGTGTTTGTGTGTGTGTGTGTGTGTGTGTGTAGGTTCTATTCTGCAGAGATTGCCATAGGCCTGTTCTTCTTGCACTCTAAAGGCATAATTTACAGGTGAGTAAATAGCTGTAAACACATTGACACATTTCTTTTATTATTATTATTTTTTTTTTACAGAAGCATTAATTCAAGTTTTAAGTGTGCACCATGAAATAAAAGTCTGGGTTCAGACATACTTGTAGTATATGACCAGATAAGTATGATGTGTATCTCGAGTCTTGAGATAAAAAGAAACAAGAAGTTATTGTCTGGATAAACAAGTTGGGGATAATGTAACAACGCCTTTTACCCTCTCTGTCTCTCCTGTAGGGATCTGAAGTTAGATAATGTAATGCTGGATGCTGAAGGTCACATTAAGATCGCAGATTTTGGAATGTGTAAGGAGAACATGTTAGAGGGCATCACCACCAAAACTTTCTGCGGTACTCCGGACTACATCGCTCCTGAGGTTTGTGTGCATGTGTGTTTACAGCTTACAGTATATGTGTTGTGCATGGGAATTGCCTGTTACAGTATCACATTAACATTAACCATTAGAATTTGAAGTTGTACCAGACAGCCATGTCCAGATTTTCGAGAAAAACATATATATATATTTTTCAATAATGCAAGAAGAATTGCAAACTGGTAATATGTGACATGTGACATGGCTGTTAAAAAGTACAAATGACTAAATAGTATAGCAGAATTAGTTGGGTTATAGTACTTCAGAGTCAATTTTGTGGGATTTTGCAAACATACAGTAGATAAGTCCATCCAATTGTCATAATCGATAAATTAATCTGCAGTTGTGCATTAATTACAAAGATTGTTAAAAATTATGAGAAACATTAAAAACAATATGAAAACTTCAGTTTACAGCATCATTACCCACCTTGATTCAGAAGTGATCAAGAAGCTTGCACTACAAGCTAACTTACAGTAATACTTACTGTACACTACAGTATCATACATAGCTTTGTAAAACATAGTGTTCAAACAACATCCTAATGTCCAAGGCATTCAGACGTATGCTCTGACCCCAGTCCCCAACCTGGGACAGAATTTCACTTTGCAGTAATGTACAGTATATGTGACAAATAAAGGCTTGATTTAATGTTAAGAAATGCACACCTGTAGTTCATGAATGCTGGGGTGACTGCAGTGGCAGTTTTTTGGCAAAGACAGAGGTCAAACGTTTTCTGTCAAGTCCTTACAAGGTTTTCACACACTGTTGCTGGTATTTTGGCCCATTCCTCCATGCAGATCTCCTCTTGAGCAGTGATGCTTTGGGGGCTGTCTCTGGGCAACACGGCCTCTCAACTCCCTCCAAAGATTTTCTATGGGGTTGAGATCTGGAGACTGGCTAGGCCGCTCCAGGACCTTGAAATGCTTCTTACGAAGGCCACTTTTTCGTTGCCCGAGCAGTGTGTTTGGAATCATTGTCATGCTGAAAGACCCAGCTTCAATGCCCTTGCTGATGGAAGGAGGTTTTCACTCAAAATCTCACGATACATGGCCTCATTCATTCTTTCCTTTACAAGGATCAGTCGTCCTGTCTGTGAAAACCTTGTGAAGACTTACAGAAAATGTTTGAGCTCTGTACTTGCCAACAAAGGGCATATAACAAAGTATTGAGATGAAATTTTGTTATTGACCAAATACTTATTTTCCACTATAATTTTAAAACAAATTATTAAAAAATCCTGCAATGGGATTTTATGGATTTTTTATTATTATTTTGTCTCTCATAGTTGAGGTATACAGTACCTCTGATGAAAATTACAGGCCTCTTTCATCTTTTTGGTGGGAGAACTTGCACAATTGTTGGCTGACAAAATACTTTTTGCCTCACTATATAGTGGTTTTATATTAATAATTTGTTGTAGACGACCTTGTGTGCATGAGAAAAAATAGAGTTTATAGCATTTTGCTGTGACACTGTTCTGTTATTTGTTAAAAATGCATAACCGAGAGGTGGATGAGATACCACAGACTAAAGTTTTTAAAGTCAATAGAGGAAATGCTTTGGGGATCAGAGCAGGTCTGTGTATATTTTAATGGAAATGCTTTCAGCTCCAGTGTTAAAGCCATATCACCCCACTGTGCTCTGTTTACACCAGTTATGGATGTGATGTAGAACGAACGTCCAAACCATGTTTGCAAAAAAGCTCACTGGAAGTGGTCTAGGTGACGAATGACTCATAAGGTCTGAAGCGTGGAACTATTTTATGGTGTATAATATAATTACAAGAGTTCATGTGTGTCTCCAGATAGTTTGTGAAAGGCAGCCAGTCCTTAATGGTAATTATAATGAAGGCAATGTCGGTGGCTTGTCCCCCGTATCCGGGAACAGATCATGGACAAACATAAGATTTGTTAGTAAAGTAGTGAGTAATGGCTGGCTCCTTTGAGATTTCTTATGTTTCAGACCAATGTACTGCTGCAAATCGAAGACAAAGTTGTTACCTTTGTATGAATTGTAAAAGCATTCTGTTGAAAGTTTTCTACCACTAATATATCTGTTTCTGCTGACGTCTTTTTAAAATGTAAACACTTAAAGTAAAGGGTCACCGTTGTCTGCGTGAACAACAAGAAAATGCACCACATTATTCTTCACTCATACAGTATATCTAGCACATGCACAACAGAAACACAAGGAACTTCAATGCAACCCAAACATTCAAGTCAACAGTCGACGCTCAACACTCAATGCTGATTTGTGTCTTCTTGCTCAAAATGCTTGTGATTCCTCTGCACAATTATCATCATCATCATCATCATCATTATCTATTTTGAAGGCAGCAAAACAGTTTCTCTAACAACTTAGATAAAGATAGGGGGTGGTTAGCCACTAAAGTATTCATCCTGTCACTTCTGTGTGTCTCTGAAGCATCCACAGCTGGGGTTAGGAGTGACAAAAAATGCACACCAGGCTCCTTGTATGAAGCTTGATAATATATTTCAGGAGAGACACATCACATTGGTGCTCATGTTAAAGCCTAAGAGCATGCTTCATTTTTTCTATTAAAAAAATAAATGTACAACAACTTCAGTAAAACAAAAGGTGAAGGTGGTTTAATCAAATGTGGCATGCGACTGTGGGGAGGTGAATAAACAGCGTGAGAAAAACAGATATTCAGCCTTCTTCCTACTGAGTATCACTGTAAAAAATTCACAAAAACCAAAAAGAAACTTTTCTTTGACATTAACTTTACATTGCACAACATTTTAGATCTGTGCCTTTTCATAACACTCAGAACCATGTTCTACAATGTTGTACAAAAGCATTTAAAAAACTAATGCAAACTGTTAGGGATTGATACATTTTCATACCTGTATATTGCACCAACACTTTCCTCTTATTAAACAATTATCATATGAAGTGGCTCTACTGAGAGTTGAGTTTCTTCCTGACTCACATTGTCATTTTTGCGGGAGCCATAAACTAACACTATTATGTTAAGCACATCTATCCTGTAAGCTAATTACACTCATGCGTCAGCCATATTAGTTTTTGCTTTATAATGATGACATAATTCATTTTTGCGACATTGCTTCTACACTGTAGTAATACAGAAGAATTCATACTGTACAGTATGTTTTTACCTTTTTTGTCTTTGTTCTCAATCAAAGTCTTTCTAAATAAGGCTGTACAGTATGTATGTGGTAGGTCGGTTTATTTGGGATTGATTTTAGCACAATAAAGGCATTTCTTAAGCTTTTTGATGATTGCATGACGTTTAACCCGTGGATTCATAGAAGCATCATAAGCTAGGCCAGAAAAATTAGTGGGTTGTGGCAGAAAGAGCATCTAATGGAAAACCTGTGCCAGAATTATCCGACAGAATTACCTGGTCTGGCAAAGGTTGAAAAACGTATTAATTAATAAATAAAAAAAAAACAGGATTGTTTCATAAAAAATAGCACTGTGTTATATTTGTGCAGTCTACAAAAGACTAAGGGCTCAATAAAGTGGTCCATACTGTATCTTTAAAAGCCTAAAACTGACAGAGAACTAACATAACAGTTATTTGTCCTTAGGCTTAAAGTGGCTCGGATTAGCCAAAGCTGAAATAACTTAGGCTAACACCGTGTAAGTGTCTTAACTCAGTTACCACTGGAACAAATTAGTCTAAATCACTTTAAGCTAGGAGTCCAATTTACTGTAGCTAAAACTGAAACAGAAGTATAACAAAAGATGCTGAGCAAATCTGAAACTTGTTAAAGAATGACTGGCATAATAAAAGTTTTACAATCCTGAATAGTAGTGCATTGCTATCTATCTCGGTGTATGTACTGTATCTCTGGTTCAACATGCTGATTATCTAAAGCTGTAAGTTTTGTTTTCCTGAACCTGCATTTCTTTTATATTGTGCTCTTATCTGCTTCAATGGAGTTAATGAGTGGACATTTTTTCCTCTAGCCTCTTACATCCTTTTAATGCACAGCAGATTTTAATCTGTATTGTACTGTATGTCCAGGTTGTCTTACAACTGATATCTGCATATGTGTGTGTTAGATCATCGCGTATCAGCCGTATGGGAAGTCAGTAGACTGGTGGGCCTTCGGGGTGCTGCTGTATGAAATGCTAGCTGGACAGGTACAACTGACACGCACTCTCCGACTTAACCGTACTCATCTATTACTGTATATATTATGATTACTGTTATCCCTTTACCTCTCTTTGTTTCCCAGCCGCCGTTTGACGGAGAAGATGAGGATGAGCTGTTCCAATCCATCATGGAGCATCATGTGTCATATCCGAAATCAATGTCTAAGGAGGCAGTGGCCATCTGTAAAGGAGTGCGTAACCCATTTGGGCTTTTCTTTACCTGTTCTAAATCATTTCTTGGACCTTAGGACTGTAGCACTGGGGATCAGTGGCAGCTGATAATATGATGATATGATAATAGCTAAGGCAGATGTATAATAGTATGTAAAAAGCAAGAATTAATTAAATTATTGTGTACAGTGGTGGCCAAAAGTATTAAGATAAAAATTAAATGTTTTAATGATTTTCTCAAATAGTTAAAAACAAGGATGATCAAGGTAATAAGAATAATTTAAGCAGTTAAATTGCTTCACAACAATCAGGCCTTTATTCTTCAAAGCCTACTGGATCCAGATATATTGGCATAGAGCTCTATTGGAATGGAGTTCAATTCAGTTAAATTTTATTTCTATAGCGCTTTTAACAATGGTTATTGTCACAAAGCTGCCTTACAGAATCAAACAGAAAAAAAGGGAAATATGTCTAAATTAACACGATCAGTTAGTCCCTGATGAGCAAGCCGAGGGCAGCAGTAGCAAAGAAACTCTCCCTGTCAGTAGGAAGAAACCTTGAAAGGAACCAAACTCAACAGGGAACCCGTCCTCATTTGGGGGGTAACTGATAGCAGGGATTGATTAGTGGTCATACTGTGTGTTAGGGGGCTAAAAGTTCAGTATAACAGGAGAGGTGTTTAAGATAAAATGAAGGCTTTGGTACGATAGTAACTGGTAACTGTTTATAGGAAGGACATACAGAATGTCAAAAGGACATCTGCAGTACTCTGGTGTCACTCGCTCAATTAATGCATGTTTGATTGCTCACCGAATATACAGTACATGTACAACGATGGTTTCTTGATTGCTACTGCTTTCTTCACCATTGTCCAACAGTTTTCTATTGGGTTTCTATTGGCTACAATTTTAACATACTGTATCTAACATACTGAGCAACACTTTTCTAACCAGGTAGGTTGGAATGAATTAGTGACATCACCTGTTGTGTGCACATGGAGAACTATAATACATGGCATATGGTATCTGAATATTTTTTGCCACCACTGTATATTGTTGTTCTTGTGAAAATAAATCAAAATGCCAGCCATAATGATTTCATCATGTTATCAAAATCATCTTTAGGCTCACTATATTTTTTGTGTAAATAAAACAAATGTATTTGTCTGTATATGTGTGTGTAGTTGATGACGAAGCACCCTGGAAAACGTCTAGGGTGTGGCCCAGAGGGAGAGAGAGACATCCGAGAGCATAGTTTCTTCCGTTACATGGATTGGGAGAAGCTTGAGAGCAAAGAGGTTCAACCACCATTTAAACCCAAAGCTGTAAGTCTCATACACATACACACACATACACACACACACACACACACACACACACACAAATATATATATGCACAATATACTGTATATTAATATACAAATATGCACATATTTGCGGTTATTGATAAATGAACTGCTTATATATATGAGCATTACTACTTCAGGAGATGAGCAAGAAATCCAATGGCTAGACCTTGTCCATAAGCACAACAAGACAATGCGGAACGAGGCTAACATTCAGTTTAGTGATGTTTATTTATACTCATTGGATAGACTAATAGACTAGGATCAAGAATGAGGCTTTTTGTGTAGCTAGCTAAACTGATGAGCATACAGCTACTTTTGAATCAGACCTAAAGTGTATCTATCAGTAGTCCACTAGCGCTGAATGAGATGATAAAATGACATGGAGATAACTTTAAATGAACGGGCCGAGCACAATGTTGCAAATGCAAATACCTCAAAACAGCGTAATTTGAACATTTATTTTAAGTGTTTATGCCAATTAACATCTATTCGAACCACATCCCGGCTTCCTTAGGTTTCTAACAAGGGTTTAGAATTAACAGTAAGAGATTGGGACGGACACAACAGCTTCCTAAACACCGTGTGTGTATTTTGTGTAACACATCTCTTAGTGTTGTAATGTTTACTTCTTTCAGAAATATTACGATGAGGTGCATGTTAGCTCCCAAATTCCGGTAATTTAATATATATTTTTTGGTGTTGTATATACGCATTTCTGGACAAGCTTCAATCTCATGTTTAGTTCAATAAATGTAACTCAATTTTGTTCGTATAGTGTTTTTAACAATGGTTAACAGTTTAATTATGGAAATAAGTTAGAAGAATGGGAATAGAAGAAATCTGTATAAATTATAATGACCAGTTTGTCCCTGATGAGTAAGCCAAAGGAGCTGGCGGCAAGGAAAAACTCACTGAGATGACAATAGAAAGAAACCTTAAGAGGAAGCAGACTCAACAGGGAAGCCATCGTCATTTGGGTGATATCAGAAGGATATACAGTAGCAGAAATCGATTTGTGGTCATATTGTGTGCCATGAAGTGCAGTATAATGGAGAGTTCCCTTGTGGTCCAGTAGTAAGCACACAATTCTCTCACCATCGAGTTTCAGGCCTGCTCAGACCACCTTTTTGGTATTAATTTAGGCTTTTCGACATTGCGTTAGGTGCCCTTATTTAGCACTATCCTCTTAGTCATGTAGTCAACGTTGTTCTGACGTGATTTCAAAGTAGATCTTTCAAAGACTATCTAAAAATTATGTTATCCCAACGTCCGTAATGTTGCCAAATTAATGTCACCACAACATTTTGACAAGCAACAATTCCTACTAAAATGTCTCTGATCACTCTGATTCTGTAATGTTACACTTATGATGATGATGAGGATGAGGATGTCGGCCAAACACCATAAATAGAAATGGAAATATTATTGACGTAAGTAAATAAGCCAGAATGCAATTGCCTAAACTGTTTTCGCAGGGTTTTTTTTTGTTGTTGTTTTTTTGCTTTTTGTCCAGTAATGAGTCAAGTGCACATGTTTGATTTGAGCTTGTCAAGGTATAGAAGTTATAATGCCCAACTAAGAATAAACTCACAAACAATCCACTGCTATAAGTGTGCAGAGCAACAGATGCCTTTGTATTTCAGCGACGTGACACTATGCGCGGTAGGTGGATCCAGAAATAAGTGTAGGTTTAAGTCACCTAATCAACTGTCATGTCCACACACACAAATACAATTGCCTAGAGTTATGTGCATAACATCATACAGACATACTGTACACACAGCTATTCTACAAACATGCCCAAATCTGTCTTTCTCTCCTTCCTCCTTTCTGTCCCTCCTCTCTGCTTCTACCTCTTCTTCTGTCTTCTGTCTTTCTGCCTGTCTTGCCTTCTCTCGGGTATTTGTCTGATTAGCCTGTCTTCTAGCTGTTTCTCAATCAACACATTGGGTTCTTTCATCGAGACAAACTTAAAAATTGACTCTTCAACTTGGAAAAGTCAGGACTAATTACGAGTGTTTAGTAAAACATCTTTTTTATTTTCCTTTCCTTTTTCTATTTTCCTACTTCTCCGTTATACTTCTCAACACTTTATCCCAGTGTGCAGGTGGTTTGTTTGAGATACGAGGGAAAATCCAGCGTTTTTCTCGGGTGGGCTGTGAGACCGAGATAGCAGTGTGTGTGTGTGTGTGTGCACGTGTGTATGCGCGTGTGTGCGTGCAGAGCTGTGAATGGCTGTAGTTCTGCTTTGTGCGTAAAGCAATGTGTCCAGCTATAAGCACGAACAACAGTACTCGTGCTAATTACAGCGTGCAGTTAGGAAAGACAGAAGAAAAGGTGAACAGACTGATAAAATGACTGACATGAAAACAAAGAATGACATGCAGGATTATTTGACACAAAGCCAGACAGCATATGTCTACGCTACTGTTGCCTGCTAGCTAATCAAATTCCAGTTAATAATAGTCTGAAGTAGAGTAATGCACAAATGGTAGCTACAGTGTTCTGAAATAATAAAGCCATATTACATACATGGTATGTTTTTTTTTTTTTATATCTAAGAAAAAATTTATTGCAAATCATGGTAACAAATGATACATGACGTAGCAATGGCATATTCCATAGTGTTAGCAGTGATTTAGCACTGAGTACTAATGCTAGGTTTATTTTGTGTGCTAGCGGAGAGTAAATTATTCTAGAATACTAATAAATATGTAATAATTGTAATTAATATGCCTATTTCATTATTATTGTAATATAAGATGGAATGAAATATAATCAGAGATAGACAGATAGATAGAACGAGTGTTCAAGTCAAACCGGGACTTTAAGTCTAAAAAAAAAAATCATTTAATAATAAGTGAATAGTGAGTAAAACTTCCCTTTATTTCTCTATATAATCCCCTGCTACGCTAATGCACTTCTCCCAGCATTTCACCAGTATTTGGATACCATTAAGCTATTTTTACCATTTACCATTAAGCGAAATAGTTTTTAGTTCAGGAGAGGGCATGACCTCTCGCTTTCGCAGCTAAAGCGCTAGCCTCCCAGGAATTCCTTTACTGCTCCAAACATGTGGAAATGGCGTGGACATACTGTAGGTCAGGACTTGAAAATGGGACCACAATAACTCCCAGCCGAGGTCCTGCAATGTACAAGCGATGTTCTTAAATAATTGTGTAAACAATTCCCACAGACAGACGCAAGTTGATGACAATTATCTATCGATTTTCCTTATAGAAGGACTGCAGTGGGGTCTAAGCCACCTTGGCTTGGGAACGTCATTCAGGGACCTTGTTTAAAACATCTGTACCATTCAAGTATTTTTCTGCTGCTACAGTCAGAGTCTCATCAACATACTATGCTTGACAGTTTCCTGGTTTGACTTAAACACAGTCATAATAGATGCTGAAAATGGAGAATACATACAGTATACAGGCATGTACTGTAGCAAGAAAGAAAAAAGAAAGACCTATTGACAGAAAGATACGGCTGGTGATGCATTAGACAGAAAGAGAGACAGAAGAGAGCAGTCAAATAGCAAAAGGATAGACTCGGACAGATCATAAGAGAATCTGACAGTAGACAACTCTGACAACAGAGACAGGAGAAAGCCATTTCCATGGGAAGCTCTCTCATGTGTCAGTGAGTGTTTGTGTTGTGTTCATGTCACGCATGTGCCGATACTACGTCACGTCACAATAAATGCTTATTCATGTCTAAGACTGTGACGAGCTGCCTATTGAGGTTTTGAGGCTGTGTTGTTTGTCACCGAACTAGCTGACTAACCTGACTGCTTAATTTTCAAGAGAGATTTTGATCCTTTTGGTAGATTCGGCCAAGGGAAGAAACCTGCGACAAAAAAAAATCTGGGTAAATTATCTTTAGCTCCAGTCATTTGAAGAATAATGACAGCACGAACACAGGAATCTCCTTATTAATGCGTTCCTTTAGCCCGAGGATGGTAACCCACACGTCTCAGCCGTAATGTGCAATTGATTGTCTATGAGTCAGCGTAATACCACGGAACTCCGATGCAGGGGGAAATTAAGCTCCCTGTTTATCGAATGCTTTTGAGAGATCATGATTTTGTCTTGCTGCTTTAAAATCGATCACAAAAGAATTTCCTGAATTTCCAGGTAGTTCTGCTCACCATCCTCACCTCTGGTACAAGAGCATTGAATGTGTTAGAGTTCCAGACTGGCTGCAGGATCAATAGATAGTTCATTACTTCTTTTATACTGTACATTGGGATATACTGTATTTTTTAAAGTGTTCCCTGGTCACTTTATTAGGAAAACCGGTTCACCTGCTTGTTCATGCAGCTTAGTCAAGTGGAAGCAGAGCAGTGCATAAAATCATGCAGATAAGTCAAGAACTTCAGTTAATGCTCACATCAAAATAGAACAAAAAAAGTGACCTCTGACCTCATGGTGTGATTGTGGTTCCAGATGGGATGATTTATGTATTTCAGAAACTGTTCCTGGGATTTTTATGCAAAGTAGTCTCAAGTGTTTATACAGTATAATATAGTGCAAAAAAACAGTACTTGTATCCGAGGGTCTTCTGAGCTCACGGAAACTGGACACGTCTAGATTCTAAATACATTGATATTTTTTCAATCTTCGAATGCAGCTTAAAATAAAACTGTGCCGTAGATGTTTTTGGCTCGAAGGCAAGGAACCCTGTACTCTTGTAGTTTGTCTTCCTTAAAGTGAGAGGTTATTTCGTGTCACTAAAAAGATTAAATTGAGGATATTAGGATGAAATAGCATCTTAAATATCCATAGGAGGATCCGAGCACCAAATAAGGGTCTTTTTTTTCCCCTCAGAAACATTTCGTGAATGTCACGAGCAGGGGTGTCGCAAAGGAGGGGTAAATACGGATGATTACAGAGGCCTTGGAGTGATAGGGGGACCTTAAAATGCTATGACAATTAAGAAAGGTTTGGCTTTGTCAAGGTTCAAAAATACTTGAATCAGCCCGTCTGGAACCAACAACCGTCTCACAGTCACAAGTCCCTGAAATCATATTACCCAATAGTAGAACTGAAGCTCTTGACCTTCACCTGCATATGAATGTTTCTCGTATGCATGTCATGTACACAGTGCAGTTTCAATTCATATATCCTTTAAAAACTGGGTTGCCAAACTGTATTGTGTCCTTTAAAGGGTAGTCCAACTCCAACTCCCATTTTACCTGTAAAGAAAAGGGCATTGAAATAGAGGATGAATATAAGGTATAAATGTTCAATTCATTTTAAATAGTGCTGTTAGATAAGAAATTCTTGCTATTAGCATTAAAGATTAGATAAAAATGCTGGAGGATCAAACTGTAGACCTTGACATAAATGTGGACAGTAAAAACAGTCAAAAAGCAGAAATAAGCAAAAACAAACATATATCCCACATGTGGTACTAGAAACTACTAAACAAATAATATAATTGAACAAATGATAATTGAATTTTAAATGTGGCAAACCTGGTTATATTGTACGAGTTGCTCTAATATTGGCCATTGATTATGAAATTGGATATAAACTACAAGGGGCATTCAAGTAAAACCGGGACTTTTTATTGTGCAGAATAACAGAACACAGTTATAAGAGTTTATTTCTCTGTAGGATTGAATGTTAACCTCGCTAAATAATAATGGGAATGGGTGGGCTTTAGGCGACATCTCCTGAGATGGACATCGATGGACGTACAGACTTCTTTAAAACACTTGAACCGTTCAAATATTTTACTGCGACTAAGTGTCTCATCATCGTACTATACTTGACGTCTGTAAAATTCACTCAGTTTTATGCCTTCATTCACAAGTCAATAACAAGCCCCGGTTTGATTTGAACACCCCTCGTATTTTATTTATAAACCACTTTTACAAATGAAATATAGTATTCATGAAAATTCATTATTATCTCATGACAGTACCTGAACAGTTTGAACGTTTTAAATAATTTTGCGTCTAAACAGTCTTAGAAATGTAATTCTCAATTAATAAACTTTAAAATGTGTAATGGTTTATAGAAATAAGCAGCATCATGGTCGTGCTGGTTCAGTCGTCGGCACATGACAACACAGCTCCAAAAACTGCCTACCTGGGCTGGCTCTTTTGAAATAAAATCTGTCATTATTCATGTTGAAAGATCGGCACATGTCTCATTCACACTTTCCATCACTTCATTGTGCAGATGGTGATCATCAGTCATACTTTTATTTGTCCTCCATGATTCTGTTGTCCTCTCCTCCCTCCATCCATCACTCGGTTTCTTTTTTTGTGTTCTTCCTTTTTGCAGTGTGGCCGAGAGGCGGAGAATTTCGATCGCTTTTTCACACGTCACCCTCCGGTGCTCACTCCGCCCGACCAGGAAGTCATCATGAACCTCGACCAGGACGAGTTCGAGGGTTTCTCCTTCATAAACTCTGAGTTTCCTAGCGCAGGAGCTCAAAGCTAATTAATATTAGCTGTTTAATGAACTCTACCCTCCCCATGCCCCCAACATCCTGTCATACAAGCCAATCATTTCTTGCTTCTGCTGGTGCACGTCCTGCTCCCTCCCTACCGGCCACTTGGCTGAAGTGCTTATGAACATAGATAATGACTATTAGATAATCAGATGCATGCAAAACATGCTCCCTGCAGACTACTTGGCTGTAACTTATATATATATACATATATACTTAGATGCATGTAGAACTTCGCTGTGATAGCTAGGTAATTTAACAATTCAGATTTTATTTACTAAAATACATGTGGGCAGCAGATAGAACATCAGTACAGGAGATTTCCACTTCCTCTAGGAATGCTCCAGTTTTTCCTAGTTATACACTTCCACCAGGATTTCTCCACCTCCTCCAAGATGCATGAGTGACTTCCTGCAGCCACACAGCAGTGTGTGCTTCCATCCATCTGTTTATAATGCCGGGGAATTAGCCAGTAAGGAAACTCGAACATGGAAAGGAGAAAGTAAAGAAGAGGAGAAGAAAAGGAAGAAACAGTACAAAAATGATAAACAGGAAGTTTAAAACAGAAGGACTGAGCAAAAATAGGAAGCAAAAAGTTAAGCCACAAGAGAGGTAGAAATGTAGGTAGGATGCGAAAAGATAACAAACAAAAATACATGCATTTAGAAAGACAGAAAAAAATACATGCAATACGGAAAGTCAGATTTTTAGTCGAAGGGCCAATGAAAACTAGGATTGCATAAACATTTGGATGGAAATTGACCAAACAGCTCATTGCATGTCTTTTACATCATCTGTGAATGTGATTCATTAGTGTGATGCCACTGACTTTTTATTTTGCATGTCTGAATTATTATTTGAATGCATAACCTCCACGGACAGCATGCATTCTGCTATGATTGCATCCTGAGTATATCATAGACACATAGGCTCTACAGTGATGAGTAGATGATTAGTATTTCTGCTTTATACAAAATATCCTTAGCTCTTACTTAAAATATAATAAATCAAAAAGGCATGCTTAAGAGACAAAAGTGTCCCCTTTGTCGAGGTTGGCATTACAAATGTAATCTGTTTGAAAGGACATGGACACAAAGGAATTTACTTTCAGCAAAGTGTCATTTTGCCTTGCCAAGTTCACCTACGTAGATAAAAGTCACCCTAAAAAAATTGACAACCTTGGAAGTGAGTCAAAAGAAAGGCAAAAGAAGAGCTGTGATTTCTTATTTCTGCAAAAAATAAAAGGAAGGATTGGTTATTATTTCCCCGCTTTCCTGCTCAGCTTTTGTTACATGTTCTTCCTGTTGTGATTTTGTTGTGTTCTTCAAAAAGAATCTTTGTTTTAATGATTTATTACAAAACAAAATGGTTTATAAACAGAAACACTCACACACTCACTCACTCACTCATTCTCTACACCATTTATCATGGGAGTGCTATCCCAGGGGACTCAGGGCACGAGGCAGGGTACATGCTGGATGTGGTGCCAGTCCATCACAGAGTAAACAAGCACACACACTCACAAACACTTAGGGCAATTTGGAAACACCAATTAGAATACGTTGCATGTCTTTGGATTGTGGAAGAAAAGCCATGAAACATGGAGAAAACATGGGAACTCCACACATACACTTGTAACGCCTCAACTGAATCGATAAACAGATAAAATCCACTTCATGGCCTAATGTTTATGAACACTTTACATGGTTCTTCCTCAAACAGGTGTCACAATATCAGAATTACAGTACACAGCTGTGTACATTGCTTTGTATGCACATATAGAATTACAATTTCCCTTCACTGGAAGTAATATGCCTAAAATTGTTCAAGCCTAACAGTGCTCCTGTGCACAAAGCGCCATCTTTGAAGACATTGGTCACCAGGGTGGGTATGAAAGAACTGAAGTGTCCTGCACAAAGCCCTGACCTCAACCCCACTGAACAATTATGGTATGAATTGGAACACCGATTGCACTGCAGGCCTCCTCATCCATCACCAGTGCCTGATTGCTACTCTATAACATCCTTGTGGCTGAAAGAGCAAAATCCACACAGCCATGGTGTAAAATCTAGTGAAACGATAATTATAACATGAAAAGAGGATTAAATCTGGAATGGGCAGTTTAACATATACTGCATGTACAGGGGTGATATCGGGTGTCCACATATTTTTGCCCAAATCATCATATAGTCTATCCACTAGAGATTACCAAAGTCCCCTTTAGGATTAAAGCATTATCATGATATTCACATGGCCAGACATCGGTCTCTTATTTAGAAATGATCGAATAATTGTGTTCTCACGGGCAAAAAGTAAAATTTTATGGCACTTACATAAACGTAAATGTAACCATAAACAGCTTTCCCTGGGTAGGCTATGATGCATTTTTCACACACTTTTCTCGCTCGATTGCACCAGCTCTCTTGCTCTCAGGCTTCCATAAGACAGGATTTCACTGACTTTTATCTTTTAGAGATGTTTAACATGTTCACCAGAGGCCGCTTCCTCCCACAGATGACTAATGGCTTATCTACATCAGAGCCTGATCTTCCAGTTTTCTAGCAAGAACTCTTTTTTTTATTATTTCTTCACAAACAGTTTGTTCAGATGACAATTCTCCATCCAGCAAGATATCAATTAGTATTCATTATATCACAGCTCTGATGAATTTTGAAACGAACCTCATTTGTCAGAAGGTGTTAATTATTTTCACAACAGCAGCTCTGACAGTAGTGACAGAGTGTCTGTCATTCGGATCCTGGGTTTATAGTAATGTATGCTAGCATTTCTGTAGTAACATTTCATTGACGGAAGCTCCTATGGCAGATGTGCAACGTCATCTATAGCTGGTAATAAACAGATTTTAAAAAGTGGGTAGTTTTTCAACAAAGACATATTTAGTAGGATTGAGAAATTTATAGAAAATTAATCAAAACATGACATTCAGAAGCTCTAACCAATATAAACTTGCCTATTTTATTAAATTCTGTTAATACTTTCTCCGCTGTGTGTGTTCATGTACTGTCCACTTAAAAACACTTGACTCCATCCCGTCCAGTATGCAACATGGAAGCAGCAACTTGTACTAAGGAAAAATGTCTTGTTTGTCGTTTGACACATACAAACAAGAAAGAAGTCAAGAATAAACACTATGGAAAAAACTGTATCAGTGACTAAAGGTAATACTGTACCATCAATGTGTTTCAACACTTCGGGCACACACACACACAAAACAGTGCCTTGCTCGAAAAATTAAGAGAGACTGACACGCAACAATATAAAAAAAAGGACTTAAGATGATGGAAAGACATGCCATTTCCTACTATTGTACTTTTACTATTGCCAAGAATGTAATATCCCAGCTTTAATAGCTGAGCATATTCACAGAACTAACTTGTCAGTGAACTATTAGGACAAAAAAAAAGGTCATTAATCATAATCGAGGCAACATGTTCAATTAATCATGATAGTGGTTTGAGGTTATATCACCCAGCTGTAATATTTAGCATCATTTATAGGATGAAGTTATCGGTAAAGAGACATTGGATAAAAAGTTGGAAATTATTCAAATTGTACCAAACTGTGTTTATTCACTGAAACACAGTGAATAAAAAAAACATTTACTGTATGCAACCCTGTTAAAGTGGCAGCTTTGTTGCGATGTAAAAATTGTCATAAAACAACCAACCAATCAAAAAAAAAAAACATAGCAAGGGTAGCTCAGTGCCATCACAGTATGCAGCTTTATAATGAGATAAAAAATGTTGCTTTGATTAAAGTTGTCTGCCAAATGCCACATATATACTGTATATTTTCAGTGCTGTGAAAAAGTATTTGCCCCTTTCTGATTTTTTTGTCTTTGTTTTGTTGTTGTTTGCATACTTGTCACATTAAATGATTGAGATCATTAAAAAATATATATTTCTGGCTAAAACATGTCAATTAATTTGTTCATCTGTTCCTGAATTTCTTTACATCATGTTGCTTTTTTTTCTCACAATAGGTTCTATTTAAGTGATTTGATTCAACAGGTCTGGCAAGTAAAATTTAACTCAGCTTTCCAAAAGTTAATTTATGATTTACTGCATCAAGGGAGGCAATTACTTTTTCACACAGGGCAAGGTAGGTTTTTTCATCAATAAATGAAATCATCTTTGTGTAATATAAAATTAGTTTGATGATCTTAATCATCTAAAGACCTATTCGGACGGGACTAGGTTTCCAAACGACGTTTGAGTTTGAATTTTTTTCAGATGACGTCTGTCATTTCATGTACGCATTCAGACGGGACTAACATCTCCGTGTTTATCACGGAGGTAGAAGTGTCTGTGTTTTACATGTGGCGTTGCACAAGATCACATGTCCACATCTACAACCATTATTGGTGCGCAAACTTGAATACCGGCATGCTAGAGATAGTACAGTAGTTCACGTTGACCAAAATACAAAAGAAAACGCGTTTTGGAAAAAAATAAATTTGGCAATCACAGACATTCGCATTCGAACGAGATTAGATTTCTCAGAGGACCTCCGAGTTTGCTGAAAAACAGTAGGTAATTTGCTCTGGAATAATTACAGAGGTTGTGTGAGAGAAAGACAGACATGGCAGATTCAGACGAGATTAAAATCACAAAGTACGTCTGTAAAACAAATTTCTCTAACAACCCCCTGTAAAACTAGTCCCGTCCGAATCGAGCTTAAGTGTGATAGTATAAAAATAAAAGAAAAAAAATCACAGATGAGACTTTTTTAAGAGCAGTGTACACTCACCTAAAGGATTATCATGAACACCATACTAATACAGTGTTTGACCCCCTTTCGCCTTCAGAACTGCCCTAATTCTACGTGGCATTGATTCAACAATGCTAAAGGCATTCTTTAGAAATGTTGGCCCATATTGATAGGATAGCATCCTGCAGTTGATGGAGATTTGTGGGATACACATCCAGGGCACGAAGCTCCCGTTCCACCACATCCCAAAGATGCTCTATTGGGTTGAGATCTGGTGACTGTGGGGGCCATTTTAGTACAGTAACTCATTGTCATGTTCAAGAAACCAATTTGAAATGATTCGAGCTTTGTGACATGGTGCATTATCCTCCTGGAAGTAGCCATCAGAGGATGGGTACATGGTGGTCATAAAGGAATGTACATGGTCAGAAACAATGCTCAGGTAGCCTGTGGCATTTACTGTAAACTATGACCAATTGGCACTAAGGGGCCTAAAGTGTGCCAAGAAAACATCCCCCACACCATTACACCACCACCACCAGCCTGCACAGTGGGAACAAGGCATGATGGATTCATGTTTTCATTCTGTGTACGCCAAATTCTGACTCTACCATTTGAATGTCTCAACAGAAATCCAGACTCATCAGAGTCTTCAACTGTCCAATTTTGGTGAGCTCGTGCAAATTGTAGCCTCTTTTTCCTATTTGTAGTGGAAATGAGTGGTACCCAGTGGGGTCTTCTGCTGTTGTAGCCCATCCGCCTCAAGGTTGTGTGTGTTGTGGCTTTACAAATGCTTTGATGCATACCTCGGTTGTAACGAGTGGTTATTTCAGTCAAAGTTGCTCTTTTATCAGTTTGAATCAGTCGGCCCATTCTCCTCTGACCTCTAGCATCAACGAGGCATTTTCGCCCACAGGACTGCCGCATACTGGATGTTTTTCCCTTTTCACACCATTCTTTGTAAACCCTAGAAATGGTTGTGCGTGAAAATCTCAGTAACTGAGCAGATTGTGAAATACTCAGACCGGCCTGTCTGGCACCAACAACCATGCCACGCTCAAAATTGCTTAAATCACCTTTCTTTTCCATTCTGACATTCAGTTTGGAGTTCAGGAGATTGTCTTGACCAAGACCACACCCCTAAATGCATTGAAGCAACTGCCATGTGATTGGTTGATTAGATAATTGCATTAATGAGAAATTGAACAGGTGTTCCTAATAATCCTTTAGGTAAGTGTACAGTATATAATATATAGAATTCAGATCTCGTTATTACTTCTTGCAAAAATGTTCCAGACCTGTTAGACTGCAAGAGAATCTCATGTACAAAGTTCTCTTTAGGCCATACAACAAACAAAACCCAACAGTAAGACAAACGTGACTGTGGTGAAGTGCAAGCTGGGAAATAGAGTTCAGAAAAAGGCATATCAAAATAAAAATCCTTACATTAGATAATTACTGCACTGATTAATATAGTTCAGTGGGCAACAGGTTATTCAACCCTAAATGATGCATTGAGTAGCTTCTCATTTCTTAAACAACCATGTCAGAGAACAGGTCCTGAGGTCGTGGCAATGATCTTACTCTGTTTTAGAGGCGTCAAATTATTGGCCTGCATCAAGCAAAGAAAACATCTAAGGAGATTTTCTAAGAAGAGCATTTTTACATGCACAATGTGAAGAGAACTTGAGACTAAACAGCTTTGTAGCCTTAAGAAAAACAATTATCAGTGAGGCTAATCAGAAAAATAGGCGCCAATTTGAGAGAGCATGAAGAATGGACTGGAGCTTTAAAAAAAGGTCATGTGATCTGATGAGTCCAGATTTACTCTGTTCCAGAGTTATGGGGCATCAGGGTAAGAAGAGAAGCGGATGATGTGATGCACCTATTATGTCTATTGCGTACCGTACAAGCCTCTGAAGGTAGTGTTATGATCTGGGGTTGCTACTTTTGGTCACAGCTAGGTTCAGCTAAGTCAGCTGACTTCCTGAATATACTGAATGAATAGGTTTTTCCATCAAAGGATTTTTTCTTCTGATAGCATGGGCATATAATATGACAATGCAAGGATCCATCAGGCTTAAATTGTGAAGGAGTGTTTCAGGAAGCACAAGACATTATTTTTACAAATGGATTGCACAGGCGTTAACACCACTGAGAATCTTTGGGATGTGTTGGAGAAGACTTTACACAGCGGTTCGATTCTTTCTTCATCAATACAAGATCTTGGAGGGAAATCTGGATGTAAAATAAATGGTGTGACATTGCATAAGAAACTATGCCAGAGCCGTAATCAAAGCAAAAGGTTGCCCAATAAAATATTACAAAGTGCAACTTTTTGGGGGGCTGGACAGTGTATACTGTAATCTTACATTAACAGCTCATTATAAACAGGAAATTACACAGAATAAACTAAAAGATTTATTTATTTTATTGAGACAACTAAACGGACCTTTTTGCTTCCTTTGAATATTTAAATTATTCTCTTTTTTATTTTCCTATTCAAATTTTCCACAGTCTAAACAAGTTTGGTTTTCTAAAATCAGTTCAACATTATGAATGCCTGATATTTTGTACAATAAAATAAGCTGCTAAGCCTAGCTGGAGAAAGAAATGACATAGCTAGATTTCTACAGGACAAATAAAATATGTATATATGCAAATAACCAAACTGTACTCTGTGCTTACAGTTTATGATTAAGTGATTCTAACAGGTTCTTATATAAACTACTGTACCAGTCAAAAGTTTTGACACACCTTTTAATTAAATGATCTTTCCTGATTTTTTTTCTACATTGTAAAAAATGCATCCAAATTATACAATAATCTCCTTTGAACAGATGATATTGAGATGATATTGATATATTCATAACGGCTCTAACCTGAGGTGCAGTTTGTTAATTGAATATTTTTGAGGCTGGTATCTCTAAAGGAACTTCTCTTCTGCAGCAGAGGTAAGTTTTGGTTTTGCTTTCCTAGGATTGTCTTCATGAGAGCCAGTTTCATCATGGTGGTTGGTGTTTTTTTTAAATGCACTTGACACAATCCTGTTTTTGCAAGAACGGTTCCAGAACAGCTGACTTTCGTGTCTTAAAATAACTGACTGTTTTAGTTGTTACTTACAGTAATTACCCGCTGCCGTATGTGTTATTTTACAGCTTTGAATTAGCCAGGATTGTTCTAGAATGTAAAAATAAATCACAAAGCAAACAAACATTAAATTAGATGTGTCGAAATTATGACTGGTAGTGAGTGTATGCATACCCACTCATTTGTAGAGACTGTTGTCATATAGGGAGAGTGACCAGTCCTGGACAGATATTCCTGTAGCTTTAGTTTTGCTGCAGGTCTCTAGACAGTCTATTTGATAAGTTTTCTTCCTGTCCTTTCATCAATTCCTGTTCTTGGTAATAGCACTGTGGTGCCATAATTTGTCATCTTTTAATGATGACCCTTATGGTGTTCCATGGTACATCTAATGCTTTGGGAATTATTTTGTACCCTTCTCCTGACTGATACCTTTGAGCAATTAGATCCCGTCTGTTGATTTTTATTTGGCGTTTACAGAAACACAGAATTTAGCAGAATCACAAAAACCTAACAGGGGAATGTGAACTTTTAAAATCCCCTGTAGAAATACAACAAACTACTGTATGGTGTACTGTAGTGTTATTGAAAACATAGAAAATCCATCAACAAATCTGTGTATAATTCATTTATTGTTGTTTTTATTGGGTCAGTTGTGTTAAATTTGGTATTTATTATTATTATTATTATTATTATTATTATTATTATTATTATTATTATTATTATAAACTGAAAGAGAATGAAGATTTCCATCCCATATAAGGCAGCCAAAAATGTAACCCTATGGAACTACACTTAAACCAACCTGAAAGCAGGTTTAATTAGTTACACAGGCATTCAGTGGTGTGGCTTTTAAACATGTGGCATTAACACTGCTGAAAATGGAAAGGATGATAGAATGCATTTCATTTGGTTTTAAAAACAAATGGTTTTCTCTTTTTTTTTGCATTTTAGTAAATGAATAATACATGGATTTTAACATCCAATTGTTGATTATTTACCTATCACAGATTGCCCTGTTGTGTTTTATTCAATCCAGACAGGTACTGTATTGTTTATTTATGAAATACATGCTAATAATCCCTTAATACTTTATATTGTACGTCAGCATTTAATTGTTAGCACACACTTTGATACAGGCTGTTAGCTTAGTTTTAAGATTTAATAATAATAATAAAATTAAATTGCGATATTTCTTCTAAAGTCCTTATACAGAATATATAGCCAAATGTTAAATGGGTTAAATGAGCACAGAGGGTCAATCATGGCTGTGACAAATCCTGTGTATAAACTTTTGACCTGCAGGTCCGAGCTTGGACTTGCCTAAGGTCACATGCTCACTCTCTTAGAAATTATAGCAATTTGTTGATGAGTCAACCAACTCCTGCGCCACAAATACTAAACCCACACTAAAACCCCCACAAACAATGACAACCTCTGAATTAATTTTTAACCCAAACTTTACATTCCTAATCCAAGTATACACACACGATATCGCTATAAAGACAACATCTTTATAATCAGCTGTTCTTTAAAGCAAAACTGTTGCTGTTCCCGGTGGTCTAAACTGTAGACTTTGTGTTATGTGTTAAAATAAGCATCGGCTCTGGACTGACTACATCTAATAGCCAGATCATGAACTGGCTTGGTTCACAGAAAGGTCAGATGACAGAAAAAATAGATTGCATATTACATACTGTACCTAACCCAGGAGACCGGCTTATAGCTCGAAAAAGTGAGTCAGTGAGGGTTTGATGAAATAGACAGTGCCTTGTGCCCACAAACTAGTCTGATATAAACATAACAAATGCTTCATAACACATGTTTTGCCTAAGCTTTCAGCTAATTAACTGAGTGTTATGGACTATTTGATTTTAATGTGATTTGGCTTCAATGAGATAATTCACCAAATCTCCACTTTAAGAAGTTTATTTATCCAGTAAGTACTGAAAATGAAGATTAGAGGGGATTAAATGAGAGCTATTATACACAATTGCCTTTCCAGTCATTTTTAGACTTTCAGATGGGTATCCAGTGTGTGTACTGTACAAATATAAAAATTAGAGCGAGAAAATCATTCCCTGCTTGTTGTCCTTTTTCTATTTTCTATTGTCTGAAGTTTAAAAAAGCCGATTAGATTTCCCCCCTAATGTGACCTCATATTGTAAGAAGACAACCTTCCCTGGCTTATTGTTATGCTCTGAACTTCTCAGGTGGGTCGTGGCTCAGCAGTAGCTCAATTACATAGACACTGAATTGTCGCTTTTGCAGGAGGAGTGAAACGGATGTGGTTTGAGGTATAAAAAAGAGGGAAATGAAAGATGAGGGGAATAAGTGGTTAAGGCATTGGACTACGGTTCGGAAAATCCCAGGTTCAAACCCCACAACCACCAAGTTTCCACTGTTGGGCCCTTGAGCAAGGCCCTTAACCCTCAACTGCTCAGATATATAATGAGATAAAAATGTAAGTCGCTCTGGATAAGAGCGTCTGCCAAATGCCTAAATGTAAATGGAATTTTAGCTAACGCATTAATGTACACTTTGAGGGAGCTCTGAGACCTGTGTTAACTTGTTAAAGAAATTTAAATAAAACACAATTATTTATATTCCCGCCAACCTTTTATATGTTTTGTGTAGGATTTTAACATTGACAGATAAAAGAAGTATCACTCAAAAGTATCCATTAAAAATGCTGAATAAGCCAATCTGGAATGACTGGTGTATGTTATTTGAATTCTCATTAAGTGGCCCATTGGAAGCTGCACCCTTTTCCCCTTTCTCACATTAGCAGGAAGTCTTTCATCTACTCTCTCGTCTCATCTGAGTATTCTTGCTTGAATGATGCAACACCCTCGCTTTCTGAGCAGCTAAATGAGTTGAGTTCATTAATGTTCCATAAAATATAAATTTAAAAAGAAAAACAGCAAAAAAATAAGTCTATTATGTAGTGTCATATCTAATATGTTCCAGATAACTGTAATAATAATGGTTAATGAAGTAATTAAAACACTGGTTCTTTCTTATCCCCAAACCCTCTATTAACCCTCTATAAACCCTATATAAACCAAAGATATTATAGTTTTTTATCTTCTTATGCAATACTAACTTACAGTAAGTACTCATCAATGATGGGAAAAGAGTTGTTAGAAATAGCTAAAAGGGTTAAAGCTAAAAATAAGCTGATCAGCTTTGTTGGTATCACTGATATTATTATTGTAGGTCAAAGCCCATGTACATGTCTGCCTGTCTTTCTGTACAGCAAAACTCTTCACCTAAGTAAAGAATTAACATTTTGTAAGGTTGAGTATCGTATGCCTTGTTGCACTTCTATCATCGTCAGCCAAATACACTCCCTATAGGGTAATCAGGGAGTGAATGACAGGTGAAAAATCACAAAAATTTGCTCAGATAGAGATTAAGTTTTGTCTTAAAATGACTCCAGTGCTTTAAAATTCGCCTACTGTTTACCAGTTCAGCGCTTTTATTTTATTGATAAAAATATTAACTAATCCCAGTAAAGAATATTCAGCCTAACTTTTATAATAATTTATAATAATTTATATCTTTTGGTGCTGGTGTTCGCTTACATTGAGGAAGTAGCTTATTAGTAGCTTATTTTAAAGTAGATTATTAAATCTAGCACATACTGTAACTGTTCATAACATCCCTTTTATCAAACATTTTGCTTTTACTTATGATGCAGGCAGACATCTACAGTAAGTACAGTACTGCAAAAGTTTCAAAACATTCTGTCCAGACAGTTTTATGTTATAAAATGATGTTGTAATAGATATTTTTGGGGGCAGGTGGGAAATCCGTGCCGACTTTTTGCATAAAGAATAAACATACATTAATCTGTCCATTCATCTTTGGAATTTCAGTTTTTAGATTGTACTTTTCCTTTTTTCCGAATGAGCCATGCTATGTCATGCATTCGTTTCTGTTTTTTAAAGATTTTGGCAGCTTGTAGGTGCATCACAGTTGTTTCATACTCTGTCTATAATCTGGCACATAACTGCTCATAACTGCACTTCTACTCAAATTTTTGTATTAATTTATGGCGCTGGGTAAACTCCAGGCAAACGCTCAAATACTGCCAAAAATTAATTAAATTATGTCTAGCCAGTTTTGCATGAATTTTTTGAGTAGTAAATTGTCCCCGCCCATCCCCGACAAAAAAGGGAAAAATAACAACATGTCTGAAAGATAATACAAGTGAAAAGACAAACACCACTAATCAGGTTAGTTTCTGAGGAAAATTAATTGCTGAGAAAAAAATAAAAGCCAGCTTCCTAATTAGCCATCTAAGGGAATACTGCTAGTAACAACTAGATATAAATGCTGTTTAATAGTTCTGTGACAAAAAAAATACCATTCCTTCTGCCCATAAATGCAGAAGCTGCTAAACAAGTTCACCGACGTTGCTAATGTTGAAGACAAAAAGGTTGCTACTATATTAATATGTCTGTAGTTTATTAATGCATAACTCATTTTAGAACACCTTAAATTAATGGAATGAATGCATGAATTATTAACTATAAGACAATTTAGCATAACTTAAAATAATTAGAATCAAAGTGAGGGTGTTTTTTTTTATCTTTTTTTAATGTATTTTACAAAAAAAAAAACAAATGCAACATATGCAGTGCTGGACAAAAGCTTTAAGACAACATACAGTACAACATATGTCATGTATTATAGTTCCCCCATGCACTAAATGCATGATGTGATTACAGTAATTAGTTCTTCAATACTGTATCTGGCTGAAGAGTTAGAATTTAGAATCAGCTGGTTTTAATTAACGTATGGAACAAATATGTGGCAGGACTATTACATTCTGAAGTCGGGGTGTCCATCTCTGCACAATGATTGAAACTAGGCATTTTCAAGTGAAGTACAACTTACTTCAGGAAGCAATCAAGCAGGCATGGATTAAGCAAGTGACACCAAAGTACTGCAGATGTCGTTTTGACTCTATGCCCAGCTGGATCCAGCAGGTTTTGAAGAATAAACGACTTCATATTAAATTTTAATTGTTGTATAGCTATTTCTTTGCATAAAAAAATATAATGCATAATATAAAATATATATAATGTATAAAACACATAATATAAGATGAGTCAAAAAATTATCCACCACCGGTTATATTAAAACATCAGTTGGCTGCACTGTTTTATCAGTGCTTTACGTTCAAGGCTACTGTGTCCCCAGTCACTGCTGTGCAGGTGTGAATGCGTTACATCAATTCATTTGTAACGACGGTGTGAGCAAAAATGAATACTCCTACTTGTGATTTGCATGGAAGATCAGTGTGCAGTGATTTATTTATTTATTTATTTATTTTTTGTGGTCTGAAGATGTACAGTACCTGGTGCCGTTATTTGTCAAAGACTTTGTGCGCAGTTCCGAGAAAGTTTTTGGATATCTGCAACGAAATTTGGACTGGTACTGTACTCTAAGGAAGGTGAAAGTTTCTGCGAGAGAATCATTACTGGTGACGAGACATGGATTCATCACTACAAGCCTGAGAGTATATGACAAAGTATGAAACAAAAAAACATCCTTAATTGCTGACTAAAAAAATGTTTAACAGTCAACCATCAGCTAGAAAATTTGATGCTTACAGTTTTTGGGGATTCTCAAGGACCAGTATTGGAACATTATCAGGGAAAAGATTTCAAACATCAACAGTGATTAGCCGAATCCTAAACTTCGGATTAAATGCAGAGGACTGCTATCCAAGAACGTTGGGATCTTTTATTTCATCTGTTAAACTTCTGCCCACACTGTCAACACTCAAACATCCTGATCTTGCTCCATCATGTCTTAACCTGTTTGGTTCTCGGAAAGCAGCTCCCAAGATTCACTTCTGATGAAGAAGTGAAGACAGCAGTGCATGAGTTGCTTACAACACAGCCTAAAAAATGAGGAAATACATAAGGTTATTGACAGATGGACAAGGTTTATAGAGAAGCAAGAAGATTATGTTTTTATTTTTTAGAAAGCACCACTGGCATAAAAAAACTATTCGCTCCCTCCCTGAATGTTTTGCATATCAGTCACACTTATATGATGATTTGATATCATCAAACTAATTTTATTATTACACAAAGTTAACACAAGTAAATACAAAATAATTTTTTAAGTTATGTTTTCATTTATTAACTGGACCTATGTGAAAAACTTAATTGCTCTGTTGAATCAAGAAATTACTTAAATATAACCTGTTCGACAAAGTCGAGCACATTCAAAGATTTTAAAGCAATTTTAAATGTATCAGTCTGGAGAGGGTTTACAAAATCATTTCTAAGGCTTCCAAGAGAAAACTTGGATCAGTGGTGAACCTTCCCAGGAGTGGCCAGCCTACCAAAATTCTCCAGGAGCACAAAGACAACTTATCCAGCAGCTCATAAAAAAATCTTAGGAACCGCAGGTCTCACCTGCCTTAGCTAAGGCCAGTGTTCATAAAATAAACATAGAATTCATAAAAAGAACACCATACCAACAGTCACACATGGTGGTTGTAGTTTGATGGGCTGGGAATGCTTTGTAGCTTAAGGACCTGGACGACTTGTCATAACTGATGGAACCATTAATTCTGCATTCAACCAGAAAATCCTCAGGGAGAATGTCCATCCAGCAGTTTGTGACCTCAAGTTCAAGCATACTTGGGTTATGCAGCAGGACAGTGATTTGAAACACACCATTATATGGGTTCAGAACATATTAGCTAAACTTGTTAAAAACTTTCCACAATAAGAATAAACATACTATCGCATCTCGCCACCATGAGATGAATATAATTGAAAAAGAGCTAAAAAATATATATATATTATTTATAGTGATGAAAATGTAATTGCAACCGTTGGCATTTCTAACTAGTATCACATGTAACACTTTTTACATCAATCAAATGCTGTAGTAGAGATGAACATAGAACTTCTCACTCTTAAATCCTGATAGGATCCTGAAATTAATAAACGCAAATTCGGAAGATAAACCTATAGACGGATCACTCAAAATCACTAAGCGTTTCATGTGCCAATGATTTAGCATTTTTCTTTAGTTTAAACCTGCCAGAGGGCCATTGATAAAAAATTCTCGATTCATTAAAGTTTCTTAATTCACGTCCACCTATTTCTTGGTTAAATATATTTTATTTCAGAGTATTCAAAACGAGGTCATGTAAAATGTAGGGTGTTCAGAAACTTTTGACTGGCAATGAAGATGAAGTGATAAAGCATATAATGCATATGAGCGTGGAACAACTGTTATAAAGCTGTTGATTGTAAATATTTCTGCTAATCCTTCACAGTTCACAGTGTTACGCAATGGAAAGCTAATCTGGTAGTGAATGTTCATTCAGTTCTGTCTTTAAACTTATTTATCTACAGGGTGTGTGTTTGTGTGAGAGTGGTGTGTGTGTGTGTGTGTGTGTATGTGTGTGCATGCTGTAGCTTCCTGATTCATTAATTCATTCATTTTGAATTTTGCTGCTTATCAGCAGAGAACAGATTTGCAGCTCTTCAGCTCCTAATTCGGCTTTATCCTCAAAACCTTGTCGCCTCAGTGGAGGCACAAATTAAAGATTCACTTGAACCCCTTAGCATTGCTCATGTCAAACTAACCCGCCAGGAAAGCAAATAAAAATGCCTAGTATTTGTAAATTTGATGCATGAAGTTGTGCAAGATGTTAGTGCCATCCCCTCCATCTCTTACTTCTACTTCACAGCTGTGACACACACACACACACACACACACACACCTACGGCTCATTTACCATAAGAATTTATGTGTTGATTCACATTGAGATGAAGAGTTTTATTGGGGTGAATAAACAGAATTATTTCAGTTGTGTTACTTAAAAACCTTAATTATGTTAATGTTGTAATTTAAATCAGAATCAAATTTCACAAATTAATGTCTTTATGTTATTTAAAGGTCTGATATTTGGGCATATCTTTAACAACAGGGTCACTCCTTTTACAAGATCTTACATCTCTCTACAAAATCTATTGAACAATTTACAGTGGAACCTTGGATTACGAGTATAGTTCATCACGGAATTGGGCTCGTATTGCAAAACACTTGTAAACCAAATTAAATTTTCCCATAAGAAATAATGGAAACTCAACTTATTCGTTCCACAGCCCCCAAAAATAAATACATAAAAGAAATTAGCAAAAAATACTAAGTAAAAATAAAACAAAATCAACCTGCACTTTACCTTTAAAAAAAAAGTTTTAAAAATCTTGACAGATTTGAAAGTTTGTGCGCACAGATGTGTGTGTGTGTGTGTGTGTGTGTGTGTGTGTGAATCTTACATAAGCTCCCCTCTCCCCCTTCTTGTCCTACACAGACCCTTCCTCCACTTTTTTTGTTTAAGTAACACACACACTGTTTTATCAGAAAAATAAACAAGAAATCTCTCTAATGACACCCAATTGAGCGACACTCTAACAAATTACCCTGCATTTTACCTTTAAAAAGAATTGCGACAGGGCAGTGTTTCTGTGTAGCAGAGGGAAAGAATGTGTGTGTCTGTGAAGGCGAAAGTAGGAGGGGTCTGTGTGTGTGTGTGTGTGTGTGTGTGTGTGTGTTTGTGTGTGTGTGTGGCACGGTGTCCAGTGACATGCGCACACACAGAACAGGCAAAGAGCAGGCTAATCCTTAAGCAGAGAGAGAAAATGGATTTTTAACCTCTCTAATGAAACTTTCTTTTGCTTTACACATGCACACACGTATGTTTATATTAAACAGTACAGTACATTCGCGCTGTACACACACGCATACAGACACAAAATAAAATATGTTTTACACACACACACACACACACACACACACAAACACACACACACGTGTTTACAGTGTTAGAAGTAAACAGTACACGCGTGCACGAATGTTGATTATACCAGTAAGAGACGCGCACTAAGACCCAGCATGGGAGACGATTACCCACAATTCCGCAGCACAAAAGAGAAAAAAACGTTGGCTCAGTTTTGATCACGTGACGCTCGGCGTCAAAACAAGGAGCGCATGCATGATACATGATACTCGGTACTCGTAAACCAAGACTTGTTCGTTTTCCAAGTCAAAATGTATTAAAAATGTTTGCCTGTCTTGTGGAACACTTTACGTCAGAATATTTACACACTTCTCATACAAGTCTCTACCACAGAACAGCCATATAGCACTGATCAGTTCAGCCACACGAGGGATCAATATTTTCTTCTTTTTTGTTACTACATGGAGACTGGAGACCCATCTGAATGCCTAAAAAGTAAATTTTGCATAATCCATCTGCTCTTTAAAGATAAACAACCGATCAGATCGTAGTTTAGTGGCAGATTAAAGGTCATGTGAGAATGACTAAACTGGTTGAAGCTAACAGCAAGGCTACAGTAACTGAAGTTACCACTCTTTGGTGAGCTGGCAACTTTCTCAAAACACTCAAAATTTTTAAGCATGTGGGCTACAACAGCAGAGGATTTCTGGAAACAGAAATCTAAAAGTGCAGAGAAAACAAAGACTAGACCTTTAAAAAATAGAAAAAAAACATTGTTTGGTCTCGCTTAGGGATGAGAATCGAAAACCGGTTCTTGTTGAGAACCGGTTCCCAGTGTTTCAATTCCTCGGAATCGTTTGCGAAATTTGCAAACCGCTCCGGACTAACAGTTCTCAACCCAGCAGCAACAACGTTAGCATTACCCTGGGCTAATAAAACTGCAGGTAAATAATTAACTAACAAACACTGCCATCATATTAGCTGTGTAAAACTTGCTGTTAGTAACGGTTAACGTTAAGTGAATTCCTTCTTTTCTATAAGAAAATGTTGGACAGTCTTGTAGAATTGCCACAAAGTTGTATTTTGTTAATTTTACAGAAGAATATTTATTTTATTTAATAAATTTTTTCATTGGTGATGCTAATCAACAATTTGTCCCTTTTCTTCCAAATGAGAATCGATAAGGGAATCGATAAAGAATCGAATCGTTAAGCAGGATCGAAAATGGAATTGGAATCGTAAAAATCTTATCAATTCCCATCCCTAGTCTCGCTTTCTTTAATAACATATTATTTTATAACAATATGAATCCATAGACCCAAGCTGCCTTGTGTCAGATTCTTTTTCTCGTTTAACTTGTACGGAAATGATAGGAAGAGAAAAGCATACCACATCATCTGTCAAATATGGTGGAGACAGTGTTATAGCATGAATGTGTATGGCTTCCAGTGGACTCTATGCTTAGATTCAGCCAAATAGGATGGTTCTTCATATCGTGGATGGATAATGATCTAAAACATACAGTGAAAGTTACCAAAAGTAAATAAAAAGATATTCTTTACTGACCAAGTCACCCAATTGTCAGGGCTCTGTGCAGGCCCCTTTTTCCAAACTTGGCAAACCAAGTGTTTATAAACCTTATTTTGGACAAAGCCACTGTCATCCTGAAACAAGTTTGGGATAAGAAAGGAATTATTAATACTACAGAAGAGAAAAACATTTTAGACAATTAAGTGCATCCAACTATGTGGCAACAGTTTGGGGAAGGCCTACACATGGCTTTGATTGTCCACATATTTATAGTATTTCCAACAATGCGTTTACAGGGTTGATGCGTATGCATCAGGGAGACAACACCAGAGAAGGCAAATCAATTAAATTAGCAGAGGGTGAATATCTGCAGATTGGAGGAATCCCCTAAATGTTTGCAAGAAGCAGCTAACATGTACTACCGCCAGTTTGTACCACATGCAATGTAATCTGATACATTCTCACCAGGGAGTCATCTTCACTCAGCACTGAGTGGGTGACAAAAATCTGGTTCTAGCACTTCATGAGACTACCACTGATCCAACCCAACAGGGAAAAAAAGATCTGTAACCAAGTTTGGGAGGAGTGTTTAGATTCGTCAAAATGAACAAAAAAAGTGATGCAGAGCTAACAAGGTAGGTGTTAATGCGTACAATAAGAACTGGGTCTCTCCTTTTACAAGATCTCATAGATCATCACTGAAGAACTATTCAGAACAGAAGACAAATACAATAAATTGTAATATTTATTTACTTGTAATAAAAAAAGCCTAGATGGGATCCTTCATCTCATTTATCATAAATGATCAGAAAAATTGTTTCTTTCTCATAGCTGAAATTCTCTTCAGCTAAACGCTTCTATTCTAAAACACATACAGTAAGAAATAATGTATGAGATTTTCTCCTAGCCTGAATTTCAGATGTGCAGTCAGGCATTACAACTGTCACAAAATATATGCTCTGTAATATTTTAAACAAAGTCTGCTTGTTAATAATTAGTGTGTTTTAACGGAGGCAAAAATTTTAAGATGTACAATTCTTGTTTAGAGGGCAGATTTAATAGTTTTAAATAAATATGAATGTGTTCATCCAACTTAAACATGTAATACACCAACATGTTTTTTGTGCTGATGTATAATAACTAGGTATTCTTTCAATAGAAAGATCTTACTAATTACTTTTAAAAAATTACTTTTTATCAGTTTCTCTAGGTCAGCAGGATGGGTTTTGGGTTGGCCATTAACAGAACTGATTTTTTCTGTTATTAACATTATAAATTAAAAGTAATATGATTTTTTTAAATAAAATGATTTTTTTTTAATTTAATAATGTATTTAAAAATTTTAGTTTCCAGGGCATTTATAATCTAACTGATATTGTTGATAATGCCTTTATCTGTAATAATAATAATAATAATAATAATAATAATAATAATAATAATAATTTTAAAATATTATATAAAGTATTAAGTCAATACAATGTACAGTTATTATTATTATTATTATTATTATTATTATTATTATTATTATTATTATATAACTTTCAAGAAACCACATGCAGTTTATTTCACAGTAATGCCCAGGACACTATTTTATTATTACTATGCAGGTAAAAAAATATATTATTATATTATTTTTACTGCAACATTTTACTGTATTTTGTCTTTAAATCTGAGTTTACATTTGATCCCTGTGGTGTCAAGTTAGTGATGTCAAAGTTTTCCAAATTTCCTTTACTGTAGTGTACGACTGGGTGTGTGCCTTTGTGTCTGTGTCTTGTCTGTGCAGTAAGACGGGTTGGCACGAATTACGACATATTGGTAAAAACAAATTAGGAATATTTCTTTAGAACAACATAAATTGAAGAAGTAATGTATTATTACATTGTCATCACCATTTGAGTAAAAACTGTATAGAAGATTGTTTAACATCAGCCACCATTCAAAGAACTAAACAATCCATCATGCATTTCAAAGACAAAAAAAGTTACAAGTATATTATAAAAAATACTATATAAAAATCACTACCTGGCTAGTCCAAAAATAATCACAAGACTGTTTTGTTTTATTGTTGTTTTATGTCTTGGCATCAGCAGGAGGAAGCGTGTTATTTCCAGGCTTCAAAAATCATCATATCCACATTGTCAAACTTTAACTAATCAACTGTCTGCCACAAGAGACAATGTGATTGATCACGGTAGACAGTGAGAGGTACTATAAATGCTGCATAAGCAGAGTCATTTACTATAGAAAATACTACACTTTGGTCTGGCAAAACTATATGAACAACCTGAGTTGCTGAGAAGTTTTAGGGGAAAAAGCTATAGAAAATTGTAATGCTGCATTAATGCTAGTCAGAGGTGGGTAAATACTTTCAGACATTTCAGAAATGTAAGAGGTGCAAAAACCTCAGTGCCAATAAATTAATAATTTAAACAAGATCTTTTGTTTTATTAATGTAAAATAATCATTCTATAGATTAAGCTTTTCTTGGCCAAATAAAATTCACTGATCTTTTAAACGCAAGCTTGAAATATGCTAGCTTTCATTAAATGAATTCATTTTATTAATTCACATACAGTTTCTGATGCAACTGATTATTATTATTATTATTATTATTAATAATAATAATGATCATTTTATTTTTCATGCATGTGTAGAACTCACAGATGTTCATTTTTCACTTTCATTGCTGTTACTACTGGGTGTAGAATTAATTAATTACTTAAATATAATAATAATAATAATAATAATAATAATAATAAAGCTATCTTGCACAGTATGCGATGTAACACAAAATGGAATGTGAGTGCTTGTTTTCCATTTTTGTCATTTTTGGTGCAAGCAAAGACATATTGATGTGTGCGTATGTGTCGTTTCAGAGGACAGCTGCGTCCACAATAGTCAGGTAAAAGTCACTTGTAATTAAGAATGTGAACCATCATAACATGCAAATTCGATCCGACCAAAAAAATCACGGTTGAACAATGGATTGTCGCCTTGGTTTTATGGTGGATGAATAGGCGATACACAGATGCTTTCTCATTTAGCACGGCATAAATAGAATTTGTGTGGTCCTCAACAATCAGACAAAACAGACACATAATCTTAGGCAGTTTTTAAAAACTCACCAGATTTTCAAAGGTTCAACATTCAGAAACAAAGTGGAAAAAACATACATCTTATAATCAGGAACCACAACGTATAGTAGTGACAATAACGTAAGGTTCTCCCAATATTACATCATTTTGGAGAAACTCTAACCCTCTACTGTATTTACAGCATTGCTTTGGTTTAATAATATTTACAGGCATTCATTACAGTATGCACAAGTACCTTAAGATGACACCACAGCATCGCAACAAGGTTGAGATTTGGACATTGACTTTCCAAATCCATGGTCATTCCATCAGAAGGTGTTTTGCTTCTCCTTTAGCTACAGTATTTAGTATTTATGCCCTGTTACATGACCTATTTTGAGCTCAGTTTAAGCTTCCGGACAGATGATCTCACGTCCAAGTATTCTGGTATAAAGTGGAATTCATCATTGTCTCAGTGACTGCAAGTTTCCCAGGTCCTGTCACTGCAAAACAAGCTCAAATCATTATCCAGCTCTCCAGCAACCAGGCTTGACAGTTGGTATGGAATGATTACTGATATGCTGTGTTTGGTTGTTGGCCACTGAGATGCTGTGCATGATCACCTCAGCTCCAGCTTGGTCTAATCAATCCAAATAATACTGTACCAGTGCGTTTGTGGTTTGTTCAGATGCAATTTTGCAAAACTAAGCTAAGCTCCATGTATTTAGAGAAAGGAAGAAAGAAAGAAAGAATTGGCTTTTCCCCTTTCTAACCACCCTTCCAGGAATGCCATGTGTGTTCAGTCTTTTTCTGATTATGCTGTCATGAGCGTAAATATTTAATGTTCTTACAGAAGCCTGTAGATCACGTAATGTAGCTCTTTGGTTTTCCCTTACATCTCTGAGCATTAAATGCTCTGACCTTGAACTGAATTTGCTGTGACATCCACTCATGTAAAGATGTCTTGATGGCTCTCCATTTGTAAACAATACTTTTTTTCCTTCTGGATTTCAGTTTGTCGGTATAACCCTCTCCAGATTCATGAGCAGCAACAATTGCTTCTTCAGAGGTCATGGCTGATGTCCTTTCTTCTTGGCATCATTTAGACACACACACACACACACACACACACACACACACGCACGCACACACACCTGAGTGCTGCAGAACACCAATCTGCCAAACGTTAGGTTTTTTTCCAAGATAGTCAAACATCTTGATGATTAACCAAGCATGTGCATTTTATTACTTACACCTGGCTGCTGATTAGTTTCTTAATTATTGTGGAAGTAGGAAAGATGTACTGTACTACCTGGTTTCCAAATGTGATTTTATTCTTTGTGGGTAAAAATAACTACATATTGAAATCTGTTTTGTTTTTTGTTGTCATCTGAGGTGGATTGCTTGCTTTATGATGTTGTTGAGGTCAACACCATTATTATTTGGGTTCTGGGAAAAAAAAAAAACAGAATACCTTCTTTTGACCACCATCATTGTTTATAAAAATGCTTTAAATTTACGGAAAAAGCATAGATCCATCTAAAAGGCAGGAACATTTTGTCAGAAGATGATTAAAAATTCTTAACAGGTTCAGTTAATGAAAGTCTTTTTAACTGAACCAGATTGGTCATAAGGGGTCATCAGGAAACATAAGGGGTCGATCAGATTTTACTGGTGAAGTTTCTCATTTTAAATAACGTTAAATGGACCATATGACGTGTAAAGTGATGTGCATGAGAGCATAGAAAACTAATAGAAACAAATAAGAGTAACAATGATTGAGTAACCTAGGAGGGATGGTGGCTCAGGTGGGTAAGGTGCAAGGTTGTTAATAGGAGGACCTAAAGATCTGGGTTTGAGTACAGTAGTGAGTTGCTACTGTACATTTTACACTTCTCAGTGCAGTGCTGGTCCCCAAGTCTGGATAAAATGGGAGGGCTGCATCAGGAAGAGTATTTTTCAGCTGATGGGTGACTTTTTACTTTTTTCTTTCATACTTTGATGTCTCAGGCTTGTAGTGATGAATCCATGTCTCCTTACCAGTAATGATTCTCTTTAAGAAAGTTTTTGTTTGCAGATATCCAAACACTTCCGTTTATGCTCTTCTGTGAGTTGTTTCAGCACCAGGTACAGTACACCCTCAGACCAGAAAAAAATGATCACTGCACACTGCTCTTCTTTCATGCAAAGCACAAGTGAGGCATCCAATTTTTCCTCGCACCGCAGTTACAAATAAACTGATGTAACACCTTCACACCTCTCAGCAGTGACTGGGGAGACAGTAGCCCTAAACGGAAAGCGCTGATAAAACAGAAGCTTTAATATAACCAGAGTGCGGATAATTTTTGACTCACCTCCATATCAAATTACATTTAACTGAATTATGAATACGGCGCTATATTTGTACACAATACTATATGACTATACTTGTTCTTTGAGTAGCAGGATGTTTGTAGGGCAGTAACTCAAAATCTCAAAATGAATAATTATGTTTTGCATCAAACTGAAATTAATCCACCAGAACACTTTTAACTGCACATCACAGAACAAGTTTGCTAATCTAAAAACAGCCCTGTCTTTGATGGCTCTCTCTAGCATGTAGGACTGACTGTAATCACTGAGCTCAAAATGCTCCTCCGTACAACATCTCATTCTTCAGTGCATGGTTCCTGCACTTCATCCGAGTATTAATAATGTCTCGCTGAGTTTCCAGCATATTCAAAAGCATGATTATGAATATCCCATGTGAAGTGTTTTCAGTTTGTTTATATGTCCTTGTGTCACATAGCTTATATATGTGTGGGTAGGTGTCTGTCTCTCTCTTTCAGCTCAGTTGCTTCTATTCATGGATTTACATTAAGGGTTAGTTTCAAAGAAACTTTCTCCGTCTTTCTCTCGCTCTCGGACTAGATCAGAGTTTCTCTACATCTCTGTCATACTGTACACAGATCCTAAGCAGCAGAAGGAAACAAATAGTAATAAGAGCTTTGGAGGGAAACCCTCCTGCAGAGATCTGCAGGGGGTTCCGCTCTGTGTCTCTGTAGTTCTATCTTGTTAGAAATTGGCTAAAAAAAAATTCCTGAACAGTAAATCATTAGTCCTGACTACACATCAGCTGTTACTTTAAATCTCTGTGAATTTTAATTTGACCGATATCCTGCTAAGATGGTGCTCCTCTGATGGAGAAAAGACATAAAGGCAACTCAGGCAGGATTTGAAAATTGGAAAGATTTACATGATGTAGTTGAGCAAATTTACAAGTGTAAAAGAATTGTTTTAATTATTGGATTGGATTGTCTTTAAAGGGAGGTGATTGAAAGGGAGAAAAGTGATGTTAGTTTATAGGGACACCTGCTTATGGTGATCAAGAGGCACGAGACAGCCAGTCTCTGTTAGGACGTAAGCCTTTATTCGTCCCGTATACAGTAGAGCAGGGTTAAAGGCCTTGCTTGGTGGAGCTGGGGCTTGAACCGCCAATTTTCTAATGAGTAACCCAGGAACTTAACCCTTACCCTCTAAGGTAGATTTGCCCTAACCATCTATATCTTAACCTCGATGTAAACATTAAGTGGGTGTGGCCTTAACCAAAATGTGGCTTTTAGTATATTTATTTATTTATTTATTTATTTATAACGAATGCATACCCTTGTGTCTTGGAAACACTGAAAAAAAACCTCAAGGATAGAAACACCAACATAGTAAGTATGCAGTATGCATGTCACTTTTGGCTCAATTGGTTTTAATTTAAAGTGCAATACATTTTTAGAAACTAGTAGTCTTATTTAAACTAACACCCTGATCAAGCAGTTACTAAGGATGAATAAAGGAAGATGAAAATGCATCCTACATTCATGGTCTTTGTTTGTTCTACAAGATTTATATTTGCTCTCTTAATATTAACCAGGCATTTCCCTTTTGTTTTCTTTCAGAAAAACAGCCGTGATACATGCAACTTTGATCGTGAGTTTACGAAGATGCCAACGGAGCTCACACCGACTGATAAACTCTTCATCATGAATCTGGATCAAGACGAGTTTCTTGGATTTTCATACACAAATCCAGAATATGTCCCTCCATCTCAGTCATGAAAAGGATCTTAGAAATAACTTACAAAGGGTTTATCCCTCCTGTAGTGTTCATGATTTAGCAATGTCACATCCCAGAACCTGCCCGTGAACTCTCTGGAGTTTATAGCAATACAGTTCTTCACTTTTGTATGGCAAAAACTCAGGTTTCTGAGAGCTTGCTAATTTTTCACCAATTCATGGTAACACTATGAGCTGAGTTATGCAATTAATGGATGAAGCTATTAGTGCTAACCCTGGCTTTTATTCTGACCACAACCTCTTGCAATGACCCCACATCCATCCTACTCCTTACCTAACAAACTTGGCCCTCGCTGTATCATCCAAACATCCATCCTACACCTTACCTAAAATCCTTGACACCTCTTCACCAATCTACCCACATCCTTTAATGTTATAATGACCATTACTCTAACACTCCTAGAGTTACCTCACCACCCCATTCCTCCTCCATGCTCTAACCCTGCACATTATTCTAACATTAACCCCTTCATGACTTTAAGAGTTCTGACGCTTACTGTAAAAGTACAGAAGGTGGGGAGCTAGCGTAAAAAATCATCAGTAAATGCAGCACATCTCTAAAGATATCTAAAACCTTGCAGGTTAAGTATACTTCTCTTAAGATTTTAAAAATAATAATTCTTCTGAATATAAACACAGGCTATAGAGAAATGGACATATGTTTAATTCAATGTAGTTTCTAATTCCATACGTACAAAAAGCTCCTGTGCTGTCACATCATCATCAAAACAAAAAAGAGCACTTACAGTACACACTCCGTAGCTAGGACAAAATAAAAAAAGTTTCATAAACACAACGCACCATCAGAGACTGATAATAGAGTAAGCACAGATCATCTGAGTAAATAAAAACCAATAAGTGCCCACCCTACAATCCTGTGGAAGCCGTTGCTTCAGGTGGTCTAGGGTCAGCAACATTACATGGCAATAAAATGAAGTCAGCTGCCTACCTTAACGTACTGAATGACTAAGCTATCACATTTACTTGATGACGTGGACATGTCTTCCCCATCAAACAGGCATTTCATGGTTAAAAATTTTATTTGTTTAAATCTTAATGAACAGCAAACATTTAAGGAACCAGAGCTTCATTGGTATTCTTGAAATAACAGATCGTTCTTATTAACATAATCACTGATAAATTCAGTGACATTTGTTCCTTTTGGTGTCTTTGCCATTTAAATATTACAGCTTTGCCTGATGCCATCTTAATAGTAGAGTGTGAGTGTGTGCGCTGTGGATAGAATTACACTTGATATTTAACTCAATAACCAGCTAAATGCGCACTAAATGGTTTAAAGTATGTAGAGATCTGACTGTCGCAGTGCATTGTGAATGTTAAAAGTCCCAATCCAAATCTATGGGCATTGATCTGAATCTGGCCCCAAGCTTTGGTGCTAGCTCAGCGTCCACATTTCCCACCAGATTTTAAAATGTGACTGTGGGATTTTCTGCCAATGCAGTCACAGGAGTATTACTGATGTTGTATGAGAAGGTCTGGTGCACAGTTGGAATTCCAATTCATACCAAAATAATGGTTCAGGCCACTTTGGCAAGACATATCTTCTTGGCATTGTCATGCTGGAACAAGTGTTTGCTTCCAACATTTTGTCAACAGTTGGCCAGAATAAGGCCTTGTTCACACGGGCGTAAAATTTTTGGATAAACGAACGTACTCTGAACGTCCTAGACGTTTATGTTGCGTTTTGTAGTGCCGCTTGATTGACTTCTACCCTGGCGTTCGTTTGTCTCTGTCTAACGTCAGCCTGCAGCCCAAACTGTAGTTTGTGTGTTAACCTGTGGGGGCAGTGTGTCGGGAACTGGATATGAAAGCCCGCTGCTACCGGGTTCACTCTCTGACTGCACAACGTCGGATTAAAGGAAGTTTTTTTGTGGTTTATGAAGAAATGCGAAAATTTCGGCGTAAGTTTTTCAACTATTTATTTTTTTTATTTTGCCCTTTTCCGCATTTTCCTATGTATAGCATGTAGGATCATGGGATATATCCGGTCCTCCAAAGCGTAAAATGAACTCGAAGAAAACGCACTAGAAGCGTTTTCCTTGCATTCGTTGGGTTTTGAACGCCAAGAAAAAGCTGCATGCAACGTTTTGTCCGGCAACAGCCGGACAAAGCTCGTGTGAACACTCTCATTGACTCTTACGTGTAGAAAACACTCGCCGCTTGATCCACACTCACCTACGTACGCAAGAAAAACGCTCAATTTTAACGTCTGTGTGAACAAGGCCTAAGGGTGAGGTGGTCATGGTCTGGTGTCCTCATGCTTTTAGCCATATAGTGCATATGGTGCATATGGCCAGGACAAATAAACTCACATCTTAAACAAGATGTGCAGTAACTATGTGCAGAAAGCTTATATTTAAGAAAAAAAAAAAAAAAAAAAAAATATATATATATATATATATATATATATATATTTAAGAAAATATTATATTGTTATAATATTATATTATTATAATATTATATATATTTAAGAAAATATTGTATTAGCATTTGTTCACAGTGAGCGTGTGCTGCAAAGTTAACTACAGTAGCATCTAACACATAGCTGATTCCCTCTCTAACCCCTGATCAAGCACTACTTGGTGTGTGTAATAAGGCACTGTACGCCCTACATAGCACACTAACTTTTCATTTTAATGTACAGTAATTGGGATTCAACCCCAAAATCCTAGAAGTTAGCTAATATCAGAATAAGTGGAAATATAAAGAGACTTTAAAGATTTACAGGACTGTCCAACACCTCCATAAAACCATTCTCCTCACCTTCATAGTACAAGTAAGAATTTCAAACTACACTGTTCACCCTAATGTTTAAAGTAATTAAACATTACAATTAGTTCAAATTAATAGACCTTGATGAGTATTTAGAACCTTTTGGGTGGTTATGAGTTTGTAGAAATTACACTTTTCAAGTTACCTGAACAACTTTAATATTTTAAGCCACAGTAACTGTCTCCTTAAAGTTCCAACAACTTAAAATCTTTCAGCTTAGCGATTTTGTGTCTGACATCATCAATGCACATGTACAGTACACTGCCCACGTTGAATTGTTTTGATCAAGATGGTGGATTGGTCTGTCTTTGCATGATGCTGTAAGTATAATCTTTATAAATCTGGGGACCCTAAAGTTGATGTTTTTGATTTATGTCATCTGACTGTCGACAGTTTGGTGCTCTCTAGAGTTATGAATAGAATGTGTTTAGATGCGCACGGGAGAAAAACGTTAGCTCCACTTTTTGCTACCTACTGTTTAGGAGATTAGAAAGCAAGATTTCTTGTAATTGGCAAATATCAATCTTTAATTTGATCCGACTACTTTACTAACATAAATTGTTAGGTTTTTTTAATTATCAGGTTTACAACTAAGATTTAACTAGGGAAAAATAAAAAAATTACTTATTTGATATGTAACAGGGCACTGGTGGCTCAGTATAGGTGTTTTGCCTGCCAAATGAAAGGCCCGGGTTCGATTCTCAGCCACTGGATGAAATGCCTGTCCCAAGCCCAGATAAAATAGGAGGGCTGCTTCATGAAGGGCATCTGGTGTAAAACCTGCGGCAAGCTTGTGTGTGGACCGGATGGTCCACTGTGGTGACCCATTGCCGGGAGCAGGCGAAAGACCAACAACAATTTATTTAATTTGCAACAACTAAAAAAAATTTAAATTACTATTAAATAGTATGAGTTAAGCTACTTATTAATGCAAATAAAGAATGATTAATATGAATGAGTACAAAAAAAACAAAAAAATTGATAATTCCTTAAATTTTTTGAGTTTTGCCAACTTATTCGGGTTTACAGTGTACTTTCACTCCTGTTAATTAAGCTGACATTCACAGAAGGTGCGAAGTCCTGTCGGAGCAAAAATAATGGTTAAATAAAGAAAACAAATTACACTCTGGTGATAATGAATGCTGTTTGTGTAACTGGTGTATAAAAGCAATATCACAATTGAGGTTGTGCTGTTGTAGTGAATATCAGCACCGAGGTGATATCTTTTGTAAAAGCGCACTTCGCATCTGTGCTCAGATTCAGTTTCGATTTCCCTTACAAATTTAAATTTCATTCTATTACACTTATAAATCCTAACTGATGTGTCAAATCTCATGATCACAACTAAACTATTTGCAATGTTATTATGGATCAACAGATTTAGCAGTGGCCCACTTAGCAACCATAGAGTCGCAATTACTATTTGATGTCCTTTGGGACAAGAATCACACTGCCCTTGTTTGTGGAAGCAATAGTGGAACAGACAGCTAATCACAGATTGGGATAGTTAAAAAAGTTAATGTGTACGGACAGACAATGTGTCTATCATAAGAACCATTCTAATATTATTTTTAAATAATATAATATAATATAATATCTGAACATCAAAAATAAATGTGAAAAATTAGTTTTCTATACAAAAGTCTAAGAAAAGGATAAAGAATATATCTTTTAGGATAAGATATAATAATGTTCCCAGGCCAATGCTTAAAATCTTAGGGCTAGTTTCAGGGTTTCTTCTGCAGTTTAAAGAAAAGTTAGATCAAAGAGTTACAGAAACCAGTTGAAGAAATGGGAAACAAATATGACACGTCATCACATTTATGCACAGTTACTCCGCAATGAAAAATCTTTTACCCATCTCAAAAGGCACTGCTTGTGTCTATGTCATGTTACTGTTGATCTAACAGTGAATGCAGTAAATGAAGAAAAAGCGTGACCAACCCCAAATGAGTAATTTAAACAACAACAACAACATCAACAACAACAACAACACCATGCTCAATTATTCATTCCTGCCTCATTATTTTTCCCCTCTGCATTTCTGCTCTGTTTGATGGTGGCACATTGGGCTGATGTTTAATTCACCATCTCAAAACTCATTATGCAAGAAAGATCATTATCTCCCTCTGGATATGATATTGCTGAGTTCTCACAATCTATTCACTCAGTAAAGAGCTAAAGACATTCCAAAATCAATATAGTCAATGTGTATTGAGTTTATATAATCAATTAATTCAAGATCGTATTGTAGCAGGATGAAGAAAGACAAGGGTAGAGAGTGAGAGACAAGTAGAAGCTGAGAAAAAAAGAATAAGGCATAAGGAACAGAAGCACAAAATGATTGAGAGAGAAAGAAAAACAGATGGTGGGATACGAAAAATGACAGAGATTGAAAAAGATAGGGACAGTGTGAGAGGCAGACAGAAAGCAAGGTGAAAAAAATTACGGGAAAAACAGACAGAAGCAGAAAGAAACAAATAGCCTATTTCCTACAAACAAGTGCTTTCTGAATATTCAGTAGGTTTCATTAGTTTGAACTTGCAATGCATTGTGGGTTTTTTCCATGTGCACTAAATTTTTTTTTCTTCACTATGCTTTACTGTATTACATAGTTACAACGCTTCCAACGTAGTGCACTACTGTATGTAGTGCACATGGTATGTCTGGGATTATACAGATGGATTACAATCATTGCAGTGCATAACTAGTTAAATAATAATATAACTTTTTACATTTGCATGACTTCTATAGTTTTGATCAACAGCTGAGTACACTGACTGTATAAAAAAGAGAATATAGAAAAATATGTAAAATGTAGGTAAAATTGTATCATTTTAGCTATCTTATAATTTTCATCAAAATAGGACGTGTATCAATGATAAAGCATCTCATCTCGTAGCATTTAGTTTTAGAATATAATGTACATTTCTGTATATTGTTATGATATCCAAAGGTGTCTCTATTTGATTATTTTGCATTTAATTGTGTACATTTGTTTAAATTCTTTGTGTAAAAATGCACACACACACATACACACACACACACACACACACACACACACTATTATGAAGACTTAAAAAGAGGAAGAACAAAAAAGGTGTGTATGTGTAGAGTTTTACATTATACATATACATACAGTACATAATACATTATAATCTCAGAGTTATTGAATAACTTAAAAAAAGCAATCTATATACATATTAGAACAATGACATTACTCATCATTACTCATGAAACATTTATAATTGTTAATGTTTTACAGTATTTCTGGTTGTTTACACTTCATCTGTTTCATTAAATGGTATATTATTGGACATTTTATTTGGTCTGCCTCAAGCATCTTACAAACCTGACCTTATTAAAACGGACAAATGTGTTACCATTTGTTGTCTGCGTAATCTGTGCATTTGTATTTTTAAAACAAAACAAAGTGTGCATGCTGATTTTCAGCTTGAGATATCCTTTCACTAAAAACTTACAGTATCATTTATAAGTATGACTGCATCGTTATAATGGTACAGTATACTATTAAACAGGATACATGGAACTGCTTTGTTTAAACTTAAGTAGCTGAACATCTGGATGCCTGTTACATAAAAGCATCATTTTTGACAGGTCCTCCTTTTACAAGTGTATGCCAAACCAATTAATGTAACATACTCAGCTCAGAAGGATGGTAAGCTTAATGCAAATACAGTATGTCCAAAAACACAGTAAAAGAGTTGACAAACATCAGTTCACATTTGATACAGATTAATTGTACAAAATTTAAAGAGATATCCAAGCACTCCTTCTTATGTGGCACATCAACCTTCAGACGGGGTACAATTTCTTTAATAAGAAAAAAAACCGCTGTGATAATTGATAATTGATAATTAAATCATTAACAAAGTAGGAATTGTACATTTCAAAATATACTCTTGATTACTTTAAATCAAAAAGATAACTTTATGCAGCAAGAAAGATCAGTTGTGCCATGTTAGATATTATAGTTACAGTACATGTAAATTTGCATTCATTCATTTAGGGTAATTACCAGTTAGAAAAATGGACTAGTGCGGTCTGAAGAATTAGGCAAAGACCTACAATAATATTCCTCCATCGCATGAACTGTCTCACCTCCTTTTTGGTCTTGGGTCAAAGTGAAAGTCCAGATACTGTACCTCTACTCATCTAACTCAACCTTAAAGCACACACATTGCCGGGTTATACTGTGATATCCATTCATCCCTTGAATTTTAGGACTGCATTTAAATTCTGCATATGATGCTGCTTATTGTTACTAAGTATTATTATGCAATCTAAATAGGTTCATTGCACCTTAGTGATGTGTTTAACCTCTTCAATACTTACTCATTTCCCATCACTATTAGCATTAAGCATCTTTACTGTTTAAGGTGTTGCATAAATGTGCTGTTTGGGCCGTTTGGCCTGTTTGGCCTTTCCATTCACAATACCTCATAGTTGACATTCCTTGAGATGGGAAAAAAGACACCTTGGGTGTTTAATATATCTCTCCTACAGTAAATGTAGCACCCATTATGGAGTTCTTTGACTCTCCTGACCATGGAGTAATATCTACCTCAATAAACATGAGTTTGGCTTGAAGGTCCAGGATATAATTGAGTCTAATTTTTATTGTGTGTTGGACCATGCTTGAAGCGTTCTTTAATTTCTTTAACAGTTGACTCCATTAAATTCCAGGTCTGGGGAAGTAAATCTCAAATTGTGCTAAATCACTGGAAAGAATTGAGATAGTTGGAGGGGAGTAATTTGGAGGAATGGCCTCCTGGAAATTAAACAGAACTGTGAAACATTATTAAACTTTTGTGCAAGCCATTCATCATCATTAACAATGTTTGTTCAAACATACGGTCGCTTATACAGTACGTGTTGGTGTTACCATAGATACTTGAGTTCATGTCCCAGCTTAAGCTTTAAAATATGATTGTGCTAGCTCCATATGCACCTTGGACAATGATTGATTGATATAATTGTATTATCAAAAGCCGAAGTTACAGTATGTGGATAGTCATGGCAAATGATTTTCATGTTTTTTCCTAAAATGGTTTGACAAATTGTCATGGAACTGAGCTTTCTCTGTATGGTTGCTGAATGTACTCACCAGGATGGGAGGCAGAGCTCATCAATACACGATAGTCTCAGAATACAGCAGCTGCCCTTCTGAATCAATGCAGTTTAAGCACCTGATAAGTATGCCCTCTGGTTGGCTCTCATTAGAGATCTATCAGCCCTGTCCCAGTGAGGGCAGACTCATAACAGCTAGGAAAGGTTATATTTTGGGTTGGAAATATCTGGGGATACCCCAAGGAGGAAGTGGAATCTGTGGATGTGGATTAAGAATTCTAGACTGACCTTCTTAAATGTTGCCATGACCCACCAGGAAAAGGGAAAGAAAAACAAAATGATTAAATTAACAACTTCATCTTCATTAGATTGACACCATATAATAACTCAAAATGGGTAAACCAAGCCTGGGAGAGCTCCCAAACCATAAATCACAGACTGACGCAAGTAACTCAGAAGACTCTCCTAGGTTAAATTTCACCAACACCCTGTTTGTCAAGCCCAACTTTCCACCAAGTAGTGATTTGTTGTCAGCTTTTCTCTTTACCTTAGACATGATAATCCAATTATATAAGTTAATCATTATCCAAGTGTGCATATGTACATGCACATGCATACGGGGCCAGGGGTTGCCACTGTTGGGCCCTTAAGCGAGGCCCTTAACCCTCAACTGCTCAGATGTGTAATGAGATAAAAATGTAAGTTGCTCTGGATAAGAGCGTCTGCTAAATGCCCAAATGTAATTTATATTTTTAGCATATTTTAAACCTTGACTTAAGACATGATGTATGAAGTATACAGTATATGGTGTATGATTTGTGCATCCAGCCAAATCCCACTGAATGTCAGGGTGCTGGTATAGCTGTGCAATGTAAAACATTTTTATATTTATTTTTATATAAATTAAGGGATATTTACAGGTCAACAACCATCTGCCTAGTTTGTGTTAAAAGTTTTTTACATTTCTCCAAGGTGATAAGGGACAAAGGGTTTTAACATATGCAACATCATGCCTATACTGTATGCCAGGCAAATAGGGTTTGGTTAAATTCACAACACCTTTTCTTCCCATTTATGTAAAGTAGCCATTTGGAAGGCAAATGTGTTTGTCATGTCTGTTTTCATGGGATAATTTTGTTATATTAACAGTAAGCTAATGAGAATAAATTCTAGTCACAGGCCCATTCAGATAGAAAAAGGATATCTCCAAGGCCTGGTATAAAATAGCAGCATTGCTTAACAGCTCCCAAGAGCTTCACTTTAACAATTGAAAGCGGGAACAAAAATCATAATGAGAGGAGTGGTGGAATGTCTCAACACATAACTGAAGCCATGAAACGTGATGGGTCATCTGAGTGTAAAAGCCAGGCTTGTCTACCAACAAATGCTGGGTATGTGTGTCAATTAGCTAAGGAAGCCACAGGGAGAGATCACCTTTTTGTGATCAACTGTATATTTCAGGTCAAAATGATTAGCTTAATTAGAGGGTAGGTCGTCGTAGTTCAAATGCACCTGACAAATTTTCAGATCAGCTACACTAATACCACCGCCAGATGAATTGAATAACATTGCTTATCAATTATACGAGGGTGAGTCGACTCTGGCGGTAGAATTTATTTTAATTTATTAATTTATTTTTAGAAAAGAATTTTAGAAAGTTGTGGGGTTTGAACCTGGGATCTTCCGAACCGTAGTCCAATGCCTTAACCACTGAGCTACCCCTGGCCCCGTATGCATGTGCATGTACATATGCACACTTGGATAATGATTAATTTATATAATTGGATTATCATGTCTAAGGTAAAGAGAAAAGCTGACAACAAATCACTACTTGGTGGAAAGTTGGGCTTGACAAACAGGGTATTGGTGAAATGCATAATTTTTCGACATTATCTTCTTGCTTTTCAATACATTTTGTCCGTTTGTCAACAAGCATTCATATCCCCTCATTAAAAATGTTTTGGGATGAGCAGTGAGCCATGGATGCACCGCTGTCTTCACTTCTTCATCAGAAGTGAATCTTCTTCATATGGCTGCTTTCAAGGAACAAACAGGTGAAAATTTTCCAGCTGATGGGTGACTTTTACATTTTTCCTTGGTCAGAGGTGGGTGATTTTTATGTTCCATACTCTCAGGCTTGAGAGTGATGAATCCATGTCTTGTCAACAGTACTGATTTCACCTTCCTTAGAGTATCCGCCCAAAGATTATTTGCAGATACCCAAGCAGTCACACAAAGTCTTCAATAAATAACAGCACCCCAGACCACTAAAAAGTGAATCACTTCACGCTGCTCTTGTTTCATATAAATCACAAGTGGGGCAAATCTTTGTGCTCGCACTGCAGTTACAAATGCACTGATGTAACATGTTCATGCCTGCACAGCAGTGACTGGGGAGACAATAGCCATGAACAGAAAGTCTGCAGCCAGCAGACGTTTTAATACAACCAGAGTGCGGATAATTTTTGACTTTCCATCGTATATCTGTATACAGTATACTGGCGACAGGATAATGGGCACCTAAGGCTCATTTATTTGCTGGCAAAGATCAGCCCGTTCTGTCCCATAAGAACGCCAATTTAATAAAAAATGCTGACAAATGAAAAGCATCAGAACACTCAGTGCATCACAGTCTGGTGTCTATGTGGCTTAGCAGCCAAAGCGTTCAGAGTTGTTAAACCAAAATCTGACTGGGCATCCATGGAATGCCCCAAACAAATAAGTCCGATCCATGGAGGTCGCACCAAACAACCCACAGTACCCAAATGATCTGCTGCTAACGTCCTGGTGCCAGATAGCATAGCATGCTCCCAGAGGTCTTATGGAGCACCAAGGGGCTAGAACTGCCCTTATGGCACAAGGGAAACCTACACAATACTGGGTATAAGGTTTTGCGATGTAATGTTACAGCTGATTTGTGTTGTTTGTGGTCACATTATCAGTAATTGTTTTTGGTATAACACATGGATTTTTACATGCTTAATTGTAGTCTTTGAACAACATCCATTTTGGCTGCTATAATCAAATGCGAGATTGTCACAGAAACCCTAGCCACTGGTGTGCCTCATTTAATGAGCATACATATTTCCCTTATGTTATCTCAGTGTGAGTGGTAAGTATTGGTACAAAGAAACAGATGTGTATGAACACTCGGCAGAAACATTCTCTCTTATCACAACTCTCCTCTTGTTCTCTTCCTCACACATTATGTAAGTGACTGGCAAATGAAGATTTTATTTCCAGATTCAGTCTCCAGACTTGCCAAATTTCTCACTCAAGAGAGAGGAGAGAAGGACAGAGATAGAGGGAACATACTTTCGAATGTATGGGAAACCAAAACTTGAGAAATGACTCTACACAGATTTCTGCAACTGAGAGGGAGAACATGGACTTGAGGTGTTTTCCATCTTCGTTTTAGAACATGATGTAGCTGTTGAAAGTAAAGACGGACAAAAGCAATTCCCAGTTCTTCTGTGGCTGATAATTAAGCATCGCAAGGGTGGTTATTATCTCTGAAATGCTGGAACAGTTAATTACAGCTGCTGTGGGTGTGGAACACTGCAGAGCTCGACTTTCCTGTTCATCCCTACATCAGGAAAGCAGAGGGAAAGTGATGGTTCAGCTTAAAAAAACAGCCATTGAGCATAAAATGGACATGTTTAAGTAGTGATTATGTTTTTGTCTTGTATATATATATATATATATATATATATATATATGAAAAACTCAAAAACCTAAATATCATATTGGAGAGAAGTTTGGCGTGCACATCACCTTTTGCTCTGCAAAATGATCAAGTGAGTTGATAACACCATCTCTTTCCTCAGGCTTCTGAAATAATTACCAAGATAAATACAAAGCAAACCTAATGTTGTATCAATTACACTTTAATGCTGAATACCATTTTTAACTGCAGTCTAAAATCTGATCATTTTGCACTTCTGTTTCATTAGGAACTGATTATAAAATCCTTTTGTTAATGTTTAATGATTTAAATCTCTTTAGCACCTCAAAAACCTCTAAATATCTGACCATCTGCATTCCAAATTTAGTTTAAACATAAAATGTTGCTTCAATAATTTTGTGGATCTTGCAGCAGATAACGCAAGCTAACCCCAAACCACCACCAAGAACAAAATAATTTTTTACAAGATTTTTTTCTGCAAAATTAAATGTTGTTGGTTTTTCACAGGCTACGTCATCAAAAGTGAACAAGCTTTTCTAGTTCTAGTAAATAAACCAGAGTAGTGTTTATAATAATAATAATAATAATAATAATAATCACTCTGTGATCACTGTGTGATTCTGGCACAGGTACTGTAAGTGACAAGCATTCTCCAGACAGGTAAGCTTTACTGCATACACCAATGCACCTTCTAAACTGTTTTGAATATTTTGTAATTGTTTGATTACAAAAATGTTTCTTGAAAAAGGAAAAAATGTTTATCACTACCCACAATCTAGTTCCACTAGAGAAAAAATCTATTCAAGAAGATCAGCTTTTCATTAACACCAGGACACCAACCCCTTTTTCCATGACAGCATTCTTAAACATTGTCAAAATTGAGGTGGGTTGGGCATGTGGTGTTGTTGTGGGTTGGGGGCCTGATCTTGTTGTGGGTTGGGGGTCTGGTCTTGTTGTGGGCTTTGGTTGTGGTCTTGTTGTAGTTGGGGGTCTGATCTTGTCGTGTGTTGGGGGTCTGGTCTTGTTGTGGGCTGGGGTTGTGGTCTTGTTGTGGGTTGGGGGGTTTGGACTTGTTCAGGGCTGTGGTTCTGGTCCTGCTCTGGGTTAGAGGTCTAAACTTGTTGTGGGTTGGGGTTCTGGTCTTCTTGTGGTTTGGGGTTTTGTTTTTGTTGTGGGCTGGGGTTCTGGTTTTGTTAAGGGGTTGGGGTTCTGATCTTGTTGTGGGCTGGGGTTCTGATCTTGTTGTGGGCTGGGGTTCTGATCTTGTTGTGGGCTGGGGGTCTGATCTTGTTGTGGGCTGGGGTTCTGATCTTGTTGTGGGCTGGGGTTCTGATCTTGTTGTGGGCTGGGGTTCTGATCTTGTTGTGGGCTGGGGTTCTGGTCTTGTTGTGGGCTGGGGTTCTGATCTTGTTGTGGGCTGGGGTTCTGATCTTGTTGTGGGCTGGGGTTCTGGTCTTGTTGTAGGTTGGGGGTCTGGTCTTGTTATAGGTTGGGGGTTGTGGTCTTGTTGTGGTTGGGGATCTGGTCTTGTTGTGGGCTGAATTGCTATCCTTTAATTAAAAAAACAAACAAATTCTCTCAGGTGAATAAATGCATCACACCAAACACAGACAGAAAGGCTGACCAGCACCCATATTTTCAGAGCTTACCTGAACCAATTAATGGACATTCAAAAAAATAAAAATCTGGGGCCTGCTTATGAATATTAATAAGTAGAAGATGATCTCAACAAAGAAAAAAAAGGGCTGTCCGTTGGAGAGGCATCTCTTTCTTCATCTTTTTCTCTGCCTTTGTCAATTTATCTCTTGCTCATTGCTGCTCTGTCTCTCTTTTATTTTCCTGTGCTAAGCTCAGTTTTACCTGTGTTGGTGTAGAAAGTAATTTCTATGCTAATAAGACTGTGGGTGAAGATAAGCCCATCAATGCAATGTCCTCCTCCTGCTCATGCATTTATTTATCTCATTACTTCTTTATTCTTCTCTTTCTTTTATTTTAATTGAATTGCTTATATGTCTATCTATCTATCTATCTATCTATCTATCTATCTATCTATCTATCTATCTACCTATCTATCTATCTATCTATCTATCTAACTCGTGGTCAGTCATCAGAAAGCTCTGCTTATCTGGCATTACATTTCAGACAGAAATGCATGTGTAATAAACAGTGGTAGCCTTTAGCCCCGGGGGTGTGCATGTTGAAAACAGATCAATGTAGGCCATTAGCCCTGTGTGTGTGTGTGTTTATATATATATATATATATATATATATATATATATATATATATATATATATATATATATATATCATTCTGACAATCATAGAGAAAAAATTTGAACAGTTGAAAGGAATTCTGTATAATAGTATAATATTTCTGTATATTAATTCTGTATAATAATTATATATATATATATATATATATACTATATATATATATATATATTGTGGCGTTTTTACGCCGGGAAGAATGCTGGAGAGACGAGTGAGCTTATTTGCTACCCAATGCAATGGCTGGGAGTACTTTATTAGGCACACAGCCGGTAATGGCATGAGCAGCACCTTCACTCAGGCGCCTACCTCTAATTCAGCGTCAGCCTGAACTAGAGCACATTTCACACGTCACCCCCTCAACACACACACAACAGGGCCGAAGTCACTAACCCAAACACCTTTCCCCATCATGGTGAACACACCGACATTCCCGCAAAGCATGCTGGTCGTCAGCCGCCGCCCCGCCCACGCCACACTATATATATATATATATATATATATATATATATATATATATATATATATATACACATACTGTACATACATACATACAGTACATACATACATACATACATACACTACTGTTGAAAAGTTTGGGGTCACTTTCTAACTCCATGATCATTTCTGATTTTTATTTCTTTTTACATTTTAAAGAAATGCTGAAGGCATCCAAAAAATGTGTTAATCTCCTTTGAACAGTTAATGGTGAGATGTGTCTGCTACTTATGCTCTATAAAGACTTCATAACGCCTCTAATCTGAGGTGCTGTTAATTGGTCATTTTTCAGGCTGATAACTCTAAATGAACTTCTCGTCTGCGGCAGAGGTAGGTTTTGGTCTCGCCCTCCTGGGATGGCCTTCATGAGATATATATATGACATTTGTTGGTTTTTATGATTTACGGATTTTATAACACATTGTCCATGCATCTCCTCACCTGTGTTCTTTACTGTATAGCTTACAAATAATATATTTAAATAATATATTGATTCCAGATTTATAAATAGGCTACTGATGGAATTTAGAAAGACATTAAATTAATGACACTAACACTACTATCAACCAAAATATATTCTTTATGTATTGTACTTTTTTCTCATATTTGCTTATGATCTCTAAATCACATTCCCTCATGCCTAACCCTGCTTTTCCCCATACTCTAAACCCCTGTAATTGACGTTTCATGTTCCATCTTCCTTATTTGGTCATTGTTTCCTGTTCCTGCTACTGCTCACAGTCTCTGTTGATAGATACAGCCTGTTGTTTTTATTCCACTTGCCATATTAGGACATAGCTTCCTGTCCCTATTATGGTCAAATCACTCACTCTGAATTTCACCAATTTTCTGTTCTTTCTGTGCCTCTTTAGAATCTAATAAATTCACGATGCTTCAAAACAGACAGCTCTAGTTGGCGCTCATTTGAGTGCATCATCTTAGCGCATCTTTTAAAAAAATAATCAGCAGGACAGCAGGCATTCATGTCTTTATATATCATTTGTATGGGGCACCTCGAGTTTCTCATCAGCTCGTTAAAATCTCTTTTATGAGGATAATATGAGTACAGTAATGAGCTGATAAGCTGAAAAGGGAAGCTGATAAGTGCAGGAAACTTTTCAAACTGTGAATTCAAAAAATCAACTGTGATTGTTAAAAACTGTAAAAATCTGTTAAATGCTGTAAGGCATAAGCAGAGAGGTAGGAACGTGGACTGCATATCATACCATCAGCCTGTTCTCCATTTCACCTCATAGCATGACTGCTGTGCCAAGGCATAACATTGGGCCATGGGTATATACCATAAGTAAGTTTGTGTTAAAAAATGCTTTTTAATCATCTAATTATTTTATCACCTTCAGTTTAATAAGAAACACTTTGCCTTGGTAACACTCCTGACTAGTCTGTGCTAAGTCCTATTCTTTAATCTGGCTAGTTCAGTGACTAATGTTAAATGCTGGTGACAGCTGAATGTAAAACACTTTAAATATTATATAAATGCAGCAGCCTGAACCTACATTGCATATACTGTACATGTAAATAACTTTCTTTCTTTTTTTTTTTTTTTTACGTTAATCGTAAATATGTTATGTGTGTGAGTCTCAAAAATCTCTCTAGAGAGGCGCCAGTGGTGGTGCTGCAATTTTGTTGCTAATCACAAGTGAGCGCTGCTAAAGTTGGCAGTTAATTATCTTTGGTTGTCACCATGAGAACCGGCACTAACTGTCCACTTTCATACTTCTTCCACCAATGGTAGTTGTGTATACAGGGTATACATGGATTTCTTTATTGTGAGCTTAAACCCTTCCTCTTCTTGGCAAATGTCACAGTCAGCCAAGAAAAGGAGGGAAATGTTAGACAGCAAGTGATCAGTCAGGTTGAGTTGCTGTGATGGAAGCAGGAAAAGTGGGCAAGCATACTGTAGGTACTGTATGTGAGAGATTTTAACAAGGAAAACACTGTGATGGCTAAGAAGATGGGTTAGAGCATCTCCAAAATGCCAAGTCTTCTGGGGTGACCTGGTATGCATGGGATAATTCTACTAAAAATAGTCCAATGGAGGACAACTGGTGAACTGACAGAGTGATGGGAATACAAGGATCATTAATCCTCATGGGAAGCAAAGGCTAGCCTGCTTGGGTCAATCCCACAGAAGAGCTACTTAACTGAAAAAGTTATTTCTGGCTATTATAGGAAGGTGTCAGAACCATAGACTGTATAAGAACTGGACAACGTAATGTCAACCAAAGGTTCTTAGAAAAGCGTTTTTGAAGCTTAAGTGTGGAAGCTATGGTTGTCACCATCTGGGCAGGAGCTCACTATGTCTAAACCCCAGATAATCCATAAATGGGCAAATGGGCAGAATGAATGGAGCCTTGCTGTTGAAACGCAACAACTTTGGTGTCTTACATTAATATATATGCTAATAATACTTTACATTTGATTGATGTCCATCATACAGTACATAACATACATGTCATCCAGTGTCAACTCCTACATTTCTTGTTCTAATGATTTTAGTTAGCTGCTGCTCCAAAGCATCTGTCATTTAAATCAGCCATACCCCTAAAGTAATTCTGGATAAATGTATGCCTTGACGTAATTTTAATGGATGATTTCCATTAAAAAAAAAAATAATTCCTGTACAGCTGTCATAAATGGGAAATCTAGTTATTTAGACCAAAACCATGTTTTGTACCAGCCTGCAATCATGTTTATTTCTGTTGTGTAAATTTTTAGCATGTTGGGGTGCCAACTAATCGCAGAACACATACACACTCACATTTACACACCATGGACAATTTGGGAATGGCAACTAGATTAATCTGCCTGCCTTTGGAAACCCACCAAGCACAGGGAGAACATGCAAAGTCCATGCACACAGACCCCAAGGTGAGAATTGAACCCAGACCCTGGTGGTGCAAGGTGACTGTGATAACTACAGTACCGTGCTGTCTAATGTGCTCCATAAAAACAATATATATATTAACTAGAAGAGAAATATATGAAATTATAAGTTTATGTATTCAATGTGTTTCTATTTAAATATTGTTTGTTTCTGGTGCTCAGTTTTCCTTCATGAACCAGTTCAGAGCTTTGGTGGTGTTGGTGTTAGTTTACTACCTCATTCCCTATTTACATTTGCTTAAATTACGTTATTAGCCTCTTTCGAATTCATCTTTTAATGACAAATGAGCGTAATAGTGTCAAGAAGGGCAGGGAATTCCCATAGGTATTATATGACTGAAAAAAAGCTCAAAACATGTCAAGTATGTGCTTAAATTTGTAACTGGAAAAAGTGTGCCATGATGAATAGATAAAGTAAAGGATGACTGTAATTGTTCTGTTGGAGAAAAATGGTGAAAAAGAATGATCTGCTCTTCGCACAGTGCAGCCCGGAAAGTCACTCTAAGGTGTGACACATACATTTTTCATCTGCTCATTTATTTCCCAGCTCAGATAAACGTGTCAGAATTGCAAAGTGACTCATGGTAGGCTATGCTTAATGAGGAGAGCAAAAGTCTCATTGAATGTGTTGAGAAAAAATGGTATCAGAAAAAAAATAAAAAATTCTTTGTCATGTCATATTTCAGTGTCATCTTCACCCGAAGCTACACAGCAGAATGTGGTATTAATGGATGGGCCATATACTGAAACATGTTTGATAGAAGCTTGTGCTATCTATGATAGCAAGTACTGCAGAACGGCACAACATTTTCACTGCCTACAGTAATACATATAGCACTATAACTTAATGCTAAAAATAAGAGGGAGGAAAAGTGTGGAAGACTTCAGGAAAGTGAGTCACTTAATCCACATGTTGGCTGATTAAACAGACAGCATTAACTTACAGCCCTGCGATTTACTGGTATTTCCAACCGGGATGAATTCTCCCTCTTTGTGCTCAGCTTGTGATTGCCTCTGAATCTGCCGCAATGAATGAATTTATTTCATGTCCTGCTTCCCACAGTACTCTCATTGCTCCTACCACTGGAGAGAGAAACAAAATCAATCCCAGAAAAATTCAGGGGATCAGTACTTTCCCCCAGTCGTTGCACAATGTCTTTTCATTCTGAAAAGAGATTAGGGAGAAATGCCTCTTTTGAAATATCTTGAAAATTGATTAAAATGAGTCGGCACGGTGGCTTGGAGGTCAACACTGTCACTTTGCACCTCCAGGGCCCGGGTTTGATTCCCGTCTCAGGGTCTGTGTGCATGGAGTTTGCATGTTCTCCTCGTGCTTGGTGGGTTTCCTCCAGGTACTCCGGTTTTCTCCTACAGTCCAAAGTCACGCAGATTAGGCTGTATACAGTAGATGATGAGTGAGTGAGTGAGTAAGTGAATGATGAAAATAAATATATAAAACACTTATATACAGTACATTTGAAAATACAATAAATACAAATAAAAAAAATATTTTATTCGATTATGAATTTTAATATATACATGTATATACTGTATGTATATTAAAATGTATTTAATAATTTGCCTTATCATATTCTTTCTATTTTGAGCAATTTTGTACTTATCTGTAAATTCATGCTTGACCCTCATTTCATTTATTTTTTATTGGGATTTACTGTTTTTTACGCATGAAATGTTAATTATAGCTCAAATAGCGCAAATTCTATTTTTCCCCCCTAATGTATTACATATTAGATTTTTAAATGACTGTTGGAAAAAATTCCAAGTATATTTTTGCTAAAATTACATCCATTGTTTGAAAAACAGTCAACCCTCAAAATTTGTGGGGGTTATGTTCCTAGAGCACTTACGATTTGTAAAAAACTGCTAATTTTAGATATGGTTAAAAAAAAAGCCTAAAAATGCCTATTTTTATACTTTAAACACTTCAAAAACACTTTACTTTCATTTCAAACTCAGCTTAATACATTACCCTTAAAAAATTTTAATGTAAAGGTGATGTGTATACCTGTACTGTACTGAACTGTATTGAACTGTACTGTACTGCTGTGATTCCCACATGCTAGAATGTAAAATACAGGTGTTACCCCATATGTACCGTAATTCATGCAAGCGCGTTTTCTTTGGTAAGTAAATACCGTAATAATTCACCATCACAAGTCGCTTTGTGCTCTTTCTACAGTACTAAAAATGTACAGTATACAGTATGTTAATATTTATGCTATAAAATTAGTAAATTATATTATTATTAATAGTCAGCATAAACAATTATATATTGCCACAAAAAAGCCATAACAAAATTTGCTCAAATATTTGCAGTTTCCATGAAATTGCGGGGGTTCCTGCAAACAATTATTCGATCCAAGGCGACTTCGGTTCTGACTGGTGGTCTCATCAGTTCTCGCCCACTAGCTAACTCTGCCCTAACACATACAAGTAAAGGCAACCTCTGGATGTTTTTAACCATCCAGCATCTCCAGGCAGCATAGCAAGTCCCTTTTACACAGCCAGTTCAAGGTGAAAATACTTTCCATATTGTGCCTCAGCATTCTATATAAGAGGAATGAAGGCAGCATTGGGAATTGATTTTGTCACACCTTCAAGCCAGGAGTCGAGGTAGTGAGTGGAGCAAGATGAGATCTGTGGCCAAGGACGAGCCCGCGTGTGATGTGTGCAACACGCTGTCAGGAGATTTAAACAACAGTAAACATCCAGTAGCGGCTAAACCATATAAAATTTTTATATCTTATATAGAGTAGATCAAACATCCCTACTGAACTTAAATATTGTTAAAGTCTTAATGCAAAAACAAAGAACTAAAAGATCAGTAGAGATTGAGACTGATCTGCAGTGGCAGACTTTTTTATTTTATAAAATTAAAAAAAGAAGCGTTTCAAATTGCAGTTGACAATACTGGTAGGTTCTAGCATTAATAGATACAGATACCCTTTGTTCTGATCATTTCTGCCATCTGCATTATGATTGGTTAAAAGAAATCGGCCACGTGTGTGATTGGTTAGACCGTGATAAGCTGAGCCATTCCTAGAGCATGATGTTAGAACTTGAAAGCAGTGGTTTTGTGTAGGTTAAGCATTGTATCAGTGCAAAATGTCAGTAAATTGGAAAGACAGCAAACCACAAGCTGTGTGTATGGCGTGTATGATGAGTGATGCAATTGCTAGCAAAAGCACCTCAGCTCTCAGTTCAACCATCCTTGTTGTTTTGAAAGCAGTTGTGTTTGTGATACAGTATTTCACACATGTCACACATGAATACTACTGTGAGCCTGGAATGCCACCGCACTGCTCAAAACCATACACTGAGTCTAAAAACTCTATTTGCTCTATTTGAATAGTGGATCTTCATTTGTTTGTTTGGAAGCTGTGTTATATATTTGCAAATTCTTACTTACTCACTCACTTACTCACTTGCTCATCATCTATACTGCTTTTCTTCTATATACAAAATTGCAGAGACACTAAGGGCCTGAGGCAGGGTACGCCCTGGACATGGTGCCAATCGATCTCAGGGAACACACACACACAAACTACAAGTAATTTGGAAGCCTAATCTGCATGTCTTTGAATTGTGGGATGAAACCAAAGTACCTGGAGGAAACCCAGCAAGTACAGGGGGAACATCAAACCCAGAACCTGTGGGTGCAAGGCGACAGTGCTAACCACTAAGCCAATGTACTGCCATTATTTGCAATTTATGCAACATAAATCCCTCAAAAATGCATTTCAATTTAAGCTCAAATGCCATGGAACCACACATCAGCATATTATGGTTTTATGGTATTATGTCTTAGTGCAAACAAGTCACCAAGTAGCATTTTCCCCAGTCTCACAGTTAATGAGTACATCGTTTTGTGCCAGGAAACAAAAATTATTTTTTTGTTCATGCCTGTGCAAACTGAGACACATCTTGCCACATTTAATACGGTGGTTTGTCTCTGTGGTTGAGGTTTTAAAGGTAAGCAACAAATAGGGTCAGATTTGGGTTTGATTAAACTTTAATTACAGCTACTGTACAAGGCATAAACTCCAAAGCAGGATCGCTTTCTCTCTCACTTACTCTCTCTAGGAAACCAGTGGCTTAGTTTATGCAAAATGTTGTTGCAAACATTTATATCTTTCTAACTGCCAAACTATAATGCTTTGTACTGTATCTGTCATTTCCCATTACTTTTGGTGTTGATTAGCATAGTAGTACCCGAGCCAATTCACACACCAGGACATGACATTTATTTTCCACATGTTTAGCTGAGTCTATGAATGTGCAGATGTAGACGTGTTACTCTATACTACATACAGTTTAAATGTGAAATTCAGTGGTTGTAAGTTTAAACTGTTAACACCTTATAATGACTTTGACATAAAACCAGGATCTGATTTTGAAAATATGATATTGATAATGATGATTAGGTCTTGATTGATGTATTGCATTTTGCCTTTTAAACAGAAGATATCATACCTTAGCATTGTTGCAACTAAAATTTTGGCCACCAAATTTGAGTAATATATAGCAACACATCATATGTAGTAAACATTTATGTTTACATACAAAAAAAAACCCTTTTAGCTAATCAGATAATTTCATTAGACCATTTAGATATTATTTCTGACAAACCCATTTAGATATTATTTCTGAAAAAATATTCTGTAAGAACAGAAACTGAGCATGCCCTAAAAGTGCATTATAAATTTAGAATTTTGAATGAATTTACTCCGTGCCATGCTTATAATACTCTCATTGCTCCTACCGCTTGAGAGAAAGCGGAAAATCAATCCCAGAGAATTCCAGGCGATCAGTACTTTCCCACAGTCTTTACACAATGTCTTTTCATTCTGAAAGAGATTAGGGAGAAATCGTTCTTTTGAAATATCTTTAAAATTTATGTAATATTAATACATACCTACATAGAGTACATTTGAAAAATAATATAAAGTGAAATATAAAATATATTAAATGTACTAGCATTTAAATGTATTTAATAAACTGCTTCATCTTATACTTTCTATTTTTACCTCATTCCATTAATTTTTATTGTGTTTTAATGTTTTTTCATGGATGAAAACGAAATAATAGCTTAAATCTGATTTCTGATTCAGAAAATCCAAAATGTAATTTTTTAAATGCCTGTTAAAATGCAAAAATCTGATGTTTTTAAGATTGGATTTGAGTAACTTTTGAATGTAGTCCTAAATTAGATATATATCTGACACATGGTGTGCCATGAATGAGAATAGAATGCATGTGTATGGTTTACTATTATAATTATTATTATTTATTATTATTTATTATTATTTATTATTATTATTATTATTATTATTATTTTTGTTGTTGTTATTATATTAAGAAGATGAACAGTTCGTAAATTATAATGCTACAGTTGAATAGGTCTTGTTATAAAAATCCTGGTTGCAATGACTTGGGTGTGATTCAGAAAATAGGACATTAATAAAGAAATGTTGCATTTTGCGTTTCAAATAGAAGACACCAAACTTTAACGTTGTTGCAACAATTTTGCCACGAAATTTAAATAAACATTATAATAAAACATTTATGTATTTGTGTATCCGATCATTTCATTAGACACACGTATGTTATTTTGCACGTACCCAGCTCATCTCTCTACTGTTAAACTGAGCATGCCCTGACAGTGCAATGCTAACACTCCCTCACACACTAGAAAGTGCCATGTAAACAGACCAACATAAAGCAATTAACCATATTTCGTGTGTTTTAGTAGTCGCCTTAAAATGGAGCCCATCAAATGGACAATGTTAAAGCGCACTAGGTGCCAGTTCAAGTGTTTGAGACAGAGCCGCAGTTCATTTACATCTAGCACAGTGTGTGGGTCCTTAATATGATGGTAATCAGTGGATCAGAGAGAACAGCTGTTTGACTCACCATGTGTCGCCATGTATTGATGTGTTAGATGCTGACATGCTGAGCTGTCATCCTTCAGGAATTTCTGTAAACGTCTCAGAAAACGATTCGAATCAGCCACATGAGAAATCAGCATTCACATGGTTACCTTGTTTTAACACATCCTTCTAATAAACCCGCGTTCCAACACATTTTTTTCTTTTGCTGGTATCTTTCCTATTTGTGCGAAATTCCCTACAGCGATAAATACAGAACATCTGACTATAATTAATATAACACCACAGATGTTCATTCAGTGTTGTAGCTCTTAATGTAACACCGTGAGACCTGAGATGTTGAATTACCTCTTACACCACTGGATGCCTACAGTGTGAAATTATCACCTACAATTTTAGTAAATAAACAATGTAGGAGGTAGTTTAACAGTGTAAGAGCTTAATTCTAATTATTTCGACACTATTTTTTATACTCAAGTCATTAGAGTACTAAACAGAGCAAAAATAAATACTAATAATAAATAATTAGCTATTTTAGGTCAACAAACATACAACAATATAGGTCTATACTGTATTAACTATCTAAGAAAAAGTTGTATTTTGATACTTTTGGTTGAAAATAATATGTTGAACAAACTTGTACAGAATTGGGAAAAAAAAAATTCTAAATTAGTTTTGCATCCAACACCACTTAGTTGCATCCCTTATGTGTTTTCAGCAGTGTATAGCCTTGACAGCTGTTTGACACTGTAGTTGCAAATGTTAAATTGACACTAAAATGTACATTTCTTATCGTAGGTGTTGTATCAACTCTGTACATGCTGATTCAACACTGTAGTTAATTTTACACTTTTTTGTTGTTGCTTTTGTCGTATAGTCTCTGTGTATGAATTGTTGTGGCTCCTTGAAATGAGTCTGAGTCTGATTCTTCATGCATGACTTCACAATATCTTTGCATATGAAGGCTTAAGTAGCACTCTGAGAGAGAGAGTGGGAGAGTACATATGGGATGCCAAACGGTCCAAAACCATAGCAACTGTATACGCTACATTTACTGCTGTATCGGGTTATGTTATACATGATGTCTGGAATTAACAATTACTTTTTTTTTATTAACCAATTATCTATCATTACTGACCAAATACTGATTACCACATCATACTATAGTATACTGTACACCACAACTACTCACTCCCCATTGAGCAGTCACTGGTCAACTCACGTAACTAATCAACTAATCATAGATCAGTCTAATGGCCAGATAGTGATCAATGTGGCCAAATGATCAATCACTAGTCATCACAGGTAAGTGAACAAAAAAAGGTTGATTTTTGTCCATCACTTATAATTAGCTGAGTCTTTATTCTGCATAAATGTGCAGAAGTACGTGTTACCATAAAGTACATACTGTTTAAATGTGAAATGCAGAGGTGTGTGCTGCCTGTAAGTGTAAATTGTTTCTCCTGTCTATTACTATAATAATAATGATGATGATGATGATGATGATGATGATCATTATTATTAGGAAGAAGAAGAAGAACAGTTCATAAAAATATAAGTTTACAATTAAATAGGTCTTATAATAAGTATGACATACAACCAGGATTTGATTTAAGAATTGAGATATTGATAAAGAGATCTTTGTTGAAATAAAACATTTTGCCTTTTAACCAGAAAGTGTCATACCTTATTTTTGTTGCACAAAAACTTTAGTTTTGCCGCAAAATTTGAGTAAACATCACAAAACAAGCCTTAAACATTTATGTTTAAATCCAAAAAAAAAAAAAAAAAACCTTCTAACAATAATTCTGATTTTAGATAATACTCACTCACTCACTCATCGTCTGTACCACTTAATCTTGTATACAAGGTCATGGGTGGCCTGGAGCATATCGCAGGAGACGTAGGGCACAAGGTGGGGTACACACTGGACAGGGTGCCAATCCATTGCAGGACTCACATACACATACTGTACACTCACACACTCATTCACACACTATAGGCAATTTGGGAACATCAATTAGCCTAACCTGCACGTCTTTGGACTGTGGAATTAAACCAGAGTACCCAGAGGAAACCCTCCAGGAATGAAGAGCACATGCAAACTCCATGCACACAGAACCCTGAATCGAACCTGGCCGTGAATCGCTGAAGGTGCAAGGTGACAATGCTAACTACTAAACCACCTTGCTGTCGTTTTTAAAATACAATAAATACAAATCTAAAATGTATTAAATATTTTAAATATACTAGAATTTAAATGCATTTATAAAATTGCTTCATTTTTTTCTTTCTATTTTAAGCAGTTTTGTGCTTATCCATAAATGTAATTTGTTTTTAATAAAATTTGTATATGTTTTTCATTTATTTATTTATTTACGCATCCAGCGTCACTCAGATAAACATCCTTTGTGGGTTTTTAGATACTGATCAATGATGATCACAGATTAGTGAACAATCATTAAAAAGTATGATTTTTGTTCATTACTCCTGACCAGACATTACTCCATAACCATTCATTATAAGACCATTCATTACTCCATAATGGTCAAACACAGATAGCGACAACATAATAACTCAAAATATCACTACACACTAGTGACCAACTAGCAATCAGTACTTACCCCAGATCAATTACTGATTACTACAGAATAATGACTGCTGAACAAAACAACCGAAAAATGCATCATGAATGAGGAATCACTGATTATTGCTGCACAAACTGAAATTACTGATTATCCCAGTTTGATGATCAATCACTAAACACAACTGTAAAATCATTAATAGTTACTGCCTAGTAATCAAGATGACTGATTATCCTAGATGTTTTATAATTTTCTTTTTTCGAGCAATAATCTTCATTAACAGATCTTTCACTTTTCACAATTTAACAAATTAAAATTAATTTATATTTTAAGAGATTTAAAATGCTATAACTACAGTTCTGATTGTGACACCTGGAAAAAAGAAACATAATTCAGTTCAGGAAAGAATGTACTTTTCAAAATGACATACAGTAGAAAATGTGAAGGCTGTTCCCAAGGCTGTGAAGGCTGTGAATGTGAAGGCCTTCACATTTATATAGCGATTTTCTATATAAACGCAAATACATACGTAATTGAAAACAGCAACTAAATTGTGTAATTTTTCCAGATGTTAAATTTGGTGTGTGTAAACATTGTGGTCGGGAAAAGCAATTGAAAAAAGTCAAGAAATTGGACAAGTTCTCTAAAAGTTCTAAATGTAAACTCGTGCTTTTCAAGGTTTTTGTCCTGTTCCTCGTTCTTTCTTTAAAGCAGTCAGGGGACACGTACACATAAGTTTTGTGAGGTTTTGTGCAAAATGGCTCACCAAGAAATGATCATAGGTAGTTTTTTGTTTATTGACTGACTACACATTTTAACTCTCTATTATAAAGAATAATGAGATTCTTGAGGCTGGATCTGAAGTGTTTAGTTTTGTTTAAATGGCATCTTTGTTTATATATCTTTTTTCAATTGGATGACAAAAAAAAAAAAACAGAGCACACACACACACTTCGAGAAATTTTGGAAAAACAATGAACCTAATCTGCATGTCTGTGTAAGGGAATCAGAATACCCAGAGGAAGCCCACCAAGCACGGGGGGAAGATGCAAAGTCTATGTACACAGACCCGACGTGGAAATAGAACCCTTAACTCTGGAGGTGCAGGGTGGAAGAGCTAATCACAGTGTTGCATTCATATATTATTATTATTATTCTTGTTAATGTTATTATTATTATGTAATAATAATAATAATAATAATAATAATAATAGGGCATTCAGCCCTATTAACAAGGAATTTGACATATTTTTGGACTCCATAACAATGAGGCTCAAACCATCTGTCTATGAATAAGTACAAACCCGTACAAATTCACATTTTAATATTTTACAACATACTATATTTTTTTAATCAGTGACTACATTTAATTTTTTAAATAATAATAAAAAAGGGTGATGGTTCTGCAGATCTGTAGCAAATCCATACCAAATTTACTGACAAGCTTCTTTTAATTATTATTATTATTATTATTATTATTTAGGAGTTCAAGATCGCACTGGCATCGTATTCGGGAATTTGGGAAATCCCCTTTGAACATGCATATGGATCCATTTCCCGCGCGTTTGTCTCTTTTGGCCTTCCACATGAGAGCGCTCCTAAAGCCGCTCATCCCTGTGTAGAGTCACATTTGAGGAGCAGCAGCAGGACAGAAACATCATCATTTCTAACCCAGCGCGAGACTGAAATCGGTAACGCGTTCGTGCTCGGCTTTTTCCTCTGCCTGAGGGAGACATGGCAGCGCGGGAAAATCACACGGATATCATTTCCCGGTCTGAGACTCGAAAGGAAAACGGCTGCATCCGTCGCGGGAATGAGATCTTCTTGCTGGATTAACAAAGTGAAGGACAATTTTATTCATTAATGCATATTTCCATTTAACTGTTACCCGAAAACAGCAAAACAGTAGGTTAGATATTCTTTATGAATGATAGTCTGTTTGAATTAAAATGCATATAATGTCTGCCTAAACGCTAGCTTTAAAAGAACTGTTCTCAAAAGAATAGAAAAGGCTTTTTTTTTGTCTCCCCTGCAGCTTGGAGACATTTTTTAAAAGATTTTCTGACCCACTGAGATCCTGAGGCAAAAAAAAAAAAAAAGTTGAGTCACAGAAATTGCCCCAAAATTTGTGAAGCAGATGAGATAGGGTCACACAGGTCAAAAAAAAAAAAAAAAAAAAAGATCACCACTAATGAGAGAGAAGCCTCATCACATCTCATCACATCAGTGTGTAACTATAACAGCACTATGGTGAATTGATCTATTCTCGAAGCAGCAGCACATTTGTGACGTTTGTGTATGTTTGAGTTTTGCATGCCGAGAGATGCTGCTGTGTGACCGAGGCGTACAGATGCTCATCACTACAGTGGGCGCTTTTGCCGCCTTCAGCCTCATGACTATCGCAGTGGGCACAGACTACTGGCTTTACTCCAGAGGAGTCTGTAAAACCAAAGTCAACCATGAAAACGAAACGAGCAGGAAAAACGAGGAAGTGATGACCCATTCCGGATTGTGGAGAACATGCTGTCTGGAAGGTAAAAACATTTTGTTTACACCTTGGCAGTGCTTTAACCCGTCGCCCTAAGTTTTCTAGCAATACAATTTATTTGATCTCAATCTGTGTTTAAGGATCAACATAACACCCTGAGAGAAAGAGAGAGAGAGAGAGAGAGAGCAGACAACGTTGTTTCATATTTTCATTACAGAGACGTGGGCGGCATGGTGGCGCAGCGGGTAGCGTCGCTGCCTCACAGCTCCAGGGTCCCCAGTTTGATCTTGAGCTTGGCTTACTATGTGGAGTTTCCCATACATGTTCTTCCTTGTGTTTGCATTGGTTTCCCTCAGGGTTTTTAATTTCCTCCCATGCACAAAGCTATGCCTAGAATGGCTCATTAGGGCGTATGTTCGTGTGTCCGTGGTGCTCTGCAATGGATTGCTGTCACATCCAGCATGTAATCCTGCTTCACGCCCAGGCTCCGGATCCACCACGACCCTGGCCAGAATAAAACAGCTATTAAAGATTAATGAATAAATTACAGAGATGTTTTCCAGCTTATTTTAACTAAAAGCTCATTTTCACATTAAACTATGAAATATAAAACAGGATAGGGATGGATATTCAGCTGCCTTAACTCTTATTTTTACTCCTTGAATCTGGTTGTGTATTTGAGTCCGATTGTGTACAGGAGTCATACTGACTGAAACAAAACAGATTTTGCACTTAAACACAGGGCATAATGGATGTTTAGACAAATGACATACATCAATTAGCCATAACATTATGACCACCCACTTAATATTAGGTAGGTCCCACTTTTTGCAACCAAAACAGACCTCCGTGTTCAGACAGCTTTCTATTGAAACCAGCATTAACCTTTAATTTCAGCTATTTTTTATTTTATTTCATTTATTTCTATTTGATCGGTCTACATACAGTAGGCTAGACTTTGCTCCGCATATACATCTGTAAACCTTGGTGTCACTGGTTCACTAGTTTTCCTTTTTTGGATCACTTTTGATACAGTATGTCTTGACTAATGCAGAATGTGAACATCTTACAACAGCTGCAGTTTGCAGGATTTCCTCTGACCCAGTCCTCTAGCCATCACAATTTGGTCCTTCTCGCAGTAGCTACAGATACAAAATCTAGATAGCTCAAAATCTAGTTAATCTAGAATCTCATGACAGTGACATCTGGAAGTGTATAGTACTAGTACTATACTAGGTAGTAAGTGAAGCTTTTGTTTCTGAAGTTGTTGTGTTGGAAGCAGAAAAAATGGCCAGTTTGAGTGACTTTGACAAGGGCCAAATTCTAATGGCTAGCTGACTAGGCTCTACTGCAGCTCTTATGGGACTTCAGTCGTCAGAACTGACCAAAAAGTGGTGCAAGGAATTAAAACCAGTGAACCGGCAACAGGGTCATGGGCATCCAAGGCTCACTGATGAAAAAGATTCTTAATGTCTATATGGAATTTCTATATGGGTTTTAACCTGGGATTCCTTTTGGTTATCTGGTTCCTTCGTGACTCCCAACATGCATGCTGTTGGATTCACCACATTGTATTGTCTCTTGAGGCACAGAGCATGTGCACAATGCCCTACAATGTATTGGCATTCCTTCCAGGGTGTATTCCAGCCTTGTGCCAAGTGTTTCCATAACAGGCTCCATGACCATGAATAGCAGCTACTGAAGATAGTTGATCATTTAAACAGTAAAACACTGCTCCAAGATAGACCAAAAACCTTGTAGTAAAGTTTGGAGTCTTAAAGTCAATGCAAAAATACGGATACTACAAGGGGCATTCAGGTCAAACTGGTATTCTTGTGCAGAATAATCATAAAATAATTTATTTTGCTACATAATCGCCTGCTACAGTGCTCTCAGTGCTTGACTAATGCTTGGATACCAGCAAGGTAGAACGTTTTTCTCAGAATCTCAGATTAATGACCAGACTGCTTGCTTCAGATTCAAAACACTGGCCTTCCAGGAACTCCTTTAATAGTCCAAACATGTGAAAATGTCTTGGAGCATTGAAGTTCAGCACTGCACGGGGTGTGGCCCAGCCGAGTTCCTGTAATGGGCAAGTAGTGTTCGGGACTGTGTTCGGGAATCGCAGCCAAGAGTATGTACTCTGCTTGAAGTCTTCATTAATTGTCAGTTTTATGCCTTAATTAACAAGAAATTGCCTTATAAGTCCTGAAATGACTTGAATGCCCCTCAAAAATATGTGTTAAAGTTAGACTTGCAGCTGCACTGTTTAACTGCCTGGTAGCTTGTGATAGCTGTGTAATAGTTGAATCAAGTTGATGCTTCCAATGATCAGTCAAGGTGGCTTAATCATAGTTAATGTGACACGTTGGCAATGCACAGCTGTTCATCAGTGCTTTGTGCACATGAAATTTGTTGTAACTAGGCTCTGATCAGTACTTGCAACAGTTAAATTACAAAGCACATAGCAGTATGAGCACCTGCTCCCCGCAGCTCAACCGTTCTACGGAGTAGGGCTTGAATTGAGCAACTTCAGCAAAATTCATGAAAAATGCAGCTGAAACATGATGGTACGATGTAGTGTATATTTTATAAATCATTTCTGGTCTTAAACAAAATAAATGGTCTGTTACAAGTACTAGTATTAATATTTAATTTAAAAAAAGAGCTGGGACATGAGCTCAACCCACCAGCAAGAGTTATTCACATCCACATAAAGACTATAGCCTTACTAGTAGACTATACTGTAAATGAACAATTATACTGTAAAACAATTATTTATGTTAATGCAAACCCTGTTAAAATCTCATGCACCTGTGGCTGTACAATACAACAACCCTTAAGGCTGGTTTTGAGGGTTTTTTTTTTCTATGTGTGGTGTGTGTGTGTGCATGCATACAGTGTATATATATATATATATATACACACACTGTATACACACACACATATATATAGATCAATAAGTATTTGATCACCCTGCGATTTTGCATGTTCTCTTACTTAGAAGTCATGGAAGGGTCTAAAATTTTCAGCATACGTGCATTTTTATTGTGAGAGACAGAATCTAAAACGAAAAATCCGGAAATCACATTGTATGATTTTTTAACAATTTATTTGTGAATTTCTGTGCAAATAAGTATTTTATCACTTGCTTAGTATTTTGCTTTTAAATAGTCCAGCTACACTCTGCTCATGATTTTATATTAGTAGCACCTGTTTGAGGTCGTTAGCTGTCATAAAGACACCTGTGCACCCCACAATCAAGCAAAGTCTAAGTAGATACATGGGGTATCGATGATGCTAAGAATGGTGAAGAAACAGCCCAGAACTACACGGGAGGAGCTGGTCAATGCGGTGAAAAGAACCAGGACCATAGTTTCCAAGGCTACTATCAGTAATACACTAAGACGTCATGGTTTAAAATCTTGCATCTTGCTGTCCAGGCCTGTCTAAAGTTTGCCAGGGACCATCTGGATAATCCAGAGGAGTCATGGGAGAAAGTCCTGTGGTCAGATGAGACCAAAGTAGAACTTTTTGGTCTTAACTCCATTCGCCGTGTTTGGAGGAAGAAGAATAATGAGTATCATCCCAATAATACCATACCATACAGTGAAGCATGGGGCTGGAAGCATCATGCTCTGGGAGTGTTTTTCTGCACAGGGGACAGGACGACTGTACTGTATTAAAAAAAAGATGAACGGGGCCATGTATTGTGACATATTAGGCAAAAACCTCCTTCCTTCAGTCCCTTTTGTAATCTTTTGCTTATGCCATATTTTTGTATATGCCCAAGACTTTTGCACAGTACTATAAGTAAAATACAGTCCCGATCAAAAGTTTAAGACCACTTGAAAAATGGCAGAAAATCATATTTTGTATGGTTGGATACCTGGCAGAAAATGACAATGAATCCACATCACAGATTTGGCCTTTTAGAGGCATATGATCCTAAAATTTTGATTGTTTCAGTTCATTCATTGTTTTCATTAAATTGCATGCTTCGTCTCACTCCCATTTCTTTATGTTGCATGTTGAAGCTCTACTTGAAACCTTGTTAAGAGCCAACTATAATCAAAATATGATTTTTTTGCCATTTTTCAAGTGGTCTTAAACTTTTGATCAGGACTGTAGTTGTGGTGCGTACAATCCCACAGCGCACAAGAGAGAAGAAACATTGGCTCAGTTGTGATCACGTGACGCTCGACAGACAATGTGTACAACTCGTATATCAATACATCGCTCATTTATCAAGTTAAAATGTATTACAAAATTTTGCTCGTATATTATATATATATATATATATAGAGAGAGAGAGAGAGAGAGAAAGAGAGAGAGAGATCTTACATTAAAGAGAGTTCAACAAAAAATAAGTGTGAGGAACTAATCTTTAAATATTGTACAGTTTCAGCTTTATACAGTTTAATCTTTATACAGTATAATAGAAATATAATGATCTGAATAAGTGAGGTTAATACAAACATGCCATTCCACTGTATATCCAAATAAAGTTTACTGGCTTGAGAAAATACGCTCAGTCTGCACAAAACTAGTTTCTGGTTTAAATTGAGAATTTATTAAAGCAGCAATTATATCCTGTCAGTGAGTTTTTCCTCACTCTTAAGCCTTATATATAAACATATGCACATTAAAAATGCATTTTTTTAAAGACTTTCTGCCACTAAATTTTCTCAAGGCCCCTAACACATCACAGCTCCTAAAACAGCTGCCGTGGTATCGGTAACCTGGTGTCACCAGTGATTATGATTATCAGGTCAACAGTCAGCTGATGATGTTCAAACATTAGAAGGTGAAAATAAGACAAAAAAAAACCCTGAAGTTGGCAAATAAACTGATTGACTTTTGCTAATTCACGCTTCCGTTTAACAAAGATTCAAGTGTTAGTCACATTTATATCAGTATAACACCTACAACAAGGAACCAGATTACAGACTTTCCTGACATTTTTTATAAATGAGCAAAGGAATCTTGTAAAAAGAACTAACATTGAAATGTGCATGCTTGCTAGAAATGCCTGGTTCCTAACTGATGATGTCTGGATGAATTTCATAACTGCTTTGTTATAAAGATGTAGTGCACAATGTAGGACTCATTTATTCCAACATAAGCAAATAGCATTACGTGGCCATAGTGTATTTTAAATTTTTAAGGAGATAGTCAGTGCTTCTAAGAACTGACTGAATAAACACCAAAGAAATGTCTCTGTTTCAGAATGACCTGCATTAAACCAAGAAAACAACTAGAGACCTTTAAGGTGTCAAAATTGGGTTAAGAACTGTTAAAAGTCCTGGACCATCAGCTTCACCAAAGAAATGTGGTCAGGGAACCAAAAACAATCAGAGATGACTTCAATGCTTGGTGAAGTCGTTAATAAAAAAAACAGTAAAAATCAAATCTTTGATAAATAGTAAAATTAAGAGCATTTACACACAAACAATGTAATAGGAACTCACAGGATTGGGACTGAACAACTATGTGGCCATAAGAAAACCACTTCTTAGTGAGACTAATCAGGAAAAAAGGCTTCATTTTGCTGGGGAGCGAAAAGATTGGACTTTGGAGCAAATGGAAAAAAGGTCATGTGGTCTCATGAGTCCAGTTTGATCCTGTTTCAGAGTAATAGATGTGTCAGGGTAAGAAAGGATGCATGTGAAGCGCTGCACCCATCATGCATGGTGTCCATTGTACAAGCCTCTGGAGAAGATGTTTTAATCTGGGGTTGCTTCAGTTGGTCAGGTCTAGGCTCAGCATCATTGTGGCGATAAAACGAAGTCAGACGCTGACCTGAATTTAAGTCATGCCTAACAGCATCCCCGCATGATGCTTCATGCACCTCCGCATCTCCACAGCATGGCATTCGTGGTGCTCCCGCCAAATGGTATTGTGGACATTCAGATTATGTGTGCGTTTCCCTTGAAAATGGGTTGTAAGGTGACATTGAGTTTGAGGAAGACACCATAGAAGGAAGCAGAATAATTGTTTGGCATGACCTGAATTTATTGAATGACCAAGTTATCACATTAATGGAGCAGTTTTTTTTTTCTTCTTTGATGGCACAGTCATATCTGAAGACTCGAATGGTTCTGAGCGCATGAGGAATCATTTACAAATAAACTGGCCACTATACTGTACAACAAAATGTTAGAGTGTGTGACATTGTTTTTGGCCAGGTAATACAGTATGTTCCTCCCACCTTTCACTGTATGAAAAGCTTGAGATCTTCGCTAAAATTGCAAAACCAAGGAATGATGTTCAGATATGTTTTTTGAATGAATCTGAAATTATGCTAGTGAAAAAACATTATCAGTAGCATTGATACTGTATGATGGGTGTAATTTTGAACAAACTAAATTTTTTTTTTCAAAGTTATCTCAGGGGTTTTGCTGTCCACTGCCACAGCTGTCCTGCTAGACAGAAAAGGACAATTGATGAAGATAACTGGACAATCGTCAGGATGTACCGAATAGTGTTACTACAGCTGCTAACCTGAAACTGTGTTTCATACTTAAAGGGACACACGGAGATTCAGTTGTCACCGTTATCTCAAGCCCAATTTTGTGATATACCCGCTCTCTCTATAGACTCATTATCTTGTAATTAGCAATAATGAGAC